>NC_092718.1:107455571-107791404 GCF_047496885.1 Scyliorhinus torazame | reverse complement strand
CATCACGTGAGTTTATCAAGGGTCCAGCAACGTTCACGTCTGGATGGCGCAGGACTGCAGGTGCAAGAACAGATCCGTTCATCGTGGAATCATAGAATCATCGATTCATAGAATCCGTACAGTGCCGAGATACGCCATTCGCCCCATCGAGTCTGTATCGACTATGTTAAGGAGCACCCTAACAAGGTTCAGGCCCTCATCCTATCCACCGTAACCCAGTAAAGCGATCTAACCTTTGGAACACTCAGGACAATTCAACATCGTTCAATCCATCAAACCTGCCCAACGTTGGACTGTGGGAGGTAACCAGAGCACCCGGAGGGACTCACGCAAATACAGGGAGAAAGTGAAAACTCCACACAGACAATCACCTGGAGACGAAATTGAACCTGGGACACTCATTCTGTGAGGCCGGTCCCGGGGTAATCAATTAGCTCCGTCAACCGATTGCTTCTCATGCTCTTTGACATGGACAACATTATTTGCATTTTCATACAACCTGTACCTCTTAGTTATGAATGCCCGCTGCTTCTCCTGACATGCCCAGCTGCAGTCTGGTTTGAGCTATAGTTGGTCCCCTGGCTTGGTGACAAAGCGAGATTGGCAGTTCTGCGGTTTCAGGAGGTAAACATGTTGAAAGCAAACTACTGGTAATGCTGGAATCTGAGAAAAAAACAGGAATTACTGGACAATCTAAGCTGGTCTGACAGCGTATTTTGGAGACAGAAGGAAGATAAAGTGTGGATTGCACTTTGTCAAAGCTAGGATACACAAGGTTATATTACACATTGTTGTTGATAGCAATAGGGCAGCAGGGTAGCACAGTGGTCAGCAAAGTTGTTTCACAGCTCCAGGGTCCCAGGTGCAATTTCCAGCTTGGGTCACTGTGTGTGTGGTGTATGCACGTTCTTCCCCTGTCTGCGTGGTTTCGTCCGGAAGCTCAGGTTTCCTCCCACTGTCCAAAAATGTGCACGTTCGGTTGACTGGTTAAATTGCCCTGAGTATCCAGAACGATTAGGTGCGGTTACTTGGTTACGGGGATAGGTTGGAACTGTGCACTTAAATTGGGTGATCTTTCCAAAGGCCGGTGCAGACACGATTAGCCAAATGGCCTCCTTCTGCACAGTAAATTCTATGAATTCAGCTGCTATTCATTGCCGACAATGTACAGGACGAAATTCCCTGGTTTGGGGTTTCTCTTTTCCTGCCGGCAATGTAACTCCGGCAGCAATTTTCACGACGCTGTAAGGTGGATTCAATGGGAGATCCCACTGCTAAACGGTGGGAAGAGTGTATCTTGTCGCAAGCGAAACCGTGCTGCCGAGAGAAACACTCCTGGGGAAATGGAGAATCACATCCTTCGATTGCAGTTCCTAAAATTTGTTGCACTATCTCGCATTCAGTACAGGGGTTAAAACACTCAACACAATAGAAGGTATCTTCAAAGTGAAATATGCACAATGACGTTTTGGTGGTCGTTCCTATCAATGGGGCCATGTGTGGTGATGTCAGGTATGATTTTCTTCCTATTTGGCTGTTCCTTCAACAGCTGTCCAATAAATATATTCGTTCGGAGACAGTCGCTTTCGCCACTTCTAGGAATGAATATTGGAGTAATGAATGAAGAGTGGATTCAGCGCATTCGGCGTATCAGTGCTTTTCAATTGTGTAGATTCATCTGCTGCGAAGGGGCTGTGCATGGTGATACGCAAGGGGTTTGCATTCACGGACTAATTCTGGAGTCATGAGACTTCATCGGTGCTGAGGACTCCCACGGGAAATTCTTCTGTAATGGATTGCATTGTGTCCCATCACCTCTGATTGTCCTTGTCCAGCTGTTGGACTAGGAAATACCCAGGAGTGTTTAAGCGACCCTTTTAGGGAGTGGGATACAAGTGCCACGTTACAGAGGAGGGAGATTGGCAGTCTGCCAAAAAAGGCGCCACTCAATACTAAGCGTGCATGGAGTTGGTGTTAAGCAGTTACGTGACAGTAATACGCGTGGCCTGTGGCGAGAACCGAAGCAGGCACAATCAATGGCACAGGCGACCAAAACCCAAGTTGCGGAAAGGAGTTGTTCCATCAACGCGATTTCGATCTGTACTGCTGTTGTTGCAGACGGACCGATCTCCACGAGAATTGCCACATTCGAGAGTTCATGATGCAACCGAAGGAAGCAATATCAAACACGAGACCGCATGAGGCAACACGTTCCAATGCAAAAGTAGACAACAGCAGCAGCGGTCCACAGCGCCACTGAACACAATGATGAAGATGAAGCAATGCATATATTGAATGCCATACAATTGGATAAGATAGGGGCAGCACGGTGGCACAGTGGTTAGCACTGCTGCCTCAGGGTGCTGATGACCTGGTTCGATCCGGGCACCGGGCCACTTACCGTTTGGAGTTTGCACATTCTCCTCTTGTTAACGTGGGCCTCACTACGACAACCTAAAGCATGTGCAGGCAGCTGTATTGGCTGCACGAAGTTGCCCTTTAGGTGGAAAAAAAGAATTGGATACTTTAAATTTACTTAGAAAGATTAAGTAAGATGGTGCCGCAGGAATTGTCCGAAGGATAACTCGCAGAGCCATTAAACTGGAAGTGGACACCGGGTTTCTGTGACGTCATGGGTGAACAGACTTTCAAATATATTTGTGCAGAAACGTTGTCTTTCACCTTCAAAAGTATGAGAGCCAAATTTTCAACATCGACCAGGGAAAGCTTTGAAATTCGAAAGAACAGACAATATCCCAGTGACATACAGTGGGCAGAAGGCCAATCCGACTTTGGCTGTTGTGAACATAAATTCAATCCGTTGCAAAGGCTACAAATGATTACGTTCACCTGACTGGAAGTCATCTATAAAAGGGTTATGCTATAAGAGGTCTTAAGGAGATATAAAGTCGCCATCAACAAGTAATTGTGCCTTAATAAGACCTTTAAAGGCAACGTATATTCAGTCGGACTTCAACGCCTGGTTTTGTTTTCAGAGCCAGTCCAATGCCATGCACATTGCATCAAAAGATTTAAGCATATCTAGAGATATAGGAAAAGCTTGGCATCATCAAGCTGCTTTATTGTCAGAGTGGGCGACGCTGATAGTCCCTCAGGTTCAGCCAGATCGTTGAACACCGATCTGTGGGGCCTACAATTAACCTTGAGTTAGAATGCCCAGTGCGACCAGCATATCCTTTCCTCTAATTAATACCGGGCCTCACCTGTTCAAAATTGGACCGAGGTCAGGCCTATATCTGCAAGCAGATTTGGACGAGAAGTTCAGTTCATTGCGTCGAACAGTCGGCACAACGGTCTCTTCCAGTATACAAGACTGCTGCTCTGCATTGCTACAGTCTGCAGTATCTTTCAGTACAGGATGAAATATCGATTCTAGGGAATTCCGAAGGTGATGTTTCACCACGATAATATGCGACGAACCAGCATCATACACGGACCAGCTGGTGGCAGTACAAATGAGGTTTCTTGATACAGGGATCTGACTGATGCGCTAAAACTTCACTATTCAGGCGTCAGAGGTGATGTTCCTTAGATTGTGCATTGTTCCAGCAACGTTTTAACCCTTGCAAGAAAAGATCAATGCCTTTAGATACATATCTACAACAGCAATGCAAACATGCTTAAATTCTTCCTCGATATAGTCAATGATTTTGGAAGGCATCTTTCCTATTTAGCCTCAGCATTGAAACCTTCAAGAGCTGCATAGCATTCAGCAAGCTCGGACAAAGTTGGGAATGTTGGCAGAACCTGCTTTTCCTTGGCCAGGTTCGATAAAGGAACACTGCCTCTCTGTCCACGATGGAGGTGTTGACTCGAGTGTTTCCTGCGTGCTTCACGAGTCATTTGATTCGCAAAATCGCAGCCTCCATTGAGCCCCTCCCCCGCCCTCGCAGACGATTATTTCCAAATTTATTCCTGCTAGAAAATGGCATGACCACACTGAAGGCCAGTCGTCTACGACACAGCGTTGAAAGTCCTGGCTGAAAGGTACGTCCGATCTTTCAATAATGCAATGAAATGCCAACATGATAAATCCCTTCATCAGACGTTGGCTAATGTTTCGTTGCTGTACAACTCAGCCTGTTAATGGACCGCGGAGTTCGCACCAGCGGTGCTCATTCGGTCTTATTCCGGTTTTATGAATTTGTAGAAGTTTGCACAACTTAGTGGCTTTACAGGTCAATATCTTAGTCAGCGACCATAGGTGGTCGAGAACGATCGACGTCTTTCCCTAAATGAAAGTAGATAATCAGATGATTCATTTGTTTCTGGCCGTCGTCAAACATTTAATTTCAGATTGTAAGAAATCATGATTCCACCATCTAACCTGGGTCTTCGGACTTCTAAACTAGTGACAAATCCACCATTGGACCCCCTTCATTTTCATAATGTTATTACCAAATTACAGGTGTATGATTCCAGTAATGGCCACTGTAATGCTTCCACTCACCACTCAGCATTAGGCCAATGGCTTCCTTGCTTCCAGCATTTAATTAAAGTGGTACTCCAATAATGTGCATTGGAATCCCATTACGAAGCACCCACGAAATGGTTGACGTGGCATTTGATCAGAAAATCCTCATTCCCTTGCACAATTGCTCTGGTACAGAAACGGTCTGACAGAACGATTTCGAATCCCAAACACGATTATTGCTCCAGTTTGATATTCATAGATGCTCTGAAAGAGTTATGACCCAGTACTTTGATGGCCGAATCCCCATCCGGAAAGACTCTCTGCCCGCTGGACCACGTCACACACTCCCTGTCTGGCCCGTCCTGACAATAATCGTTCAACCCTCTCCCCAGTGCAATACTCCCCCGTTCTGTGCAACTCGATACAATCGCGTGGTCTAATGCCACTTCCCGTCTGTAGCCGACGTGCCACCTTCTCCCGCCCAGATCCTCACAAACCACCTTGCAAACCAACCCGTTCCAATATCCTGCCCCAGCCCCATCCCGAGGCCAAGAATGCCTCCCTGCAAACCGGACCACTGACCACCTCCTTCGACAGATGTCCCCCTCCCCCGCTCCCCTCCACCCTCATAATCCCACCTGCTTCAACGTCCACTCAACGTCCACTCACGGCACGATATTACATTCCTGATCCATCCCCGCTGTTTCCGCCACTAAGTCCTCGCTGACCTATTTCCCACTCGGGGCCAACCTTCCCCTTACTAAATGCCACATCAGATTGCGCCCTCCCATCTGAGCCGATGACCCCCATCTTCATTGTACACAGCCGCCCGTTACCTTCCAGTTTCCTTGCGATTGGCTGAACTAGTCATGTTTTCAAATGTTCATCTCCTTTGAAATTATCCCTTCATCCCATGGCCTTTCATGAATCCGTCACAGGTACTTCACGCTCATACAGTCGAAGCAAACCTTTCCGGATTGTTTCTAACACAGTATGAGTGACAGTGATTGTGCAAGACAAGGGGCGTGATTTTCCGTTTCTGAGACTATGGGCTGGATTCTACGATTTGAAGACTAAGTGTTGACGCCGGCGTGGCCAACAGTGGTGTTTTCCGCCCGAAAAAATGGCGCAACTGGGACACAGTTCCTCCGTATGATAGTGGGCTAGCCGAGAGTCTGCGTAAAGCCACCGGCTTTATCTGCGGAAGCCGCCGGATAATTGCTGGTTCTGTGGCCGTGCATGGCCCCTGTAATCTGCTTCGACACCCCGGAACACGCCCATCAGTGCCCCCAGCCCCCACCAAAGCCCCCACTTCCCGCGGAAAGGTTCCACCCCACCCCGCGGCTGTGGCGGCGCCGGACTCAGTGCACAGTTCAGAAAATAAAAAGGACAAGCATTCCACGCCGTCGGGAGCTCGGCACATCGGCGGAGGAGATTCGGGTGATGGCCTCAGGTGATGTTATGAGGCCATCCCGACGCCTTGCGACGTTCTCGTTTTCGAGGGCACGGTGCATGGCAAAAGGGGCGCCGCTCCAATTCTGGCGCAAACAGGGATTCTCCAGCCGATCGACAAACGCGACTTCAGCGTCGAGGACGGGGCAACCCCGCTCTGTGTTAAAGCATTCGTGAACTTGCACGACAGAATATACTCGTGCCGCCTTTGGAGCGATTCCGCTATTGCGATTCGGCGAGGACCGGGCCCATGTGGAACACAGTCAATTCTAATGGAAATTGTGCTGTATTCGCCGAATTCACGATTGACACCTAAACAAGTTGCAACCGCACATAAAAATTCTCCCACACACACGAACCCAGCAAACCTGACCTTTACAATGTCGAGCTGGAACTCTATTGAACGGGGTGGAGGAATGACAGATGAACCTCTCGCGCGGCCCGGGAAGGTGGCTGCCAGCTGCCGCCGTTCGTCATGTTTGGGCGCAGGTGCCAGAGGCCAAGAGCAACAACACCCAGCCGGGCAAGCAGTGCCTGAACAATACTGGACCACGTCCTCAGCGCAGCCAAGGTGAGAAGGCAGCACTGTGCGCCTGGCACCAACCGCGTCCCAGACACCCGTAACCCTGAAGCCCCACCCCCGCAGGGCGGCCGAACGCCTACCTTGCACGACATGTGGTCACCCATACCGACCGCCATGGGCAGGTGATCTGACCATTGAGACCATGACCGACGCACCCTATGGGCAGCATGTATCGGATTTTCTAGCACTGTCCTGTTATGTGCCCCTCCCTCTCCAGGATAACCCTGCATACAAATTCTGTGAGCGGGAGAATACAGGAGGTTGATGGTAGGAGCTGTGGCCCGTCACTGAAAATAGAACATAGAACATCACAGGGCAGAACAGGCCCTTCGGCCCTCGATGCTGCGCCGACCTGTGAAACCACTCTAAAGCCCATGTACACTCTTCCCTTATTGTCCATTTGTCTAGCCAATGACCATTTGAACGCCCTTAGTGTTGGAGAGTCCACTACAGTTGCAGGCAGGGTATTCCACGCCCTTACTACTGTCTCAGTAAAAACCCTACCTCTGACATCTGTCCTATATCTATCTCCCCTCAATTTAAAGCTTTGTCCCCACGTGCTAGACATCACCATCCGAGGAAAAAGGCTCTCACTGTCCAACCTATCCAATCCTCTGACCATCTTGTACGCCTCAATTAAATCACCTCTTAACCTTATTCTCTCGAACGAAAACAGCCTCAAGTCCCTCAGCCTTTCCTCATAAGATCTTCCCTTCACACCAGGCAACATTCTGGTAAATCTCCTCTGCACCCTTTCCAATGCTTCTACATCCTTCCTATAATGCGGCGACCCGAATTGCACGGAATACTCCAAATTCGGCCGCACCAGAGTTATGTACCGCTGCAACATGACCTCATGGCTCCGAAACTCAATCCCTCTCCCAATAAAAGCTAGCACACCGTACACCTTCTTAACAACCCTCTCAACCTGGGTGGCAACTTTCAGGGATCTATATTCTTGAGCACCAAGATCTCTCTGCTCATCCACACTGCCAAGAATCTTACCATTAGCCCAGTGCTCTGTCTTCCTGTTATTCCTTCCAAAATGAATCACCTCATACTTTTCTGCATTAAACCCCATATGCCACATCTTCAGCCCAGCGCTGCAGCTTATCTATGTCCCTGTGTAACTTGTAACATCCTTCTGCATTGTCCACAACTCCACCGACTTTAGTGTAATCTGCAAATTTACTCACCCATCCTCCTACGCCCTTCTCCAGGTGATTTATAAAAATGACAAACAGCAGTGGCCCCAAAACAGAACCTTGTGGTACACCACTAGTAACTGGACTCCAGTCTGAACATTTCCCATCAACCACCACCCTTTGCTTCTTCCAGCTTGCCAATTTCTGGTCAAAACTGCAAAATCACCCTGAGTCCCATGCCTTCGTATTTTCTGCAGTAGCCTACCGTGGGTAACCTTATCAAACGCTTTACTTAAATCCATATACACCACATCAACTGCTTTACACTCATCCAACTGTTTGGTCACCTTCTCAAATAACTCAGTAAGGTTTGTGAGGCACGAGCTACCCTTCAGATAAGCGTGTTGACTATCGCTAATCAAATTATTCCTTTCCAGCTGATTATACATCCTATCTCTTATAATCCTTTCAAAGACTTTGCCCACAACAGAAGTAAGGCTCACTGGTCTATAGTTTCCGGGGTTGTCTCTACTCCCCTTCTTGAACAAGGGGAAAACATTTGCTATCCTCCAGTTTTCTGGCACTATCCCTGGAGACAAAGATGACTTAAATATCAAAGCCAACGGCTCAGCAATCGCCTCCCTAGCTTCCCAATGAATCCTAGGATAAAATCCCATCCGGCCCAGGGGACTTATCTATCTTCACACTTTCCAGAATTGCTAACACCTCCTCCATATGAACCCAATAGCAGCCTGAATCTCAGTATTTTTCTCGACAACATTGCCTTTTTCCTGTATGAATACTGACGGAAAATATTCATTTAGCAGCTCTGCTATCTCCTCGGACTCCACGCACAACTTCCCACTACTGTCCTTGAGTGGCCCTACTCTTACCCTAGTCATTATCTTATTCCTGACATATCTATAGAAAGCTTTAGGGTTATCCTTGATCCTACCTGCCAAAGACTTCTCATGTCCCCTCCTGCCTCTTCTTCGCTCTCTCTTTAAGTCCTTCCCAGCTAACTTGCAACTCTCGAGTGCCCTAAATGAACCTTCATGTCTCATCTTTACATACGCTTCCTTCTTCCTCTTGACAAGTGTTTCGACTGCTTTAGTAAACCACGGTTCCCTCGCTCGACCACTTCCTCCCTTCCTGACAGGTACATACTTATCAAGGACACACAGTAGCCGTTCCTTGAACAAGCTCCACATTTCCATTGTGCCCATCCCCTGCAGTTTTCCTCTCCATCCGATGCATCCGAAGTATTGCCTAATCGCATCATAATTGCCTTTCCGCCAGATATAACTCTTGATCTGTGGTATATCCCTATCCCTTTCCATCACTAAAGTATTCGGAATAGAATTGTGGTCACTATCATCAAAGTGCTCACCTACCTCCAAATCTAACACCTGTCCTGGTTCTTTCCCCAGTACCAAATCCAATATGGCCTCGCTTCTCGTTGGCCTATCGACATACTGTGTCACGAAAACGTCGTGCACACATTGGACAAAAACGGACCCATTTAAAGTACTCGAACTATAGCGTTTCCAGTCAATATTTGGAAAGTTAAAGTGCCCCATAACAACTACCCTGTTGCTTTCGCACCTCTCCAGAATCGTCTTTGCAATCTTTTCCTCTACATCTCTGGAACTTTTCGGAGGCCTATAGAAAAGCCCTAACAGGGTAACCTCTCCGTTCCTGTTTCTAACCTCAGCCCATACTACCTCAGTAGACGAGTTCTCACCAAACGTCCTTTCTGCCAGCGGAACACTGTCCTTGACTAACAATGTCACCCCTCCCTTCTTTTACCACCTTCCCTGAGCTAACTGAAATATCTAATCCCCGGTACCTGCAACAACCATTCCTGTCCCTGCTCTATCCATGTCGCCGAAATGGCCACACCATCGAAATCTCAGGTTAGAACCCATGCCGCAAGTTCAGACACCTTATTCCGGATGCTCCTGGCATTGAAGAATACACACTTTAAACCACCTTCCTGCCTGCTGGTACACTCCTGCAACTTTGAAACCTACTCATGACCTCACTACTCTCAACCTCCTGTATACTGGAGGAACAGTTCAGGTTCCCATTCCCCTGCTGAACTAGTTAAAACCCTCCCAAAGAGCATTAGCAACTCCTCCCCCCCCCCGCACCCCCCCCCCCCCCCCAGGATACTGGTACCCCTCTGGTCCAGGTGTCGGCCATCCCGTTTGTAGAGGTCCCACCGAACCCAGAATGAGCCCTAATTATCCAGAAATCTGAAACCCTCCCTCCTGCACCATCTATGTAGCCACGTGTTCAACTCCTCTCTCTCCCTCTTCCTCGTCTCGCTAGCACGTGGCACGGGTAACAACCCAGAGATAATAACCCTGTTAGTCCTAGATCTAAGTTTCTACTCTAGCTCCCTGAATTCCTGCCTGACATCCCTATCCCTACGTATGTCGTTGGTACCTATGTGGACCACAACTTGGGGCAGCTCCCCCTCCCCCTTGAGGATCCCGAAAACACGATCTGTGACATCACGGACCCTGGCACCTGGGAGGCAACACACCAAGCACGAGTCTCTCTCGTTCCCACAGAATATCCTATCTATCCCCCTAACTATGGAGTCTCCAATGACTAATGATCTACCCCTCTCCCCTCCCCTTCCCTTCTGAGCAACAAGGACAGACTCTGTGCCAGACACCTGTACCTCATGGTTAACCCTGGTAAGACGAGCCCCCAACAGTATCTAAAGCGGTATACTTGTTACTGAGGGGAATGACCACAGGGGATCCCTGTACTGACTGCTTCCTCCCAGCCCATCTCACCCTCACCCATCTATCATTATTCATTGGAATAAATACATCCCTAAAGCTTCTATCTATAATGACCTCTGCCTCCCGAATGATCAAAAGTTCAACCAGCTCCAGTTCCCTAACGCGGTTTCTGAGGAGCTGGAATTGGGTGCACTTCCCACAGATGAAATCAGCAGGGACATTGACGGCGTCCCTCACCTCAAACATTCTGCAGCAGGAACATTGCACTACCTTCTCTGCCATCCCCTCTAGATAAAAAAAGAACAAGAAAGAAAGAGCTTACCTGTTATTAATTCTACCGCTTAGTTTAAAGGAGGTGGAAGGGTGGGGGAGACTACAAGTGTAGTGTCTAGGGTTTAGAAACTGCCCAGTTAAATACAGGTAAAAATCAAACACTTAACCAGCAAGCACTGCGCCCCATACGAAAACAGCAATCAGCTCTTATGGGCCTGCGCAAACAATGTAAATCTTTACTACTTACCCAACCGTCTCACCGTCCTCACTCCAACCGGATTCAGCTGAAAACCCCCATCAGTAAGTTTTTTAAAAAATTACTCCCCTTCTCAACAAGCACTCACTCAGCGACCACTGCGCACCACACGATAACATCTCCGAGAAAATAAAAACTAATTACCAGCCATCAGTCAATCACTTACATGCAGGCTGTGACGTCACGGTTCAACTTTTTTCTACTTCTGCCTACCCTCGAGCCTTCCTCTCGGCTGGGATCCTTACAGCGATTGTTTATTTTTTGGTTAGAGGAGGGGGTAGGGAGGGAAACACTGAAGAAATGTTTCGGGTTTAAGTGTCACTTGACAACAGCTCCTCCACAAACCACCTTCAAGTTACTCTGACCACAATGCACGTATGCAAATCCCCCCGCAACAACCAATCATCAGCCCCGCTCGACTGTGTCAGAGCAGAGGGCACTGGACATAGTTGATAGGCTGGAGGAAAGGGAGGTTACCGAGGTGGAGCTCGGCCGTGTACATGAATGTCAGACCCTGCCGAGTTGTGGTTCCCTGCCATACATGTATCAACCACACTCCAACATCACTCCCACATTACCCGCATCCCTCACTATTCTCACCCCGACACCACCGTTACACCATCACCTATTCACCCCCACACCACTGTCACGGCAACAACACAACCATACCCGAAGTACCCTCACACCCACCGGCACCCTCATTCTACAGCACCCCCACAACCAACCACCACACCCCTGCCCTTCACCCATCACCACCGGACCGCCGTCTAATCATGTGTCTTCTCTTGTGTCTTGCAGGACTAGCTAGATGTGGGATGGGACAATCTTGCGACCCCCGCCTTAGCCAGTACCTCAGCTGGAGCCCACCCGTGAGCCGAGCAGCGATGGGAGCAGCTCGGACCCGATCCCTCCAGCCATGTGTCAGGGGACCCAAGAGCTCGGGTTGGAGTATGACACTGCCTTTCCATCATAGCTGTCTCCAACACCTTCCACCATCTCAGAGACACGCACCTCTGTAGGGTACGTTAATTCAGAGGCTTCTGGGAGACCCGTTGGGACGCACCACACAATTGACCCAGTACAGCAGGTAGAGATAGGATTTCCTCAGGGGCGGACGGTCGTTGGGCGCGCCGACCCTAAGACGTAGCTGCCGTCCAGTCGGGCATTCGGTTTTTGCAACACACAGTCTCATCGATTGTCGACATGCGTTGCAAATCCAGGATCTACATGAGGATTTGTCTGCGAACATCCAGCACCAGCAGGTGCAGTGGTAGTATCCAGTCGCCAGCGGCACCAGCAAGGCGTGGTGCGGACCATGTATGCCACCCAGGCCAAAACTGCACAGCTGGAGTCCATGGTAGAGACATTGTGGCTGAGGACTTTTGTTATGGATCATCATGTCCGAGGCCTGGGGCATTTTGTGAACTCGCTACTCGAGGCCAGGAAATGGTTGCCACCTCGTGCTGGCCATGAGCAAGTACAACATGGCTATCGCAGAGCCACTGCTGAGCGTGGACAAGTCACAGCAGGCCACGACTGAAAACGTCGACGTCATTGCAGAGGCTCTGACAACGTGGTGTAGACACTAAAGGAGATGTTCCTGTCCCTGAGGGACATGATGCAGTGAAAGTTGCAGCATGATGTTGTGCAGTCCCACGCGGAGATGGTCTTCTACCTGCGCATCATGACAGCGGGCATGCAGATCCTGGTCGAGACCAAAGTGCTCCTCCAAGACTGGAAGCGCCAGGTATCGAGGGAGCTTCAGGGGATAATTCCGCTCTTTCCCCCGTCGCATGGAGATGCCCGAGGGCCATCAGAATCCTGAGGGAGGTGTAGGGGATGGGGCCTGTGCTTGTGACGTCTGCAGGGGACCTGCCGGAACCGTGCAACTCCGCGGACATCGACTCCCTGGCACATCTGGTAGGCAGCGGACAGAATAGGACGGGACCATGCCACGTGGCGCACCCGACCAGCAGGCGGGTCCATTCAGGCCCGGTCGATCCACAGGATGGCTGGCAAAGGTAACAAATGTCGCAGTACAGGAATCACAGTAGGCCGCCTGATCTTCTGCAGCATCGTCTGAGCATCCAGCTAGCATTCGGGCCTGTAAGGCCTCAACAGTAGACACCAGTCAAGTTACCACGGGTGCCGCGCAAGGATTAGTTATTGGGCCAAGGGCCAAACCAGTATACATGTATTCACAATAAACACATTTTCCAACTGTTGGAACCTGCTTCGGTGTTCTGTTTGATCGTTGTGAGTGTTGGGTTTGACAGGGATGACCATGGGAGGGAGGGGCAATGGGAGGGTGTTGGGGGGAAGCTGTGGATCGTGTGGGTAACCTGGCGCCCCACCCTACTCGCGCCCCAGGACATTCTCCCCACCATCACCTCAGGGATCCAAAGTGACAGCGTGATGGAATGACCAACTTGCATGCAGGGATTACGCAGGCGGACAGTGGAAAGTGCTCACTTGGACAGGGCACAGACCTCATCGTACTATGCAGAGCGCCAACGCTCATCGCAGAGCGTGTTGTCATCATCTCCGTGCAATGCACCAATTACTGCCAATCCTGGGCACTCACCGAGAAATGCGGCAGGCATAAATCACGGAGGTGGTTGAAGACGGGGTGTGGATGGGATGGTAACTGAGGCGGAGTCGGCTTGCGATACCGTTTCCTTGCTCCTGATAAGTCACCCCCTACCCCCTCCCAGTTAGTGAACCTGGAGGTCAGCAGGGCGTCCAATGCGTGTTGGCCCTGGCGCACACATCATATGGCCTCCCGTGCCTGACCGGGATCCATTATGTGCCCTCCCTCGCACTCCTCCGTATACCTTTCGTCAGCCGAGGCCTGACTTTCCTCCACCTCCTCCAACTCATTTCTTCTCTGCTGCGCAATGTTGTGGAGGACGCATGAAGCCGCCACGATGCGGGCAAGCCTCCCAGCACCATGCTGGTGGGCCGCTCCAGAGCACTCCAGGCGCGTTTCCCGAATCTTCAGGAGGCTGAAGCATCTCTCGATCGTGCCACTGGTCGCCTTCTGGTCGTCGTTGAATCGCGGCTCTGCATCAGTCTTTGTTCCCAGGATAGGTGTCAGCAACCGCAAGCGCAGCGGATAACCCCTGTCACACAGGAGCAAACCCTTCAGCCAGTGGAGCGTGTCGAACTTATCAGGAATCAACGAATGCGCAAGGATGAAGGCGTCGTGCACACTGCCCGGGCATCGGGCGCAGAGGCGAATGACACGCAGCTGATGGTAACATATCAGCTGCATGTTCTTCAAGACGAACCCCTTTCGGGTGGTGAACAGCGGCCTGTCATCTGCAGGTGCTCGTGGTTGGGTTACCATCCCGTTGATCAGTCCCCGAACCGCGGGCACCCCGTCGATGGCAGCGAACACCGCTAACCGGGCCTCTCTTCTGTTGGGTTGTGTCCACATTGAAAGAAAGGGTATGACCAGTCTGGGCAGACAGGGCCTCTGTGGCGGCACGGGCATACTCTACGGACGTTCCACACTGTTTTGACGTCGCTGCAACGGCAATGGTAATTGCGATTTGGCATTAAATCATCACCCACCGCTATTTTGGGATTGGTACCGATTCTCTGCCCAATCATGTATCGCGATTTCTGCTGCAACCAATGGAGAATCGCACCCGGTGTGTTTACTACTCCTGATTTTCAAACCCTCCTCTATTTCATCGATTTCCCACATGTTCGAGACGCAACCTTCCACACTTCCAACCCCATCCCCTCTGGTGGATTAGTTCCGTGGTGTCAAGGATTATTTTCTGTAGTCGTGGCTGCTGGTAGCTACAAAGTGACTGCAGACCGACGCGAAGACCCGCTACAACGTTGCCCAGACAGAGACCAGTTCCGTGATTGAGTAGGCTCCAGTAGGTGCCTTAATTATATTGGGGGGGGGGAGGGGGGGCGACACTGATACGGTTGCCCGCATCCTGGCGGCATGCTGTCCTGCTGCGTCCTCCACAACATCGGGCAGCAGAGCTCTGACATTTTGGTGGAGGAGGACAACAAGGAGGGCGTGGGATGTGGGCGGATCGGTAGGACATGGGGCCCAGGCAGGAACGGGAGGCAGCACGAAGTGTACACCGGTGCCAACATCAACGGTACTCTCTGACTGCCTTCAGGTTCCAACTGGAGGTACATGGACACTGCATCCCATCCTCACATCCCCTCACTCCCGCACAAAACAACACCCCACCCTTTGCCTGCAGCCTCGCCGTGATACATACCTACTACACAACGGGGTTGTTGACATGGTTTGAAAGAAACAACCGGTGCTGTCCATGGGATGGAGGATCTCCCGCTTCTGCGCACAGTAACACTTTCTGCCGTTCACCTGAGTTATTCCTGCATATGAGCTGGCCATTCAATCACACTGTCCCAATGTATCCCTTGGGTAATGGTTCTGAGGATGGTTGGGCTTAAGGTACTGGGGCGGAAGGTGGGGAGCCGGGACCTACCAGAACGTCCACCCATTTCCCACCACCCTCTTCGCACCCCCTCTCTGTCGCGCCCAAACCAGCCGACCTCTCACACCCATCTGACAGCGCGCTGAGGCAGGTTGTAACAATGGTAACTGATGTTTTATATGGCAACGTATATTTAATTTGTACCCTGGTCCATATTAATAAAGGTACCGGCACCCATGCCAACAAAACTGGCGTGTAGCTGCCTGGCCTTTCCTAGCCTAACGTCCTCAGACGGTGCCGCATGAATGGAGGCTGCCTGCTGTTATTCGCACCCTGTGACTCGGGCGTCTTCTGCGGGGACCGGTCTAAAAGGGCCCAGTTGGAGCCAGGTGCCCCATGTGCCGTGGTGCCGCCCTGTTCACCCCGCTGCACACCAGATGTACAATGACAGGAGGGTTAATTCAGAGGTGCTGGAGTGTTCCGGCACCTCCCATACGGGAGTCATCCTCACGGTCCCACTTTTCCCTCAACCCTCAGGGCGTCCAATGGCCTCCGGGCTTCTCCATGGGACGGGGGTGACATTGCCATGTAGCACAGGGAGTGGACCACCGCCATCGCCGATTGTGCCACATCACTCATTAACTGTGCAACCAGATCTGGGTTTGTGTCACATCAGCCAATCACTGCACCATTACCCTATGAGACTGTGCCACAGCACTCTGTGTGTGTGCCTCTTCAGCCAGCGCCTGGGCAATGCCACCGACGTGCCCAGCCATGGCCTGCTGTGACCTGGCCACGTTCAGGAGCAACACTGCGATTTCGCAATTGCTTTGGCACATGGTGGCCTGCGAGTCGGCAGCCTTGTCCTCTGCCTTGGCGATAAGGTGCACGGAATGCTCCAGGCTTTGGGCATGCTGATCAATAACTAAAACCATCACCCCAATTCCTCCATTGCGCACACCATCCGTTGGGTTTTGGACTTGGTAGAACGCATGTTCAGCACCGCAGCCTGCTGCTGCAGTGGTTGGCGCTTCCATCTGAATCTGCAGATGCTGGAAGCGCGCCAGCAACCCCTCAAGTAGTCAGGGGCCTGAAGACTGCATCTCCTCAATCGATGGGACGAAATAAGATGCATGATTAGACCGTAGGAAGGGGTCGGTGGAAGAGAGCGTGTGCGGTGGTATGGAGTTGAGAGGGTGGTAGTGGTGAGTGTGTGGGTGGTGTGCGGAGTCATCTGGGTGTCAGCGGTGTCGTGTGTGGGTGGTGTGGGTTTGTGTTCGGTGGCACGGGTGTCAGGGTGGCTAGGGGATGACGAATATGTGGTTTATGGGAATTGGTGTTGACAAACATGCCCTGGGGAACCACGTTTAAGCTGACGTATCCTCGACCATGGCTAAAGACCACCCCTGGCGACAGTCATTTCCTTCAGGCCGCCGACCATGCGCAAGTCCTCTGCAGGTCCGGCCATTCCCCCTCCTTTCCTCGTAGAGCTTTTTTTGCTGCCTTCTCCTGTGGGTGGGAAAAGAAAAAAAGGCAGAGTTAGACAGTCCTACGATGGCAGCAGGACGGCCTCAGTGGTCAGGACAGATGACCATGGCGGCCGATATGGGTGCTGGCAATTGGTGCAGGCTGGTGTTTCAGCAGCCCCCCCCATGCCGGGAGGGTTACGTGTGTGTGGGGCAACGTTTGGTGCCAACGGCACAGTGTTGCCTCCTCAGACTGGCGGTCCTGAGGCTATTGTGCAGGTTTTTGCTGGCACATCTGGTTGCCCATGCTGCTGACCGCCGCGGTTGCCAGCCTCCTTGCCGAGCAGCGCACAGCGACATCCGCCTCTACTCCATGGCGCGAGGAGGATCTCGAGCTCTGCGTGCAGGAAACATGCGCCTTTGCGCCTTTCTGCAATGTTGTTGACTGCGATGGGATGGAGAAAGTGCAGCTGCAGCTTGTTAGCCTCCTGAGTGCGATTCGTGAAACCAGCGGAAGGTGCACCATGTCTTATCTGAATTGTTCTACATGGCGACGATGCTGGAACCTCATTGATCATGGATCATGTAATTTACAGTGCAGAACGAGTCATTTCAGCCCATCAAGTCTGCAGTGGCTCATGGAAAGCGCGCCCTACTTAAGCCCACGCTACCCACCTATCGCTGTAACCCATGAATCCACCTAAACTTTTTGGAAACTATGAGCAATTTATCATGGCCAATCCATCTAACCTGTACATCTTTGGACTGTGGGAGAAAACAGGAGCACCCAGAAGAAACCCACGCCGACACGAAGAGAATGGGAAGGCTCCACACAGACAGTGACCCTGTCCGGAAATCGAACCTGGGAACATGGAGCTGTGAAGCAACTGTGCTAACCACTGTGCTACCGCGCTCAACAGCAGCAGATGCAGTCCAGATGCTGGGCCGGTTTTGCTGTCGTGCATCTCCAGAAATTCTGCATCAGCCTCAATACGTAATCTCAGAAACGGAGAGCTCGACTCTCCGATTTTTAGACAAAGTGCTGACGCCAGCGTGGGAACAGTGGTGTTTTACGACAGAAAAAAACGACACGACGGGAACCGATCAGGAACTCTAAATGGGCTAGCACCACCGCCAGATGGAACGCAACTGGTTCCAAGCAAAATTGCGCCGGATTCGCCGGGTCCGTGATTGCCGCGCACGAGACTCATATGCCTCAGTGGCACTTGAATGATACCCCTACACACCATCCCAGTCAACAGGATGACTGGAATGAGTGCAGCGCCACGGATCAGGGACGTTGAGCTGCAGACCCTCCTGGACGCTGGGCAGAAAGGTCGTCAGGCGCCGCCGTTCGCCGTGTCTGGGCGACGTTGGAAGAGGCAGTCAGTTATGTCGTCCAAACTGGCATCCAGTGATGGAAGAAACTGCACGACCTCCTCAGGACGGCCATGGTGAGAAGGCAGCGCTGTGCCAGTGGCACGAACCCTCCTCACACATCTAGCCCGGATATTCCCCCCTCCCCACGCCCCCCCCCCCCACTCCCTGCGGACGGCGGAAAACCCAACGTGCCCCACATGCCAGCACCCATACAGCCGCAATGGCCGGGTACAGAGGCCACTGATGCAATCATTTACACAACCCCTGAGCTGCATGCGTCGGAATGTCTAACGGTGTTGTTGTTTGTGCGCCCCCCCCCCCCCCGCCCCCCCCCCCCCCCACACACACAGGAGGAGGCCGCGCACAACCGCCGGGAGCGGGAGATGATCGGACGGGGACCACCTCATCATGGCTGAGCAGAGGGCAGAGGACGTGGTCGATGGCCCGCAGGAAAGGTTGATCGCTGACGCGTGACTCTGCGTAGTGGTGCATCCCCATGACACGTGTTGCAAACACTACCCTCTACCCCCCCCCCCCATCCCCGCACACCTCAACCGCCACACAGCCTCACAACCTACACATCGCCCCACCCCACCCCCACCCCCTCATCTCCCTCAAACCCCCCCACCCCCATACTTCACCCTCTCCGCCCTCATCTCCATTTCCCCCTCGCCCACGTGTCCCGCTGTCAAACCATGCATGTTGTCTTGTGTCCTACCGGACCTGCCGGAGATGGGGCTTGTCCATCCAGAGACCGTCGGCACACCCAGTGCCAGTGCCGCTGCCCCCCAGGCGGACGCGCACTGATGGCGAGAGCAGCCTGAACGATCGCCCTCAGACAGAAAATCAGGAGATCCCAGAGTTTGGGTCGGAGGAGGACACGGAGTTTTCGTCACAGCTATCTCCAACATTTCCACCATCTCAGGTACTATCACATCTCTTGGGCAGTTTCGTGAAGAGGCTACCTGGTGCACATCGGGCTGGTACATCAGGTGTAGGTAGGAGCAGCCGAGGGTCCAGACGATTGGGGTGCATCCCAGCCCAGGAACCAGCTGCCACCCAGACGGGTCCGGGCTTCTGGACCATCGAGTTGCAGTAACATTGAAGATACAGTCAGAGACCCAGGGACTACAGGAACGGTAGTCGGCCGGCTTCCAGCACCTGAAGTTGCAGGTGGAGGAGTCCATCTGCATGCAGGGGCAGCGGATGGTGCCGGGCATGTGAGTCACCCAGGCCGACACCATAGGTGTGCCGTCCACGTTAAATGCAATGGGGGAGACGGTGTCGGATATGAGTCACCGTATGCAAGGCCTGGTGCAATATATGCAGGCGGGGACGAGATCCAGAACAGGGCTGCAGTCTCAGGGGCAGCCATGTGCCAGAGCCACATGGACATCGCAGCGGCGCTGCTCAGTGTGGCTCATGCACAGCAGACTATTGCTGAAAACGTCAGCGATATTGCCCAGGCGCCGACCGGTGTGGCGCAGACTCAGAAGGAGGAGGGTCAGACCTAGAGGGGCGTGCCTCATACCCAGAGTGATGGACTGGTTAGTTTTCATGCAGTGGTCACCCAGTTAGAAGGTGCTGCTGTGGGCATGAGTCAGACATTGTCATCTGATGTGAAGTACGGAACACATCGCAGAGTGGGTTGTCATGATCTCCATGCCATGGACCCGACCTGCAATCAGTGCCATCACCGTGGCCCCAGCTCGTCACGCCGCAGGTACGTGGCGCCAAAGGTGTGCGCATGCTGGGGGGGGGGGTGCTGTGGGAGGTGAGGGGATTTGGTGCTGTGGGAAGTGAGGGTGTGTGGGTCTGGGATGGTGGTCTCCATGCCCCTGTCCAGCAAGCCCCCTCCCCAGTAATTGGTGTAACGTGAGGCGACGAGTGCATCCCGTGCGCTCTGGTCCTGGCGATGGCGTTATGCGGCCTATGGCATGACCTGATCACTCCACGTATCTTCTCTAATGTACCAGTATAGTTAACAAGATTCTCTCTATATCTGTGTCTGTGTGTTTAAATTTTTTATCTAGAACATGTGATACGTTTTCTATGTATCGTACGATATTATTGTACTGTACGCAGAACCAAAACTGCTCACTGTACCAAAGTGTACGTGACAATAAATCTAAATGTGAACATGATGCACTCGGCACAGACTTTTTGTAAAGTCATTCTGATTTTCCAAATCTCATTCAATAAAAAATAAATAATATTCCAGGCAATACCTTTTTGCTTTCCCTACGCCGGGAACAGCGTTTCCTTCACTTTCTCTGTAATAGTATGGCCTTTGAGCACTCATATTTTAATTTGTTGTTCATAATAGCATTATTTATATTCCCATTATTACTATTGGTGATATTATTACCAATGTATTGCTAATAATAATATTTTGTGAAGGAAGGATCCTCAGGGATATCAAACATTTAAGACCTACATACATCTGAGTGTTGGGACAATCAAAGTTAATTGTTCAATATGGTTTCGTTTTATGTACCTTGATAACTGTTGCGATATCAGGGGGATTGGTGCAGCAATGGAGTTGAAGCATAATTTTTTTTATATGTGCTCTTCAACTCGTCAACTGCACAGTAAGCAATGCAGTTCATCCTTGATTATCAGATACGTTGCGCTTCCTGGCTTCCGTCATTGTTGCATTCATTGCTTTACCGTATTTGCTGATCGTGTGCTTATGGTTGCAGAATTGGTCAAAATGGCCGAAAATATGAAGGCGTTAGGTGAGCGCATGCTGTCCCTCTACTTAATATTTCCCGATTACTTGCGTTTAAGTTAACACTAACAAAGCGCAATCACACTGAAGTCGTATCAAGGAGGGAGGAACATTACATTTCAGAGTGTGTGTCTGAAGAGCGTTTGGCAACCTGATAATCATCCCAGTGTCTCTGACGGGTTTAATTTTTTACTGTCACCAATTCACAATCCACGACATAGATTTCTATTTTTCCGACTTTATTAAAGCCATTGCAAATGTAAACTCCCCGATAAGCAACATCCTTCCGAGTAAGAAAGATGATTACCATTCGTGATTTTCCTTTCACATTAGTTTACATATTTGTTCCAGTGTTACCTCATGAATCTATTGAACGTTTATCGGATTTATCTACGTGAATGTGTCAGACCGTGAATTGTTTCCATGCTATCATTAAACAATTAATTCCAGATGTATTTTTCTTGACTGCCATTTCGAATAGCTGCTATGGCGCTGTTTTCCTGGTCCTTAGAACATTAGCCGAAATCAATATCACCAAGTTACAGCCTTCCGACTTTTCCCATGTCAAAACTGCAACAACATTTCATATCGGGCTATATATTCGATGATAAGAGATATCACGCATTCTGACCAACATATGACACTGCAATTGATGGATAAAATCAACAAATGTGAACGAAAAGAGCACCCCGCGATTTCATGATTTGTGGGAATAATGGACAGTGTTACAAATCAACTGCATCCTTCTAACATTGTTTCGCTTTTCTTGTTCAGAAAGTACAATGAAGAAGTGTCAGGAAGGCGAGTAAGAAGTGTACTGTGGTCATAAAAAGACTTTTCCCCAGTAATTTCGTCAGTGCACTGAATGTCCGGAATTTTCCATGCAGTCATTATTCCTGGACTTTCTGTTGCATCTGTGGTTGCTTTGTGGCAGCAGTATCATGTAGTATTTAGTTCCTCTTTTTCTTTGACACAATTTAAATGGGGTTGGAAAAAATGTTCTTGAACATCGGCAATACCAACGTTTAGCTCACGGGTGGACAACATGGAATTCATCGCCTAATGTTGCAGCCGGATCACCATTTTGTCCTATCAGTCTCATTTATCCCTGCTGGGAGCGGTCGATGTAGCAAAGAATATTGCCTGCGAAGATGTTTTATTTGTGGTGAACGAGGGCTGCCGAGGTAGCTGAAACCTGGAGACGTGAGAAAAATATCCACCAATTGATTTGCTGAAACTCGATACATTAGAAATTATATTTCTGTTTCAAAACCGGTGAATAGATCGATGTCTTAAGTGCAATTTTGAATCAATCATGTTGGGTGGGTTTCTCTGTTTGCCGAGGCCAAATTGCGGAAAGTCGATTGGCCGCCGAAGTGATTCAGACTCCAAAATCTCGGCAGCGCCGATTTACGTCGCTTTGGAGGGGGCGGAGCCAATACGACGTGAATCTCCATAACACGGACAGCGGCACTGCTGGCCCGTGCGGATTGTGTTGCCCACGGCGTTCACGACCAAGGCCAACTGCGCCCAAGTACGACGAGTAGCGGCAGCTGGCAGCCTCCTTCCAGGGCCAGGATACAGTCTCATCCACCTCTCCTCCACCGAATCCAGCATGGTTTCCAGCTCGGGGTCTATGAACCTCGGGGCGTCTCGCCTCCTTGCCGGCTTGCTGACAGGGATGGCAGGAGAAGTGTTTACATGCGGCTGCAGCTTGTCAGCCTTTGGGTGTCAATCGTGAATTCAGCGAATCCAGCACCATTTGCCATTATTACAATTGATTGTGTTCCACGTGACGCAGTTGCGAGCCCCTTAACAATCAGTCCAGTTGCGGTGCCAGTTTTGCCTTCCTGAAAGTCCACAACTTCTTCAGAGGCGTCAACAGTTTGGGATGGATTGTACAGTCGCCAACGTCAAAATCGCGATCGGCGATCTGCCAGTGAATCTCAGTTCCCGACAAAATCGTGGATGGGGCCACTTTCGCGATGTTCCGTTCCCTCCATGCGACAGATCGACAGCGTCAGAACATTGCATGAGGCCGCCACCCGTGTCCCGCTCCGGAACGTCCGACTGACAGACGGCATCGTTCACGTGTGGTCTCATTCATTGAGAACCCGATATGGGGGCTGCGGACTCTGTCCAGCGCCGGCAAAATCGCGGGAGGGTCGATCCTTGGGCAGGGGGCACTTTATTCTGGGGTGTGGGCAATGTGGGGGTGAGAGGGGAGCCGGCCGAAGGGAGCTCTACTTCGCAGCTGCAGTCCTCGAGCAGCCTCCGAAATGTAGCACCGCGCAGCCGCTGCGAACCGCTGTCATGTGCATCTGTGGCCACTGGTCTGGTCGCTTCGGCAGCTAGAGCCGCATGCTCTGCACCGCCGACATGCTCGCCCACTGTAAAACGGGGAATTAGTGGCCTTTATACGTCATTGTTTCTTGCGTGAAACGCCATCGTTCACACGCCAGCGTGGGGACCGAGCTTTAGAATCGGAGAAACCAGCCCGTTCTCACATAAACGGAGAATCCCGCACATTGGCTGGCAACGTGTGCGCACAATTTACAACCCAACGTCCACTGCCATACTCCCAATTCATAGAAGAGGGTCAGGTTCAAAACCTGTTCCCGAATGTTATTATCTATCGTCACATATCCTTGTGTGACTTGCAGTCAAAAACATACAAGCCTATTGATTGGTCGACCAACTTTAATGCAATTCTGTCACACTTTATGTCAGATGGTCGAACCCAGGAGGAAACTGTTGGTAAGTGGACCAGTATCCAGCCAGTTTGTATAAAAAGGTGTAGCTAGTGCTATCACGTTTTCCAACAACTTGCTTTGCATTTCTTGGATGCACTAAGACTTCAGAACTACATTAACGCACACGGCGTCCTTTCCCATGCATCCGAATTGTGTTGATTCATTCAGTCGATAGATATTTGTTGACAGTGTTAATGTGATATGCAAACTTTCTGGCAATCATCATATTGAAATTCCCACAGTGTAACTGCGTACGCCCACTTCCAATTGATGCGGAGCCCAGCCTCTGTCGCTCTCACCGAAACATTTGTATGAGCCAGTGACACTGTAAAACAGTCAAGGGCATTCAGCCTCTGATCTCCGAGTAAGCGTTCTCCAAGGCAGCCTTCAGGACGCGCGACAACGCAGAATCGCCGAGCAGAAGCTTTTTGCCAAGTTCCGCACACATGAGTGCAGCCTCAACCGGGACCTGGGATTCATGTGGCATTACATTCATCCCCCACCATCTGGCCTGCGAAATCCTACTAACTGTCCTGGCTTGACACAATTCACACCTCTTTAACCTGGGGTTACCCCATCTCTGGATCTGTAAAGATTTAATCACCTGCTAAAGCTCGCATTCTAAGCATTGTCTGGCATCTTTGAATCTGTTTATATATATATGTTTCTGGAACATACCTCTTCATTCACCTGAGGAACGCGCAGCGCTCCGAAAGCTAGTGACATCGAAACAAACCTGTTGGACTTTAACCTGGTGTTGTAAGACATCTTACAGTAAAACAAGACATGGGAATTTAGAGTCATTGTGTTCCGAATTGGCTGTATGTGAGCCAGCCAGCTGGCCAGACAGACAGACATATTGTTGGGTAGATATACAGATAGGTAGATAGATAGATAGATAGATAGATAAATGGACAGATAAATAGATAGATAGATAGATTGATAGATATATAAATAGAAAGGTAGATAGATAGATAGATAGATCGACATACAGGCAGACAGATAGATAGATAGATACATACATAGATAGATATCGATAGAGAGATAGATAAATAGTCAGACAGAGAGATTATTAGATATATGAATTTAAAGGAAGAACGACAGAAGGACGATACATTTTTGCTGCATTTCATAAAAGGTGCTGTGACAGTTGCTTGACATTCTGAAATGAACAACTGGAATATATCAGCAGACGTAATAACACATTAACAAATAAGAACACGACTGAATAAATGCGCACCTCTCGCTCTTCGAGCTGTTTCAAGAACAACAAATCCGACCCAGGTGCTTTTCAGGAATGAAGTGCAACCGTCTATAACCTGTCGCTGTTCAAGTGTCATACTCATCCACCGTTTGGAAATATTATTTACTATTTGAGAAGAAAAGCATTTACAAAAAATGTTGACTTGCCTAGAGAGGAAACGATTGGGAATTGTAGAAAGGAAGAAATCCCCACTTTGAACATGTGTTCGACGCAATATCTTGCAAGTAACAATCTTTCTGTTTCAGACAATCAACTAAATCTCTGCAAGAATGGTAACTTCAAAAACATAAAACTAAAGGAATCCATATTGAGCAATGAATTGTAGCTGACTTAATCTGTTGAGATCCTTTGTCTTTCTGCGCAATGAATCTCCAGCATCAATATACTATTCATAGAATCACCATAGAATTTCCAGTGCAGCGGGCGGCCATTCGGTTCAACGAGTCTGCGCCGGCCCTTGGAAAGAGCACCCTGTCCAAGCCTACACCGCCACCCTGTCCCTGCAAACCACCACACCGTTTTGGATACTAAGGGCAATTTACCATGGACAATCCATCGAACCTGCACATCGTTGCATGTGGGAGGAAACCAGAGCACACGGAGGAAACCCACGCAGACGCGGGGAGAACTTGCAGACTCCACACAGACAGTGACCCAATCCCGGAATCGGACCCGGTCACTGGCGCTGTGAGGCAACTGTGTTAACCACTGTGTTACCGTGCTGCCAACATTCAGCAAACTTCACTGCCAGCCTGCCCGTCAATTGTGTTTTTTATATGAAAGAGCTATTTCGCATGGGCAATACACCCACCCTGCACATACTTTGGTTCCGTCGGTGAGCCTCACGAAGGCACTGTGCGAATGTGCAAACTCCACACTGGCAGTGACCCATGGGCGAGATTGAACCGGGGTCCTCAGCGGAGTGAGTCAAAATTGCTGACACTACGCCACTGTACTGACCTACAAATACTTCCCTTGAACACACTTAAACATTTAGATTGGGCAGATCTCTCAGTACGAAAATGTGACTTTTCTCCTGGAATTGTTGAGATGAATGCGGATATTGGAAAAACTCTATTGTTAGGGCGCTGTCTGTAATCTTCCACACTTCTGTGGGGGACATGGCTGTTGACTACACAATTGCAAATATAGCGTCCCTATTGAAGAAAAGCTTTTAAGTTGAGTCACAAAATTTCAAAGGAAGTCGGTTTCGCATCAAGAGTGTGAAAACCTAGAACAATCATACGGGGTTGAATTAGCAGACATGTTCAAAAATGCGAGTTAATTTGGAAGAGCTAGAATGAAGATCTGGTGGGGATCTCCCGCTTTGACAACTCGGTGGAGTTCTGTGAGGAGGTAACAGAACCAGTGTCTGAATATTAATTTGTCGATTCATTTCGGTGGTGTTCGTTGCATTTCAGAAGGCATTCGATAGAGTGTTCGACTGCAGACTCGAGTAGTGAAATGTCGTCGCTCATGGCGCGTCATAGACAGTGAGGTGTCATTTATTCAATGGATATTTTCGAGCGAGAATGAACGCTTGTAGAGATGTTGCCCGGAGTGCGGCGTCCTGTATTAATTGGCTGGACAATTGAATGCAGGGGGCTATTTCAACGTCTTTGAATAACACTATGCTTGCAAGTAACCGAAACTGTAAAGAAGATAGTCTATCAGTTCAAAAGGACATACATAGTTTGGTGGAGTGGCCAGATATGTGGCAGATGAAGAGCAATGCGAAGAGATGCGCGATGATGCATGTTGGGAGTAAGAAAATGGAGAAAGAACATTTATTCCGTGCAATTTATGAAGGCATGCTGCATCAGAGGGGAATTGGTGGAGATGTGCATAGAATATGTAATGTGCCCGGACATGTGGAACCAGACCTTTCATGAAAACCATGAACGTTAGCTTTAAGTAGCTGATAAACAAGAGCTCATCCTTGAGTGTGAAGGACCGAAGGGGGAAAACAAATTGTCAACCGTGGAATCATCGATAGCCAGAGTGTCGGCAATTAAGGTAAATGCATAAATACACAGAAGAGATAATATTTTTAAAAAACAATTTATTCGTAAATCATGGGTGATTGTGGTCTGGATTCCCCACTGGGAGTGCAAGACGGCAGTTGTAATAGTGCAATTGAAAAATAAGTTCGAAGGCTTGCTGAGAAAACAAGAAGCGCGGATTTCATCTATGGGGCGAAGGTAGGCGAGTTCTGCGAAGTGAACCATTAATTCGGATATCCGGTGCTCATGCAATGGATGGAACGGCCTCTTGCTATGATCGAGCCATTCGGTAAATCTGTAATTTTCTGTAATCGGGTGAAAATTGCAGAAGAATGGAACAACGTTTTCGACGTGGATGTGAGATCGCGTACTGGAACGTCTTTGATCAGATGTAGAAACAGGAAACTGGAAAGAGGGGGTGGGGCTGGGTCGTGATGGTGTGGTCAGACGTTCACCATGAGATGGTGCAAGAAGAGTTGATATTAACAAACATATCTGAGAAATGTTGCACTTCAGAATAATTTTAATGGTGAGGCAAAAATGAAAATCACTCATCGACTCAACATTATGCCATAGATAAGTCCGAAGTGTTTAGAGGTCACCACCGCGCGCATGCATTGCCACGACCCGGCAATTCTCTGACTGTGTTGACAGGAAAAGCTGGGCGTTCTGCTGCTTGGCTCCTAGCCCCCACAAAAGACGGAGGAAAGGCGCAGCTTTTGCACTTTTTTTTTCTGGCAAACAACGCCACTGTTCATACACCGGCGTCAGCACTTTGGGCTGGATTCTCCGATTTTGAGATTAAGTGCTGATGCCGGCGTGGAAACTATGGTGCGTTGCGACAGGCAAAAGGGCGCAACAGGTGCACCGATTCAGCAACGCTAAATGGGCTAGCACCATCCCCACGTGGAATGCAACACACTGTCCTGGTCAACAAGATGACAAGGACGCTGAGCTGTTGACCCTCCTCGATGCGCGGAACAGCGGTGATTCACCATGTATCCGGCCCGCGTGGAAGGCCAGAGGTGGAAGCCGTGGTCAGCGTCATGGGCAATGTCATCTGGACTGGCCTCCAGGGCAGGAAGAAACCGTACGATCTCCTCGTGGCGGCCAGCGTGATTACGCAGCGCTGCGGCTCTGGCCGCAACCCCCTTCGCTGCACACACATCTAACCCGGCCCTCACGCTCCCCACTCAACTACGCTCTCGCTGGGAGACTTAAGATCCCCACTCTGCTCCACATGCCAGCACCCATGCTAGCCCCAGGTACCCTGGCCACTCATGCAGTCATCTACGCAAGCCCTCGGCTGCATGCATCGCAATGTCTAACAGTGTTGTTGCTTAAGTCCGTACATAACCAGCGCGAGAGGACCACGGTGGGACCACCAGTCCTGTGGCCTCTCCCCATGCCAGAGCCGAGGGTGCTGGACGTGGTCGGCCGCCCGGGGGACACGGAGGCAGCCAGCGCAGAGGTTGGCGGCGGGCGAGCAAGTGAGACTGTGGTTAGTTGCGTATCCCTATGAGACATGTGTGGAGAAAACCATCCCCACACCGCCCTCATCCCCGCAATCACACTCCACTCACCTCTAGAACCCGCAACTCCCTCACCTCCCAGACCCCCTCCCCCACTCAGCTGACACCCCCCTCACCGCCCACCTTTAACCTCCTTCACTGATCCACCCCCTCCCCAACACCCCACCCCACACGCCCGCGCCTGCTCTCTCATCATTCATGCTATCTTGTGCATTAAAGCACTTGCCCGAAATGGAGCCGGTCCATCCAGAGACCTTCGCTTCCCAACAGTGCCAGAGCCAGTGCTGCCCAGGTGGCAGAGCACTAACGCAGGGAGCAGCCTGAACAACAGGCCTCTGCCAGAGCCTCAGGAAACCCGTGAGCTCGGGTTGGAGGAGGATACAGACTTTCCGTCTCAACTGTCTGCAACACATTCCATCATCTCAGAGACTATCACTCGGTTGGGTGCATTAATGCAGGGACTTCTGCCACTCTATCTGGAGCACACCACACATCGCATCCGGTACAGCAGGCGGGGGTCGTAGCAGCCGAGGGTGGTTCGGAGGGCTGTCCAACCACAGTGGAGGTACAGTCTGACAGCCAGGTGCTACAAGAAGGAATGACGGCCGGTTTCCAGTACCTGCAGGCGCAGCTGGATAAGTCCATCCGCGTGCAGGAACAGGGGGTAGTGCCGGTCACGATTGCCACACAGGTCGACACCACATGGGTCACTTGTAAGGTGGAGACAATGGGGCGACGGTGTTAGATATGGGACAGAGTATGCAAGGTCTGGGGTTTTCTAGGCAGTTGGGGTTCGAGGTCGAGGAGAGGGCTGTCCACTCACAGGTAGCCATGTGTCAGAGCTGCCTGGATATTTCAGCACAGCAGCGCACCTTCGTGTCGTCCAGTCAGAGCGGGCCATGGCTGATAGCGTTGGCGGCATTGCCCAGGGGCTGGCGGGAATGCCGCCAACACTGGACAGGGTGCCGAGTCCCAGAGAGACGTGGCCTGTCCCAAAGAGACGTGGCCCAGTCCCAGGATGAGTGACCCGTACCCAGAACGAGTTGGACCAGTCACTGAGGGAGTTGTCCCAGATCCAAAGGGATGTGGCCAGTCACTGGCTGGTGTGCCATGGCTCCTCAGTGTGGTGGCACAGTCCCAGAAACAGATGGCCCACTCACTGAATATGCACACCCTGATCTAGACCAGAGAGGGCCCCCATGACTGGCAGCGCCAGGGTCTGGGTGGGGGGGGGGGTTGACGGGGAGGCTCCGCTCGCACTCCACATCCATGAAGTAGCCCGGGTGCATTGGACACTGGAAGGAGGAGGACGTGCTGGACCTCGGACTCCCCCTCCCTCGAGTTCCTGTTGCATCTGGTGGGTACGTAGCACATCAGGGTGGCACGAAGCCACCCAGGACACCCGAGCAGCAGCTGGGCCCATCCAGGCCGGGTCCCTCTAGGAGACGAGCGCCCTTGTCACAGGGCAGGAATCACAGCAGGCCGCCTCGACCCGTGCTGTACAGTCTGGGGAAACAGCTAGGTGTACTGTTAGAGAGAGCAAAGCAAGAAAGTTAGACACCAGTAAAGTTGACATTACCCCACATCCAATGGACCAGACCCGCTGTTACTGCCATCCCAGTGCCCGCAGTTCATCGCGCCGCAGATATTTGCCATGGACAGGATTTGCATGCGGGTGGTTTGATGGTGTGGTAGATGAGGGTGTGTTGGTCTGGGATGGTGGTGTCTGTGCATCTGGCCAACAACCCCCTTCCTCCCGCCCCCCCCCCCCCCAGTCGTTGGAAAGTGAGGCGACAAGGGTGTCCCATTCGCGCTGGCGCTAGCGATGGCTCTGTGCCGGCTCCCGTACCTGCCCGGGCCCCATGCCCCACTCATTCTCCCCCTCCCCGCAACTCCTCACCTGACGACGACTCTTAAACCTCCTCATTCTGCTCCAGGGCATCGCCTTCTACTGCGCGATGTTGTGCAGCAGGCCACAACGATTCTGGTGACCCTGCCAGCCACGTACTGGAGGGCCCTTCCAGTGCGATATAGGCACTTGGTGCGCATCGTCAGGACTCCAAAGCACCTTTCGACAACAGCCTCGTCTCTGTATGGCCATCGTTGTAGCGGATCTTCACGTCAGTCTGTGGCCTCTGGATAGGCGTCATCAATCACGATCATAAGGTGTAACCCCAGTCGCCCAGTAGCCAGTCCTGCAACCTGGGGGAGGTAGTGCCCCACAAACATGTCGGGAATCAACAAGTGTGTAAAGATGAATGCGTCAGGCAGACTGCTCAGCTACAGCCGCAGACGCACATAATGTGCATCTGGTGGTTCTAGACCAGCTGGATGTTCATGGATTGGTAGTCATTCCTGTTTTTTGTAGAGCGGCATGTACCCGCATGTAGGGCGGCATGGAACCCATCGATCACCCCCTGCACCCTGGGCATCCCGGCGATCGTAGTGAATCCCGGTGCACGGGCATGCTGGTGCACATCGTACTGAGTATACTGGTCCGGCTGGGCATATAGGACCTCAGTGACGGCACGGATGCACCTGTGCGCCGATGTCTGTGATATCCTGGACAGGTCCCCACTCTGGGACTGGAATGAACACGTGGCATACAAGTTGAGCGCGACCGTCACCTTGATGGTCACCAGGAGTGGGTGTCCGCCCCCATTCCACCGCGATGCCAGATGTACCATCATCTGGCATATGTGTCACACTGTCTCACTGCTCATCCACACTCTCGATCTGAATGTCTGTTCAGGCAGGTCCTCAAAGGACATGCAGTTTTGGGGCAGACAGGGCCTCATGTGGTGCCCCCTTGGCACCTCCTCCTCCTCCTCGGACTTTTGGGCGGCTGGCCCTCCGGCCTATGCGGCTGCCACCTGCCCCTCTGCAGCACGTTCCTCTGTTGCAGCCACTGCTTCCGCTCTGAGCGGCCTCCGCCTACACTCCCACAGGGCATCTTGCAGAGCAGCGGCCATCGCTACGACGGCTAGAATCACAGGATGGTGTCCGAAAGCCATTCTCTGTGGGGGGTGAAAGGACAACATGTTTGACTGGCGAATAATCCCGTACCCATTCAAGTACCATGGGCTACATGGTGGCCCCTGTTTGCATTCCGGTACACACCTACGCATGTCGTCCCATCACCTCCCACACCTGCCCTGTCGGATATGGCCCCGTCGTTTCCCCCAGTCCTGGCGTCCATCACTGCTGACAGTGGCACCGTTCGCTGGCACTGCCCGAACTGGGGGCTGCTGTGGCTGTGGACCAGGATGTCCCACTATGGGTGGATGCCAATTGGACGGGGTGTTCGATGATGTGGGCGGGGGTGGGCATTTGGCTTTGTGTGGTGTGTGGGGGTGGACTCACCCATACGTTCTGTATCACTATGTAGAACTAGGGGCCGGGGCGGGTGCTCAGCAAGATGGCCGCCGTAATGGCGGTCCGTGCCTGTGCACCGCCCCAGTCTTGTGGAGAGGACCCCGGCTGCTTTGTCTGTCAACTCCCGTCCCCCTCCCAGACCCCAACCCACTTCTCCGGCTCTGGCAGGACCTTCCTCGCCACAATCTCCACCGCCTGGGTAGGGCCAGCACCCCGCAGTTGCTCCACGCCATTTTGTACCTCCTCTCTCTCGCTTAGCTGCCAGGATCCAAGGTTCACGGGGCAGGAATTTGACCCATCGGAAACAATGCATCGCGGAGGCTGAGGAGCATCAGGCCTCAGGCCCGGTAATGATATGCCTACTGTACGTTCAGCCCACGCGGGCTACGCCGCATTCACGCCATTTTGAGGGTGCAGGTGCTTCGCGATTTGGCGTCAATCTGGCGCCGAATATGATTTCTGTGTCAGAAGCTGTTCTCTGCCCGATCCAGTGTGAAGATTTTGGCGTCGGCGTCATAGCCTTCAAATCGGAGAATGTCGCAACCCCTTGACCAGCTGAAGAAACGGAAAATCCGGACGACGTGCTGCACCAGAAATCCGGTGCCAGTTTCGCCACATTCCGGCGCCGAAGTCGCTGCCAACGCGGGGGCATAGAATCCATTTTCTCGCAAGTAATCGGGACCGCCGTCGATACCCCGATTCTTGGGGCCCCAAAATGCAGCGTTCTGGGGAGACATCCACGCCACCTAGTATCTACTTGGGGCCATTGCAGAGGCCCGCTCCGCCAATCACCGCCCCCGATCGACCGAAGGCCCGATGGTGTGCAACTAAGGTGGTCCAGCCCGTCGGGATATATGCGGACTCAGTCCACAGTCACTATGGTCGGGGGCGGGCAGGTCGGAGGGCGGAGAGGGGGGTGGGGGGGGGTGGTGGTGCTGTTCGACCTTATAGGCGGGTGGGGAATGTTTGAGGTGCCGTTCAGGGTCGAGCACGCTGCCGATCGGGGTGAGCTTATTTTTCGGGTCGAGCTCCGCGGTCCATGTCCACCGTGGAGCAAGGCTTCGCCGCTGGAGGCCGCCACTGTGCGCATGCACGGCCTCAGACACGGAAGGGCGGGGTCCCGGGTCTGCAGCAAAAGCTGCTGGATTCAGGCCGGGTCCATGCTAGCCTCCTGCAGACCTGGGAATTAGTGGTCCTTTCACGCCAGTTTTACTGTCGTAAGTCTCCACCGTTTTGATGCTGGCGTCGGGACATCGTCACAATCAAGGAGAATCTCGGCCCTGGTCCGGCGGCACGGAAAACCCGCCATTCTCCCAAGCACTCCAGACCATACTTCCTAAACTTTATTATTAGTTCTTGCGCCGTGTGTCAAAATTTTTATTTCGAAACAAACTTATTCAATCATGAAGTTAGTTGTGAAGGCTTGACTTTATTTTTGGTATCTGTTGCCTGAAACCAGCAGATCATATAATTTCTATCATCTGAGCTCTGGTTTTTACTTCAGCGAGGCGAGTGGCGTGAAATGATGACTGGATCCACAAGGTAGTCGGGGATTACGGTCTGTTAGGAATGCGTTGGCCACGGCTGAAGGATGCAATGGTGTGCAATGAGACATCTCTCATCATTGGATGACGAAATAGCGACTTGGTGCAACACTGTAAAGGAGAATATTAGGGCCTGGAGACGTGAAGCTGCAATATTGTTGATGCCATCGGATGGTTCACGGTTTTAGCAGGGAGGAAACGGGGAGGGAATGATCAGTAATTATTTGTATTTGTGTATAGCAGTTCACCCCAGAAGTAAAATAGGAAAACAGTTATTTTACTGTGTGATACATTCGAAACTCAAATTTTGCCAGCACATTACAATAATCGATTATTCATGACCGCCTTGACAAAATGACACTATTAGAACAAAAAACATAATAAATAGGAATAGAGTAGGCCATTTGCCATTCCAAAGCGCCTGCCCGTCTAATTTCCTTGCTTCAGGGGTTTTAACGTCCCTCCTGCCTGTCCACTGTACTACCTGTTAATCAAAAACCTATCTCACTCTACTGTGAGTATATTGATCACCCAATGTTTACTGCGGGCAGCGAAATGGAACGAAAAAACCCAAACATTCAGAGATAAGAAAGTTATCTTCATCGCCCTGCAGAAGAAGATTCCTTGTATGAGAGCAAACCTATGTCAGTCAAAACCCGGTCAAGGCCTTTTATATTCTGACACGTTCCAATGAGATAACCACATTATTCTGAGCCCCAGTACGTATAGCTAAACGAGACATTTGTTTTTTCACATATAGAAGTCCCTTAATTTCTATAATCAACCAGAGACGTCATTGCTGAGCAGTGAGCATATTACATTTGTATCTCGTTCAGTTCGTTGAATAAAAATGCTTGACGTACTCTATATGCTGTTTCACTAATATCCTGTATAGATCCAGCAACACAGTTCGAAATTGATGTCCAACATTGTTTTCTCCAGAACTGCACGACACCAAAGAAAGATTAAATGAAACACGTGAGTGAAACAGGAATAACTCCCAACAGCGTGGAAAACATGTATCGTTGTGTATGTGCGTTGGTTTCATCAGATAGACCGTGAGAGTATATTGTTCTCTGGCAATTTTCTTATTATACCTCGAGGTCACATCCCTCTGTTTATTCTGCAGACACAAGCTGCTTCACTTGAAAAAATACATTGGGCGCGATTCTCCATTTCTGGTTCTTCGGACTCAATTCTCTGATTGTCGACGCTGAAATCGCATTCGGCGATTTGGCGCAGAATCGCTTTTGACGCTAAAATCGGGGGTGGTGCATCTTTTCCTCTGCTCCATCCCCTTCAAAACGGCGTCATCGGTGAGTAGGCTTCACGCCATTGGGACCGCCTCAGGACGTCACCTATCGGCGCTCCCCCATACGTTGTCCCTATGGACCGGCTTGGGACAGCGTGAATACCTTTTGGTTTGAGGTTTCCTCAACCTTGAGTGCCAGTTGCGGACTGTGTCCAGCAATGCCATTGTGTGGGGCGGGGAGCGCTTATCCGCCAGCCATGGGAGCCTCGGCGGGGCTGGGGGAAAGGTGCGGGGTGTTACCGGGGTGTCGGAGGGGTTAGACGGAGGCACAGGCCTGGTTGTGCAGCACGTCTGCTACAGCGCATGCGTCGCCACGAACCCCGCAATTCTCTGGCCATTTCTGTCGGGAGGGCGGGGATTTTATGTGGCACCGCTGCTAGCTCCCCACCGCGCACAGCATTAGTGCGAGGCGGCGTCGAAATTTTCCTCATGAGACGAGACACATTCTCAGGTTATAGCCTCAAAATCGGAGAACCAGCTGTAAGTGCTGACACCAATGAAGAATTCGTGGACGTTTATAACAGAAGACAGGGGCCGCATTCTAACGATTCAGCTTGTATAAAGGGGCTAGCAACGGCGCTGCCATGTGGAAGTTAATCGATTCCAATGAGATACGGTGCCGGATGCGCCGGCTTTACGACTGAGACTCAGAAGGCTGACAGGCTGCAGCTGCATATACAAAGGGCACTCCCCATTCATACCATCACAGCTAACAAAATGGTAGCCGAGCGAAAGACCTTCCTGGACACCATGGAGGAAAGGTGAATGACCCAGTATCCCGCCTGGGAAGGAGTCTGGCAGCTGCTTCCGGTTTCGTGCATGGGCGTGGGTGGCTGAGGTGGTTAGCGCCATTGAAAATGTGGTCCAGACTGCCAGCAGTGCCGGAATAAACGACGCAACATTCTCAGAGCGGCCAGAGTGAGTCGGAAACTCTGTGCCCCAGGCAGAAACCCAGTCCCACACACCCATAACGCAACCTCCTCAATCCGGTCGACGGACGAACCCTCACCCTGCCCCACTTGCCGGTACCGACAATGGCCGCCATGCCCTGGTGCCATGGCCACTGAGGCAACCAGCTTCGGAAGCCCTGGGCTGGATGTGTCGGACTGCCTGAGCCTGTCATTTTCTTTGTTTACAGCCCCCCCCCCCCCCCCCCACCCCCAGCAGAAGGACACGCAAAATAGCCGGGTGCGGGTGAAAACAGCAGGAGGTCTGCCGGAATTCTGGCTCCTCACCACGGTAGAGCAGAGGGCACTGTACGTGGTCAGTGGACCGAAGTAAAGGGTGTTTGCCAACGTAGAGCCCGGCCGTGGGCAAGGAAGGGAGAGCAAGCAAAGTTTTTCGTCCCCATGATACGTGTGTAACTTCGCCAAAACCACCCTTATCATGCACCGCCCTCAATGTCCCAAACCACCGTTACGTCCACATCAACCTCATTCCAATATCACACTAACCTACGCATCATACGCAGACGCAGATCACCCTCACCCTACTCCAACCTCACCCAAATACCACCCTCACCCTACACTCTACCCACCCACAACGCAACCCTCACTCTGCCCGAGTTTTAATCAATCGTGTTGCCTGGCGACTTGCAGGACCTGCTGGGTGTGGGGCGGTTCCATCTGACGGCCCACGCCCAGCTTGTGCCACAGCCGCAGCTCCCCCCACCCCTCTCAGCCGTAACCCTGAGGAGACCAGCCCTCCGTCCCAGAATCAGGATACCACGGAGCACGAGTGGGAGGATGTCAGTGAAATTCCGTCAAAATTATTACAACCACCATGCATCATCCGAAAGAAACTCACCCCAGTTGGGCATATTAGTAAAGAGGCTCCACGAACACAATCTGGAGCACTCCCACGGCTGCTGCGGTACAGGAGATGGAGGTAGGAATGCCCAAGACGGTCAGAGGGAAGGCCGAACCGAGGAGGTAATTGCCGTCATGACCGGCCGATGCTCGGGTCTCCCAGGAGATGATATGCACCAGCGAAAGGAGAGGGGAATACGAGGTTCTGTGGTTTTGTGACGCCTACTCTCCGAAGTCACTGGCAGGAGGCTCCCCGAGCATTGGCCGGACCCTGTCAAGACACGTTCATCCCTGATAACGCCCGCCAAAGGCGACACAGGGCGCACAGCAGGGATCACAACAGGCCACCTCCACTCCTGCTGTACCATCTGGGATACCATAGACGTAGTTTGGGGCCACTGAGGTCAGCAAGTTAGACACCAGTTGAGTTTGGCGCAAATCACTGATACAGGGTAGGGCACGATTCTGTATATACGTTGTCACACTGAAAACACCTGTTCACACCGATACAAACTGTTCTGTCAGTTGGGTGTTAGGAGTGGCCTTGTCTGGGCTGACTGGGGGAGGATGGCCAGATGTCGGGGTGGGGCAGAATGAGCGACCGTTACCATTCCCTTCCCCCGATTGCTCCGGGCATTCGATGGCACCATGTGTTGCCTCGATGGACCGAATGGCCTCCTTCTGCACTGTAAATTCAATGATTCCCTGTATGATGCAATGGCCAGGCCGCGTGCAGGGATCACCTAGGTGGACAGTGGAAAGTGCTATCGTTACCAACCGATGTGTAGCATCGGAACTCATCGCAGAGCGGGGTTTCATCATCCTCCATCCCATGGACATGAGTCGCTGTTAGTTCCAGCCCTGGACCACCAAATCATAGAGCAGCAGGTATGTACCACGGAATTAGTTTCAGGCAGTGAATGGCTGAGGAGAGGAGGGGAGGCAGGCGGTTTCGGGTGGGACACGGTGTCCATGCTCCTGACCAGTACCCGCACTCGACCAACCACAACTCCACTTTTAGTTGATGACCTTGGATATGTTCAGATAATCTCGTGCATGTTGATCCTGTCGCACGTATAGTGAGGCTTCTCGTGCTTGCCTGGGCTCCATGTCTTGACCACAATCGCCCTTCTCCCCGGTCGAGGACTGGGGGTTTTCCTCCTCATCAAGAACATCACCCCTCCTCTACTCCATGTTGTGGAAAACGCAGCATGTCACGATTCGGGCGACCTCTCAGCATGCTACTGGAGGGCCCCTCCAGAGCGGTCCTGGCAACTTAACTGCATCTTCAGGAGACCCAAACACCACTCAGTCACGCTTTTGGTAGCTGCATGGGTGTTGTTGCAGCAGCTCTCCGCATTAGAGTGTGGCCTCCGGATCTGTGTCTTTAGCCACGATTGGAGTGGGTCACCCTTTCACCCTGGACCCAATCACCCAGGCGGGGAGCGATCTCTCAAATATGTCAGGAATCGTTGACTGTGCCAGGATGAAGGTGTCGTGCACACTGCCGGGTATCTGGCGCAGAGGTGCTTAATGCGCAGCTGATGGTAATATATCAGCTGCACGTTCAACGAGTGGAATCCTTTTCGGTTAGCGTAGAGCAGCCTATCACCCGCTTGTGCTCGTAGGGGCACATGCATTATATCGATCACCCTCTGGACCCACGGCATTGGGGCAGTTGCGGCGAACTCCGCTACCTGGGAAGCCTATTGCGCTAGGTCCACATTGAGGTGGATGTATTGTGCCGCCTGGGCATATAGGGCGTCCATGACGGCGCGAAGGCTCAGCAAGGGCCGTAAGATCCCGTACAGGTCCCCACTCGGCACCTGGAAGGAGCCGGTTGGATAAACCTTCAAGGCAACAGTCACCTTGACTGCCATTGGGAGGTGGTGTCAACGAACAACGAACAAAGAACAATACAGCACGGGAACAGACCCTTCGGCCCTCTAAGTATGCACCCGTCATGAAACCAAAATTTGCCAATGATTCAGCACTTCCTTGTGCCATATCACTCTATACCTATCCTATCAATGTGTTTGTCAAGATGTATTTTGAATGCCGTTAATATATCTGCTTCAACAACCTCCCCTGGAAATGCGCTCGAGGCACTCACCACCCTCTGCGTAAAATAATTGCCTCGCACATCTCCGATAAACTTTGCCCGACGGAGCTTAAACCCTATACCCCCTGGTGACTGACCCCTAGACGCTGAGAATGAGTGCCTGCCCATCCACTCTATACATGCCCAGCATCAACGTGTGGAGCTCTACCAGGTCTCCCCTCAACCTCCCTCTTTCCAATGGAAAGAGCCGGAGTCTATTTAGCCTCTCCACATACCTAACACCCCCCAGGCCAGGCAACATCCTTGTAAACGCCCTCTGCACCCTCTGCAAAGCCTCCTCATACTTCTGGTAGTGCGGTGACCAGAATTGTGTTAATATTCCAAGTGCGGCACTACCATGGTTCTATACAACGGTAGCATGACCTGCTACTGTTTGTACCCAATGCTCGTCCAATGAAGGCAAGCATTCCGTTTGCTTTATTGACTACCTTGTCCACTTGTGCTGCTACCTTCAAAGATCTGTGGACATGCACGCCCAGATCTCTCTGACTTTCTGTATTCCTAAGAGTATTGCCATTTACAGCCTATTTCCCCTGTATGTTAGACGTAGCAAAATGCATTACCTCATATTAGCCCGGATTAAACTCCATTTGCCATTTACTGCAAGTCTCGAACCTATCTATGACCTGCTATATCTTCTGACAATCCTCAACACTACCTGCCACTCTAGCAACGTTGGTGTGACCCGCATACGTTATAATCAGACCGGCTAAATCTTCGTCCAATGCTTTTATGTACACTGCAAACAACATGACGCTAGCATAGATCCCTGTGGAACACAACTACTCACAACCTTCCATTCAGAAAAAAACACCCTTCTACTGCTACCTTTTGCCTTCTGTGACCGAGCCAATTCTGTCTTCATCTTACCACCTCACTTCTGAATCCGTGTCAATTCACCTTTTATACCAGTCTGCCATGAGACACCTTGTCAAAGGCTTTACTGACGTCCATTTAAACGTCCAAACAACATCTACCGCCCTCCCCTCATCAATCATCTTTGTCACCTCCTCAAAAAACTCAATCAAGTTAGTGTTAGTGAGGTACGACCTGTCCTTCAAAATACCATGCTGTCTATCGGAAACACTGAGTCCATTGATTTCCAATTCTGGAAATCCTGTCGCTGAGAATTCTCTCCAATAATTGACCACCGACCATTGGGAGACACACCAGCCTATAGTTTCCAGGATTATCCCTGCTACCTTTCTTAAACAATGTACCACATTAGCTATTCTCCAGTCCTCTGGCGTCCCACCTATAGCCAATGAGGATACAAACATGTCAGACAACGCCTCAGCAATTTCCTCCATCACTTCGCTGAGTAATCTGATTTAAATCCCATCCGGCCCAGGAGACTTATCTGCCTTAATATAGTTTCAACGACCCAATACCTCATCCTTCTCGATGTTAACATGATCCAGACTGTCAATACACCCTACCCAAGAATATTGTTCCACAACGTCCCTTTCTTTGGTGAACACTGATGGAAAATAGTCATTTATACTCCTCAAGGGTTTCGACTATCCGCACCCTTCTCCACCGTACAAAAGTCTCCTTCTTTTTGACGAGGTTCACAATGTTCCTCGTTATGCAACGTTCCCTAAACTTCCCATACTGATCCTTCGTTCACTCAGGAACGTGAGTTTCCAATATTCAAATCAACTGTCGCTTGAAATACTCCCACATGTGAGATATAGAACAAAGAACATATAGTGCAGAAGGAGACCAATCAGCCCATCGAGTCTGCACCGACCCACTTGAGCCCTCACTTACACCCTATCCCCGTAACCCAATAACTCCACCTAAACCTTTTGGACACTAAAGGCAATTTAGCATGGCCAACCACCTAACACGCACGTCATTGGACTGTGGGAGAAAACCGGTGCACCCGTAGGAAACACACACAGACACGGGGGGGGGGGGGGTACGTGCAGACTCCGCACAGCCAGTAACCCAGCGGGGATCGAACCTGGGACCCTGGCGCTGTGAAGCAAATGTCTGATATTGATTTACTATCCAAAAGGTGCACACAATCCCATTTTTTCAACTCCTGTCTAATGTTACCGTAATTTGCCTTTTCCCAGTTTAGTCCCTTAACGCGAGGTTTATTCTCATCCATGTCCAAAAGTACCCTAACACTTACGGAATTACCGTCACTAGTCCCCATATTTTCCCCTACTTAAATTTTAACCACCTGTCCAGGCTCATTCCCCAATGCCAAACCCAGTACTGACATTTTCATGGTTTGAATATGTGCATATTGCATCAAGAAGGCTTCCTGGATACAGCCTACACCTTCTGCCCAATCCGAACGCTAGCACTAAGTGATTCGCAGTCAATAAAGGGGAAATTTGAATCTCCTAACACAACAACCGCGTTTCTTTTGCACCTATCCAAAATCTCTCTACGTATCTGCTCCTGAATCTCTCGCTGGGAGCTGGGGGCCCGCATTCAACGCCAAATATTGTGATTGCCGCTTCCTGTTGCTGAGCTCTACCCAGATTGCCTCATTATAAAAGCCCTCCCCATATGCCGGCGGTGCCAGGTCTGCCACCACCTCGCAGATATGGCACATTTACTTTCCACTCAGGCAGAGCCTTCGACGTCATGCCCATTTTGTTAGATCCTCGAATGACAGCCATTGCCGGGACACATGAAGCTTATGCGCAACCACATTGGTAAAACCTCCACCTCGGCCTGTTGGGTGGCTCGCTCTCCATCCATAAAGTCTGCCACCTGCCCCTCGGTGACTCCGCCACTGCATGCTCCATGACTTCCCGCCGCGCTGCTGCAGCTTCATCCTCGTCCTCGCGTAGTACTCTCGGACAGATGCAGTGCATTCCCCAGGGACGTGCCAACGAGAAGCAAGGCCACCATTGCTGGTTGAATCTCAAGATCCATTGTCTGCAGGGTGTGCAATGGCGACATGTTAGCATTGTGCGTTACATGGTGGCCCCGGTTGGCAACGTGGACATTGCTGCCACATGCCTTCTCCATCCACGTACCCTTGGCCCGGTCGGTGACCGATACAGTGGTGACCTCTTGCACCTCTCTCTCTGCCAGAGATACCTCCGCTGTGACTGTCCTCGGCAGGGCTAGGCACTGTGGGCTCCCATCATACCACCATCTTGAAGGTGAAGACCCCCATTATATCGATACCAAAGAAGAACCAGGCAACGTGCCTCTATGGCAACCGTCCAGTAATCCTGACTTCAGTCGTAATGAAGTGCTTCGAGAGGTTGATCATGAAGCGCATCACCTCCAGACTACCAGAGCGCCTTGATCCACTGCACTTCGCATATTGTTGCAACCGGTCAATTTCATATGTCATTCCCCTGGCCCTACACTCATCCACAGAGCATCTCGAAAACAAGGACTCCTACATCAGACTCCTATTTATTGACTACAGCTCCGCCTTCAACACCATAATCCCAGCCAAGCTCATATCAAAGCTCCAAAACCTAGCACTTGGCTCTCCACGCTGCAACTAGATCCTCGATTTTCTGACCAACAGACTACAATCACAAAGAATGAACAACAACACCTGCTCCACAATAGTCTTCAATACTTTGGCCCTGCAAGGCTGCGTACTTAGCCCCCTACTCTATTCCCTGTACACACACGACTGCGTGGCAAAACTTGGTTCCAACTCTATCTACAGGATTGCTGACGATACGACCTTAGTGGGCCGGATCTCGAATAATGCTGAGTCAGAATATATGAGGGAGATAGAGAACCTAGAGGAGTGGTGTAGCGACTACAATATCTCCCTCAATGCCAGCAAAACTAAAGAATGGTCATTGACTTTAGGAAGCAAAGTATTGTACACACCCCTGTCAGCATCAACGGGGCCGAGGTGGAGATGGTTAACAGTTTCAAATTCCTAGGGGTGCACATCACCAAAAATCTGTCGTGGTCCACCCCTGCATACGCTACCACCTAGAAAGCACAACAGCGCCTATACTTCCTCAGGAACCTAAGAAAATTCGGCATGTCCACATTAGCCCTTCCCTGCTTTTTCAGATGCACCATAGAAAGCATCCTATCGGGCTGCATCACAGACTGGTATGGCAACTGCTCGGCCCAGGACCGCAAGAAACATCAGAGAGTCGTGAACACCGCCCAGTCCATCACACAAACCTGCCTCCCATCCATTGACTCCATCTACACCTCCCGCTGCCTGTGGAAAGCGGGCAGCATAATCAAAGATCCCTCCGACCCGGCTTATTCACTCTTCCGACTTCTTCCATCGGGCAGGAAATACAGAAGTCTGAGAACACGCACGAACAGACTCAAAAACAGCTCCCCCCCCCCTACTGTCACTGAGGAATTAAACAAACGAATGTGATATAAAGTAGTTAGATCAAATATTAGTTACAATAATGTAGATGTGAACCAGTCTGATAGTAGTGAGTTCACAAACAAAGGAGAAAGGGATTCAGAAAGCATGGCAAGGATGGGGAAAAGGATGCTGGGTAACAAGAGGCCCAGGGTTAAGGAATGCAACGTGAGCCATTCAGGATATATGGCCAGGTCAGGAGCTGTATAGGATGACCTATGGGAATTTTGTATGTGAAACTAGATGCCATTTGAATGAGATTTGTAAAGATTTCTTTGTCTCCGATTGCACTCGGTTCTGGAGCTCCAGGTGACCGCTTGTGTGTTCTGAATGTCTGTGGAGCGAGTCAGCCTTGCAACTTGGTTAAAAATAAATAATACTATACCTACAAATCCATCTCGAGTTTTATTGAGGCCAGACTGACGGGTAAAGAATTCAAAATTGTCATCACCAGACTCCTAAATGGCACACTTATGGACTGACCTCATTAACACTACACCCTGCATGCTTCATCCGATGCCAGTGCTTATGTAGTTACATTCTTGTGTTGCTCTGTTATGCATTTTCTTTTATTCCCTTTTCTTCCCATGTACTTAATGATCTGTTGAGCAGCTCGCAGAAAAATACTGTTCACTGTACCTCGCTACACGTGACAATAGACAAATCCAATCCAATCCAATTCCCGTAAGGCTACTGTAGGTGTTGACCTGTATGGGGGAGGCAAATGGTGTGGTGCGTGGGTGGAGTCACCCAGACGACCGGTGTCGCGCTGCAGAGCCAGGGGCCAGGGTGGGTCGTCAGTGGGTGCACATCAAGATGGCCGCGGTAATAGTGATTCATGCATGGGCACAGTCCCAGTCCCATGGTGGATCACCGGAGCAGCTCGGTCTGCTCCCAGCCACCGTCCCCCCTTCACAGTCAGCCCAGCCTGTGTCCAATCCGGCAGCCCACAGTCGATCCTCTCTTTGCCTTTCGTCCTCTCTCCCTCCTTCATCAGCTATCACACCATTTTCTCGGTTATTAAAAGCACAAGTGTACCACGCCGTCTTCAACTCGGCCATAGGAGAAGGAGAATCGCGCAGAATAGCGGTCAGGCCCGCTAACGATATGTAACCGTGCTTAGTGTCCGTGCGTTCAGGGACGCATTGATGCCTCTGCCGAGGTTATTGAGAATCGTGATTTCACGTCAAATCGGCGCCCTCCGCTATTTTGACGTCGGCAAACGGAGAACGCGCTCGTCGTCTGTTATGGTCCCGTAGAGCCTCATCGAAACGGAGACTCAACGAGCTGTCAGATTAGTCTCACAGCCATTCACCAGAATCTTCCGTCATCGATCTCTCAGACGTGGGAATCCGGCTCAATTTCCTATCCACTAAAGTTTTGCATTTTTTTGCTTTGGTTTGGCAGACAATGTTAATCTCGCTGCAACATGACACAACTAGACAACGTCAATGCTCTTGGGCCACAGTTTGAACTCTCATTCCGACAGATAGTAAAATCAAAATTAATTACAACAAATCTAATCGCATCTAACATGAGCATGAAGCTGTCTTTTGTAAACCCACCTGGTTTACAACTATTCTCCATAGGAGAATAAACTGAGCATCCTTTCTTGGTGGAAAGAAACTCTGTCCATTAACCTGCAGCAATGTGATTGATAGAAACGCTCCAACTAAAATGGCAGACCAGAAAGGGAAATTCAAATTAATCATTCACATGGGGAAGGAGCTGCCCTCCGAAAGCTGGTGATTCGATACAAACCTATTGGACTTTACCTGGTGTTGTAAGACTTCTTACTGTTGAGTTACTCATGGAAGGCAAAGTTTGATTTGAACTAATTGAAAGTATATGTGACAGCCAAGGCTAAACAGCTATGATTAGTGTCTGCAACGACAATGGCAAGCATACATCAAGAGGGCAGACTCATCAATTTCACAGCCCCACACATGTTTTTAAAAATAACTTGAAGTCACAAAATTATATTTTTCCAAGTAACGGACAATTTAGCTTGGTCAATCCAACGACTCTCAACATCATTGGATTGTGTGGTTGAGACCCATGCAGACATGAGGAGAATATGCAACCGCCACAGGGGCAGTGACCCGGGTCGAGGCTTAAACCCGGATCTTCGGCGCCGTGAAGCTAACTACTGCACCCACCGTGCCCTGAGAGGCAAATGGTCTAGGCAAGTGTAATTATTATTCAATATAGCTCAACATAGTGGCCTCAGAGTGTATATTTGTACAAAATGTTCCCTTGCGCTTAATCAAGTAAGGCGTTCTTGAATAGGTTTGAGGCAAGAATGCAAGATTACCCGAGGTTCTTAATCTGCCCTTGTGTCCTGGCCTCTCATGGGGCGCAAGCCGGCCAGCTCACAATCACCCAGTGGTGACGCTCATTATTCACCTCCTGCCATCCACGGTCCAGTTCTCAATAAGAATCGGCACACCCTTACCAATGATTTGGCGAGAAGCCGAGCAAGTAGTTCAAAGGATGGGATGCTCAATAACAGTGTTCAGCTGCGTGTTCATCAATCGCGCACCGTTCACTGACGGCGGAATTGTGACTCCCGACATTTGTTAGTGAGATGCAAGACACCCAACGCCACCACTCACCCGATGACAGGCGTGCGTAGGCAGCGGAAAAGATAATCAAATCGTTGGAGAATTACGGTCAATATGTATGAGAAAGAAACACTTTCATTCGCAATTCTTCTTTATTAATATTGACGTTGGATTTCAGAGTATCAGCATCTTCGAAGCAAGACAGGCAAGTCATGTGATTTCAGAATGTTTCTTTCCTGAATTTCTACATCATCTTTTGCAGTACAATTGATGGGCTATAACATACAGTATTCAAACAATTTATACGGCAAAACAGATTGATGTTTGTCTTGACTCATCATGCAATATTACTCTCACTGAAATCCGAATGAATGAATGGCATTCTCTGGTTCCCCAAAACGCGGATTTGTCGACCGTGCGCCATTCGCTAGTGGTGGAATTCTGTCTTCTGGTTGTCAATGGGATTGCCAAATGTAACCAACAAACGCAGCCGTGAAACCCTTTGTAGGGACTGCGCAGTCGGCGTGAAAATTTCATCGACAATACAGGAGAATCCCGGCGAATACCTTTGTCTTGCATTGTTTCACATTTATCGTATTAGACGCATTGAACGCTTGAGTTCATCAGTAAACCTTTTCAGTTGGTGAGCAGTATGAAATATCGGCCTCTGTCATATTATAGATTGCATTATATATCTGATTCTCTATTTTAATACCATCCGTAGAAAAACTCTACGTTTAATGACGTGTTAGCAAGCCAGAAGAGGTCAATCACATTATATGCTCAACCATTTAAGTGATAATCACAACATGATTCATTTAACAGTGAGAAATGCACTAAATCGTTTGTGTTATTATCGCACAAGCTATTTTCTTTTGTACTTTAATGACAGGCAGATCAAACCGAGTGCAAATGCGACATAAACGCTCTAAGGGACATATTTCAGTTGCCTGCCTCGGCGTTCAAATTCCAGCACTTTGCTTCAATATAATCAAGTGCATAATAATTATTTAAATATCTGCTGTAAAAAAAGTAAAATCTCAGCAAGCCTGCCAGCATGGTTGTAATTCTTCGGCCTTTGTGATCCTGCTCCTTACTCGCTGGCAATGCATCCCCACTCGCCGGTTATCGGTGGCGTGTTGTGCCCAAAATGGGAAATCCCAGGCTGCATTCTCCGCTCCCCAATCCGCGTGTGTCTCTGCAACATGCTCTTTGCTTGCTGAGGGATATTATCTGCCTTCCTCCTTCTCCCACCCTGGTTGTCAGTGGTGCTTAAGTAACCCAAGCCGCTGGGAAACCAGTTTGCGCGGCTGATACCAGCAGGAAAAGATAATCCCAGCATTTATATGAGGCTCGTAATCTAGGCCGGAATTGTACGAACGTCGGGATTTTCTTTGCCCGCTGGCAGAGCATCCCCGCAGGGGATTCACGTTGGCGTGCAATTGCTTCAATGGGAAGTCTCATTCACAAGCAAGGGGAAGAGAACATCCCACACCCAGCGAACAGCGTTCAACCAATTAACACACGGCTTGGGGAACTGAGAATCAAGCCTCAAATAAGTGTCGATATTATGGAAGGCGGTGGCACAGTTGGCAGTGGTTAGCACGGCTGCCTTACGGCCTCGGTGACCCGGCTTTGATCCTGGCCTCAAGCCACTGTCCATGTGGAGATTGCACATTATCCCCGCAGCTGCGTGGGTCTTATCCCTGAACCCAAAGATTTGCAGTGCTGTTGGATTGGCAACGCTAAAAGGCCCGTTAATTGCGAAACATTATGGAACAAATTAATTTTGGGAGCAAGCCACAGAATGGGATTGTTCATTTGCAAGGTCTGATGGGGGATTGCGCTGGAAGTTATAGGGTGTGTAATAGAAGAGGGAATGGTCAAATATAAAGAAGATAAGCACACAAGAGCTCGGAGCAGGAGCAGGAAATTCACCCTGGCGAACCTTCTGCGCCATTCTGTCCGATCATGGCTGATCTCTTCTCGGACTCTCGCCACTTTACCAATGATCCTCCTGAATCTGCTACTCCTTGTCTTAAAGCTGTGACCTATCGGTTTCGATTGGCAGGAAGAGGAAACCTTCGTTCTGCCTCTTATTTTTCAACACCTATTATCATCGTCTGTACCTTAATTCGGTCTCCTCCGTTTCTTCAAAACTTGGGAGAGAAACTCGCTGAGCTTAAGCAGTCTAATTTATCTTAATAAGATACATTCTTGAGATCTGGAATCAATGTAGTGAACCTCCTATGAGCTGCCTCGCCTGCAACTATATCCCTCCACAAACAAATTGACCAAAACTGTTGAAATTACTTCAGGAATGGTCTCACAAACGCCATGAACAGTTGCAGAAACGCGAACCTACTGTTTTTTAAAATTCTATCTCTTCAGCTTTCAATGCCAAAATTACTTTCCCCTTCCTTGTAACCTTCTGTACCGACAGAGTTCTTTTCTGCGATCGATGCACCCCCAGGTCCCCGTTCACCCTCGCACTCTTAGGTTAACCTCCATTTAGATAAAACGCTGCCTTTCCACATTCCTACCAAAATGGATAATCTCATACTTATCCACGTGATATTGCAACAACCCAATATTGGCCCATATATCTCCCCTATCTGCATTTAATTTTAAATTTCTTATTTCCTCGTTGCGACATAGACGCATTTCCAAATTCACTGTAGCCAACTCAATGTTATTACTTCAGATAACACTTTGTTGAAACACAATCTGAGACCCATTCCTAACACCATCAAATTCAATGTGTGGTTTAATCATATTATGCTCGCTGACAACTACATACATCTTGTCGTACAACACCAGACCTTGTATCGCCTGTTCTCTAGTTTGCTCGGATACACGGTTTGCTATGAAAATGTCCAAAAAGACTTTACATGAACTCCTCACTAAGACGAACTTCACCGATTAGGACATCTATTCCATATAAAGATTACAATCTCCCACGATTATCACAGTCATGATCATGCCTTCCTTTGACCACGACCCTTTTATGTGGTTTATGTGATAAATGTAGGAATTTTATGAAAAATGAAAATTGCGTATTGTCACAAGTAGGCTTCAAATTAAGTTACTGTGAAAAGCCCCTAGTCGCGACATTCCATCGCCTGATCGGGAGGCTGGTACGGGAATTGGACCGTGCTGCTGGCCTGCCTTGGTGTTCTTTAAGAGCCAGCTATTTAATCCTGTGCAAAACCAGCCCCATATGCATTGTATTGTATATATTCAGTGCAGTAAGGGTTAACATCCTAGATTACTGTATAATTGCTGCAGTGATATATTTGGAAATCATTCTTTCCAAGGCACGCAGACGTTTGGATTAAGGATTAGGATCTGAGCAGACCAGCAACTTCTCTAGAAATGTTTTGTTGATTTGTTGTTCTTTCTGAGAATAAAGCAGTTACCTTAGATTTTGCCTCCGAAAAGAACAGCAGTTTCCGTGTGCAGATAAGATATAGCATTCAGGAGTTATGTTTAATTTATTTTTAACACTTGTCCAACTGGTCAATGTACGCTTTTTGTTTTCTTAAGGTGGATAACCTAGTCATAATGTTTTACTCATACAGTTTGTTCCAATATGCTAAGGGCCGCACATTGGCACAGTGATGTGAACTGCTGTCTCAGAGCAACTGAGATTCGTGTTAAATGACAGACTCGCTTGACTGACTGGGTGGGGGGCGGGGGGGGGGGGGGAGGGGTGGGTGGGGGGGGGGAACTGCGGGGCGCTTGCACGTTCTCACCGTGGGAACCTATACAAGGAGTCAGAGAAAGAGGGAGCAAGGGCAAAAGCAAAAGGGAGAAATGTGAAGAAGAAAAGAGATTGGTGGTCAAACCAAGGGTAATATTCAAAGAGGGCAACAGAGACAAATATTGGGAGCAAGACAAACAGTGTGAAAAAGACAAACTTAAAGGCTCTGTGTCTTATTGCAGGGAGCATTGCCAATAGAGTGGATGAACTAAGCGGGCAGATAGATATAAATGGAACTGATATTATTGGGATGACGGAGACATGGCCGCAGGATGTACAGGGATGGGAACTGAATGTGCCACGGTTTTCAGTATTGAGGAAGAACAGGCATAAAATAAAAGCTGGTAGCGTGCCACTGCTTGTTAAAGAGGAAATAAACACAGGAATGAGAAACGATATTAGCTCTGACAATGTGTAATATGTATGAATAGATTTGAGAAATACCAAGGCACAAAAAGCATTAGTGGGTGTCATATATAGACCCCCAAAGCTCATTGGTGAGTTTGGGAATGCCATTAAACAAGAAATTTGAGATGCATGTAACAAGGGATAATCGGAGATAATGGGTGATTTTAATCTTCACATAGATTGGGCAAATCAAAGTAGCCACACTGTCTGAGAGGGGGAATTCCTGGAGTATATACGGGATGGTTTTCTTGACAACTATGTGGAGCAAACTAATAGAGAGCAGGCCATCTTGAAATGAAATAAAAATCGCTTATTTTCACAAGTAGGCTTCAAATGAAGTTACTGTGAAAAGCCCCTAGTAGCCACATTCCGGCGCCTGTTCGGGGAGGCTGTTACGGGAATTGAACCGTGCTAGCCTGCCTTGATCTTCTTTAAAACCCAGCAATTTAGCTCAGTGTGCTAAAGATTCCCGAGGTACTTAGACCGGGCACTGTGTAATGAGAAGAGAGTCAGTGCCAATCTGGCTGCACGAGACCACTTGGGGTTGAGCGAACGTAACATGATGGATTTTGTTATCATGTTGGAGAGTGAAGTAGTTGATTCGGAGACGAGGGTGCTGAATCTTAATAAAGGGCACCATGAAGATATGAGGCGTGAGTTGGCCTTGATAGATTGGGGAGAGTTACTTAAAGTGATGACAGTGGATAGACAATGGCAAACATTCAAGGAACGCAAGAGGGAACTACAGCAACTGTTCATTCTTGTCTGTCACAAAAGCAAAGAGGGTAAGAGGGTTAACCAATGGATTGCAAACGAAATTAGAAATAGTATCCTACACAAGGATGAAGCATACAAATTGGCCAAGGAAAATAATAGTTCTGAGGTTTGGGAGCAGTTTACTATTCAGCAAAGAAGGACGAAGGGATTGATAAAGAAGGTGAAAGGATAGTACGAAAGGAAGCTTGCAGGGAACATAAAGACTGACGCTAAGAGTTTCTATAGATATGTGAAGAGAAAGTGATTGGTTTAGAGAAATTCCGGGCCCCTACAGACAGAACCATGAGAATACATAATAACAGACAAAAATGTGGCTGAGCAATTGAATATTTACTTTGGTTCTGTCTTCACAAAAGAGGGCACAAATCAGATACGGAAAATGTTGGAAAATGAAAGGTTCAGTGAGAGGGAAGAACTGTGGGAGATCGACATTAGTAGAGAAATGGTGCAGGGTAAATTGATTAGATTGAAGGCGGATAAAATACCAGGGCCTGAGAATCTGTATCCCAGAGTGCTTAAGGAGGTGGCTATGGAAATAGTGGATGCATTGATGGTCATCTTCCAGGATTCTATAGACTCTGGAACTGTTCCTGCAGATTGGCGGGTAGCTCTGGTCGCTCCGATATTCAAAAAGGGAGGTGGAGGAAAAGCAGGGCATTATAGACTAGTAACATCGGTATTGGGGAAACTACTTGAATCCATTATCAAGGACTTTATAGTGGAACATTTAGAAAGCAGTAGCAGGATCAGTCAGATTCAGCATGGATGATTTAAAAAGGGAAATCATGCTTCACAAATCTGTTGGAATTCTTTGAAGATGTAACCAGTACAGTTGACAAGGGGATGCCAGGCCTGGTGGTATATTTGGACTTTCATAAGGGGTGTGACAAAGCCCCGCGTAAGAAATGATTGTGCAAAAGCAAAGTGCGTGGGATTGGGGGAAATGCATTGAGGTAGATTGAAAACATGTTGGCAGAGAGGAAAAGAAGAGAACGGATTAATGTGTCCTTTTCAAAATGGCATGCAGTGGGGTACCACAGGGATCGGGGCTGGGACCCCAGCTATTCATAATATATATTAATGATTTGGATGAAGGAACAAAATGTAACATCTCAAAGTTTGCAGAGGATAGCAAGTTAGGTGCGTGGGTGAATTGTGACGAGGATGCAGGGGCCCTACAGCACGATCTGGGTAGGTTGGGCGAGTGGGCATATCAATGGCAGATGCAATATAATTTGGATAAGTGTGAGAGTATTCCCTTTGGAAGCAAAAACAGGAATGAAGATTACTACCTGAATTGTTGTAAATTGGGAGAGGCGAGTGTGCAGCGGGGCCAGGGACATTCGCTGAAGGTAAGCATGCAGCTGCAGCAGGCAGTAAAGAAAGCTAATGGTATGTTGGCCATCATTTCGAGAGGTTACGAGGATAGAAGCAGGGATGTGTTGAGGCAATTGCACAGGTCCTTGGCGAGTACACACCTGGAGTATTCTGTGCAGGTTTGGGCTCCCTCCCTGACGAAAGATTTTCTTACTCTCGAGGGAGTGCAGCGAATGTATTGCAGACTGATTCCAGGGAAGGCGCGACTGTCATATGATGAGAGATTGATTAGGTTGGTATTGTTCTCGCTGGAGTTCAGAAAAATGAGGGGGGCGGATCTCATAGAGACTTATCACATTCTAACAGGACTAAGCAGGGTAGATGCAGGGAAGATGTTATCAATGATGGGTGGGGCCAGAACCAAGGGTCACATCTGAGGATTGAGGGTGAACCATTTGGGGCAGAAATAAGGAGACATTTCTTCACACAAAGAGTGGGCAGCCTGTGGAATTCATTGCCACAGGAAGTAGCTGATGCTTAAACTTTCAATATATTCAAGAGGTGGCTGGATATAGCACTTGGGGAGAATGGGATAAAGGCTATGGGGAGGAAGCTGGATTAGGCTGTTGAGTTGGATGATTAGCCGTGACCGTGATGAATGGCGGAGCAGGCTCGAAGGGCCAAAAGGCCTCCTCCTGCTCCTATCTTCTATGTCTATATGCATCGATGTGTCTCTGTGCGTTTAATCCGTGAACTCCGGTTTCCACTCACAGTCCACGTAAATGAAGGTGAGGTGGGTTGGCCATGTTAAATTCCTCATTAGTGTCCAATGACGTGCATATTAGGAGAGTTTTTCAGAGAATGATGAGGGATTGGCTCTCGCTATTCCATGATTCGATGATACCATATCCCCATTTTAAGTGGAATCTTTCCTCGTGTGTAGTCATCGTTCTTCTTTACCCTGCCAATTAAATGAAAATTTTGAGTCACTGTCCAGTATCCCAGCAAATGTTGGGGTCTGTCCAGGGATCATAATAAGATTGATAGCAATTTCCCGGGATTTAAAAGTGTAATTCCTTGTCTGCATTTGGATTATTTAAATTAAACACTCTTAATGTGTTTGGACTGGTTACTTTATTTTGGGTGTTGACATTTAAATTGAGTGAGGTTGCTACAATGGCAGTCTCTGGTGCAAGCAAATTTCTGGGTTCTGAACGGGTTACTTGAGCTGCTTTAAAATGTTTTATTCGAACAAAACAAGTCTGGTTTGATGCAAATGCTGCAGTCGACTTTAACTGAAAGAGTGAGGAATATTCAGATATCATAGGCAATAGCTTAACATGTATTGATTCTCCGGGAAACAGCTTGAATTATTCGAATTAGTTAATACTCAATTACAAATCTATCTGTTAGAAAGATAAAAGGAATGGAATAGGAATTAAACAAATAGAAATGCAAAAAAAGGAGAGCGGCTATGGGAGAGGAAGTGGAACGGGAAAAGGCAGATAAGGATATAGAGAGGACAGAATTGGGAAAAAGAGAGGGTTTTTCAAAATGTGTTGGAAATCAGGAAACCTGATATAGAAATGGCCCAAAATCCAAGGGAATAAAGGGGGTGGGAAAGTAACAAATAACATCTATTGAAGGTGGCGGGGATAAGGAAAGACGCTGAAAATGGGGAGAAGAAGGATTAATATATACTGGTCAAAAGATGAGAGGAGATTTATATGAACTTATTCAAACACTTCAACTGTCTGCCAAGAAGGACATGCAAGCTTTTTTAATATCTGATTTCAGAAAGTGGGTCAAAAATGTAAGTGCCGATGACCATGTTGGTATTGCTAGTTCAAATAAAATTATTAGGTAGAGCTGACGAAGTGTTTGCATTTCTATCAGAGGTCGTAACTATCGATTACGATAAGGGGAGAAAATCCATATTCAATGCATAGAAACTAGTGCCAGAAAATGTCAGACAAGAATTTAGCAATCTAAGAGAGAAACCACGTCATACATATATATAACTTGATAGAAATGAACAGAAAAATTTTGACAGATGGATAAGAGTAGAAACAATATACCAAGCATATGACGCTTTGTGGGAAATTAGCATGTTGGCCGTATTCACACATCAACTTCTCGCAGAAGTGAGGACTCTTGTAGATGAGCAAATATTTAAAAATGTTACAACGGCAGCAGGAATGCCCAATTATTGTAAATGAGTTCCTGGAATAGGACGTACTTTTTGACATCAATTTCAATATGTGAAAAATAAAAGCTGGCGAAATGAGAAATTTACAGACGGTCAAGGCAAAGGGCGTGTTGTTGAAGAGAGAAAGGAAGTTTGCCTCAGGTTGAAAAAGGAATAGAAATAAGAACATATTCTCATTTTAATAAATGTTGATACATAGAATCCTGGAATCATAGAATTTACAGTGCAGAAGGAGGCATGGAGTCACAGTGTTGATGGCTGAAGAAAAGTAACCGGAAGACAGAGACGCTAAAACAAAATAAGCCAGTGGGGTTTATTATAGTGGATAAATATCAAGGTTCTGGTGTAACAGGTTTAACACAGTTTCAAAACTGTTCAGAGGTTTATGCATATGCAAGCGTCAGATCGTTTTCAAGATTTTTCTTGTGATTTTTAGATTTACTCATGTGTAAAGTTGAATTAGGTAAAACTGTTCAAATCGTAGGTGATTCGGGCAGACGTTAATGTTTAATGGTGAGAGGTAAGTACATATGCAGTTCGGAAAGCGTTATGCCAGAAAAGGAGGTAGTATGTGGAATTTGCGGTGAACCGAATGATCTGCCAATAGGTATGGTGAAGATAGAGAGCCCGGTGCAAATGATTCAGGTGGTGATCGGAGTAAAAGAAAAAATAGCTTTTTCAAGTTTTCATTTTATCGTGGTGTAAGGGTACTGTTGTGACCCCCTTTGTCTGTTAACTTTCTTTCTTAACTGCTGCCAAAGAACAAAGAACAATACAGCACCGGAACATGCCCTTAGGCCCTCCAAGCCTGTACCGGTCACGATACCAACCTTTGCCAAAACCCTCAGCAGTTCCTTATGCCGTATTCCACTATTCCGATCCTATCAATGTGTTTGTCGAGATGCCTATTGAACGCCCTTAATGTATATGCGTCCACAACCTCCCTTGGCAACGCGTTACAGGCACTCAACTCCCTCTGTGTAAAAAATTGGTTTTGCACATCTCCTCTAAACATTGCCCCACGGATCTTAAAGCTGTGGCCCCTGGTGGCTGACCCCTCAAACGTGGGAAAGAGTGCCGCCCACCCACTTTATCCATGCGCATCATATTCTTGGAGACCTCAATCACGTCACCTCGCAAACTCCGTATTCCGAAAGAAAACAGTCCGAGTCTATTCAATCTCTCCACATTGCTAAAATCCTCCAGACCAGGCAAACTCCTGTAAACGTCCTCTGCCCCCTCTCCAAAACCTGCACATTTTATGGGAGTGTGGCGACCAGAATTGTGCTCAATATTCCAAGTGCGGCCTTACCAATTTTTTATACAACTACAACATGACTTGCAAGATTTATACTCGATGCCTCGTCCAATGAAGTCAAGCATTCCACAACATTCGTGACTACCTCTCTCAGAGGTATTGCCACCTTCAAAGATATGTGAACCTGCTCGCCCAGATCTATGCCACTTCCTATTTTCCAAAGAGTTTTGCCATGTACGGTATATTTCCCCTGTATATTAGTCCTACCAAAATGCATCATCCCATATTTGTCCGGATAAAAATCAATGTGCCATTTCTCTGCCCACGTCTCCAACCTATCTACGTCCTGTTGTATCATCTGACAGTCATCAACACTATCTGCCATTCCACCAACCTTGGTGTGATCCCATAACTTACCAATCAGACCAGCTACAATTTCCTCCAAATCGTTTATGTACATTACAAACAACAGAGGCCCCAGCACAGATCCCTGTAGAACACCACGAGTCACAAATTTCCACTCATTTAGTACCACGCCCATTTCCTCTGGCTAAACACATAGATCCCCCCCCCCCACTCTCCTTAAGGGGACCAGTCATTTTCCTCGTGGCCCTCTTGCTTTTTCCATATGAATAAAACACTTTGGGATCCACCTCAATCCAACTTGCCAAGGACTTTGCATTCCCACTCCTATTCCTCCTAATTTCCCGCTTAAGTACCTTCCTACTTTCTTTATACCCCTCAAGGGGTTCGACTGAATAAACATTTGGTTAATATTTTACTTATACGTCTGGTGCATGTAACTCATTGAAGCAGTAATGGGTTAAAGATCACAGAAATATACATCTTATTGGTTTATTCACTTATGTTTGGATTTGGGATCTGTGGGGCTGCAATTGACCGCGCACTTGCCCTCGGTGTAATCATATAGCTTGATCGCAGGCGGGACTGTCTCTTAAAGTGGTTGAAAACCCAGTGGAAAGGCACACAACAGAGGTGTGCCAAGATGCGAATCCAGGACAATCTCCGATTGTGTAAGAACAAGATCAAAAAAGCATCGGTTATCAGAGGACGAGAAGAACTTCAGAAGTAAAGACAGGGAGACTGAGATTCTGTTGTCAGAAATAAGTGGTCGATAAAATACAAGAGCACGTGGTGGATTAAGTGAATATGTTAGTCCGAGCAAGTTGGTCGAATTACAGCAGAAGTATTGAGAGACAAAGCAGTTATATCAGAATACAAACATGGATAGAATCTGAGTGCACAATGGAGTGTTCTTACATTGGCAATGAAGTATTTAATGAGCTTGTGCCAACTTTGCATATGCAGGCAGACAATAAATGCGCAGATATTCATCTGCAGGTATTAACGGTAGCTTCTTGAAAGGATGATTTGCGTGTAGTGCATGAGGTTCCAATTCGTTATCACTTACTCGCAAGGAAAATTAAAACAAAACATGTTGCGTGGCATTGCATGAGGATGTAGTTGAATGTTACTTCAGATGTCACGCATGTTAAGGATTGGGGAAAGCACACGCAGAAATCGAACCATCACCGTGAATACCCTTTCAGGCATTTTCACAAACATTAAGTGGGATTTAATTGATAGTCTTTTACCCTTGCCTTACAAAAAATGGGAAACGATATTTGTTGCCGTAAAGACCGTGTCTACGAAATTTGGTGATGTTATTTGATTAGGCCTTATTATAGCTCAAAGGATTTCAGATGAGTGACCTATTTTCTTTCCGACAGACATTGACTACTAACGCAATTGTAAACATATCGGGGATCAAATTTTATGGCAAACCTTTTCAGGAAAGTTATGGATTGCTTTGGTGTAAAGCAATTTATCTTAACGGTGTGTCTTACAGGATCACAGGTAGCGTTAGAAAGGAGTGACCTAACGTTAAAAACAATGTTAAGTGCCTATATTCAGGATTATCCAAATAATAGGCATACATAAATTCTTTCTGTTCCATTTAAAATTAGGTATGCACCGAATCAATCAACTAAATTCGTTCCATTATAAGTGCTTTTTGCTCATGATGTGATAGGGCCAATTAAAATGATCAACAACATTTTTTGCAGTCAGTGTTCTAAGACTACTTTGCTGGATTATGTCTGAAACTTTATGGAAATATTGACAAGGGATGGCAGGTTGGTTAGAAACCATTTAGAATTGTCACACCGTGTGATAAGAAAAGAGGAGCACAACAAATCAAAAAAAATGTTCGTTTGTTCGTGGGGAGAAAGTATTACCATATTTCCCAATGTTCGGTGAAGCATTAAAACAAGATTATTAAGCACAATGTACTTCAAAGCAAATTGAGTGAAGTGAATTATTTGAGTGTGTCATGTTAATATTTTCGAAACGTCTTTTAATGAAGGAGGGAAGAAGTAGGAGGTGTTATTTTAGTTGTTGGAACGCAGGGAGAGGAGATAAATCAAGATTGTTCAGAATTTGTATTTTATCCAATGATATTAGACCATGAGCAAGTGATAAGAAATTGCACCAGTTAAGGAGTTAGCATCTGATGGAAATTCAAAGTGACCTGAAAGAGTTATTACAATCACAAACAGTGCTACATTGGAACAAAATATCAAGCACATAAGCAATTATAAACGGCGCTTGATTTTCTTATCCGTATGCCCCCTGTTTCTTGGTTGGGACGATTCACAGGTGTTGGGAGTCTCCTTTCCAGCCGCATGTCAATGGAACTTCCCGTTGATGCCCCGCCACCGACCCTCCCCCTGCCCCGGCGCCCGCCCCCACCCTCTCCCCCGACCCCCACAAACACCAGGCAACACACGGGAGGGCGTGCACTGCCAGTGGGGAAATATTTTCCTGACATTTGGAGAATTCCGGCCATGATGTAAATGTAGGAAATTGTATTCCATTTAAGCAACATCCATCTTTCTTCAATGCACCAAAGTTGGAACAGGAACAACATTGATTCGAAGCATATTTAATGATGATATCATTCAAGTCATTTTCGGTGATTGGAGCTCAACTCTTCTGATGGTACCATAATCAGAAAAAAGGTAACAATTGTGTGCGCGGTATCAAAAAGAGAATGCAGTTGCTTTTAAGATTCATAGCTTATTCCTCGTTTGGAAGACTGGTTTGATAAGGTGGGACAAGCTAATTATATTGCTAGATTTGACCTAATTACAACGTACTGTCAAGTATCTGTATCAGACAGAGCAGAGGAAGTTTCGACATTTGTGACGCCAACTGGTCTTTTTAAGTCTAAAGTCATGCTGTTTGGTATTAGGAATACACCAGTAACATTCCAACGTCAAATACATAATTTATAGACTAGACACTTCCGCAGTGTACATCGATGCTTTGGTATTGTTCAGTCAAACAGGAAAGGAACATCTGGAGTATTAAAATTAAATGCACTATCGACTCCAGGAGGTACGGTGTTTTGAAAACTTGGATGAAAGTGAATTTGCAAAAATCATGTGACATTCTTGGGCCATGAGATTGGAAATGGTCAGCTGGTCCGACGCGCTTTGAAACATAAATCTGTTGGTCAATTGACAATATCATCAACAAGGACTGCATTTCTGATACATCTGGCATGGTCGGACACGAAATGCGTGTCAAATGGCAGCAGTGTGGTTGCTTCACTGGCTGAGCTTCTGAAAACAAGAGAAGAAAAAGGAAAGTTCAGCAGACTACAGAATGTCAGGGGTATTTGATAACCTGAAAACTGTGTTAACCACTGCACTAGTGTGGGTAAGATATAATAATTACAATCAATTTAACTGGACAATTGATTAAAGTGGTGCAGTTATGGTACAGGCAGACGGAGAAGGCTAGACTATTTTCCTTGGAAATAAATTATTCAGAGAAATAATTATTACACCAGCGACGGAGCCATTGTGCCTTGTGTTGGCGTTGCACCATTTGCAATCTTAGGTTGCCAATAATTGCTCAAAAACAAATGCATGCACAAATGATAATCGGTTTAACATATTGACGTGGTTTAAAGACTGGTTAGTCTCTTGGTACAAACATTTACCGTCAAAATTAGACGTGCAGCAGAAACATAAAACGTGATTACGGGTGCTACCATTGGTATGCAATGTGAGAAAAATGGAAGATTTGAAGGTGAAAAGTAAAGGTGGAAGTCAACTCCACACAAGTAACTTTGCATGTCTTAATGTAATAAGATACATCACTTATGGAGTCTGCGTGATGTTTCGCAATAAATCATGTTCAGGATCATCGTGTCCCTACAGTGCATAAGGGGCCAGCGTCCTATTCACTCTCCACCTAAACATCGAATACGCTCAATACCTAGGCCCATGCCCCGCCCCAATCCTGCAACCCTAATCATATTCTTGTTATCCTCCCTAAGGGCTAATTCAGTTTGGCAATCCACATGGCCCGCACATATATTGAATGTGGGAGAAAACCGGAGCACCGATAGGAAATCCACACAGACAACTGGAGAATGTGAAAAGTCCACACAGAGAGTCAAACGAGGTCGGAATCGAACCCGGTAGGAATATGTATATCGTGCATTTCACACTATATATGTTGTATTAAATTTATTTCTTACTGCAATGTTTAAAAGTCTGGGCTAATATGTGACTGTTGCAGTTTTTCTAAATGCCAGTTACAAGGTACACACGCACTTTAAGTACAGAAAGGTACCATTAAAACATCGCAAGAGTGCGGGCTAATGGAATTTTGCTGATTATAAAACAGGATTTAGGATGAGTAGGTAATTGGACCGATGGTGTTAAGACGTGGTAAGGTGACGTTTTAAATGAGGAGCCAGAGTGGGAAACAGTCAGGTATTGATTGAAGTTAGCGATGTGCATGTCAACAGAACAGCAGTTTCTCTCAAAACAATATATTTGATGTTCTGACCCGACAGCCAACAGAGCAGATATTTCAGGAAAAAAAACTCAGTGAGTTTAGATCTTGCCAATGGACAGAACTACAAAGGCTGACAGGTTAATAAGTAGTTTGGCGCAGGGAAGAGTCTGCAGGGTGGTTCCTGGAGGGCTTCCCTCTCTCAAAGCATTTTATCCGAGATATATCTTGGGGTAACCCCCTGTATTTAAGAGTCAATTTTGAACACTGCAGTTACACGTTAGTATTACATTTTATTGTTTAGACCTGTTTTACTGGTAATTAAACGCTTCTTACATCATAATATTCAATGTAGCAATAATGTGTTATTCAAAACGTTTGTTTTATGTACACTTTTATTTTTCCCAATTAATATTTTCAATTAAGGGGCAACATAGCGTGGCCGATCCACCTACTCTGCACATCTTTGGGTTGTGGGCCAAAACGCACGCAACCACAGGGAGAATGTGCAAACTCCACACGGACGGTGACCCAGAGCTTGGAGCGAACCTGGCACCTTCGCGCCATGAGGCTGCGGGGCTAACCAACTGCACCACCGTGCTGCCCTGTTCTACTGTACACGTTTCCTATTTATGCATGCAATCACTCATGGAGCGAAGTTTTCCTTTCCTCACAGTCTTAGAAATTAAATGAAAACGATTGGAGTCTCTGTCCGTAATCCTATCAACTGTCTGGGGCTGGCCTGGGATCGTAATCTTAAATTATGAGGCATGTACACGCCTCCCACAAGTAACGCGTTGTCTTTACTAGAGAATGCTACTTATGGGAGCAAAAACAAACTTGAAATTATGCTATTGACAGTAGAATGTGTTGCACTGTCTGAAAGTCAATTGTTATGGGCCAGTGTTTAGAGAACCCCAAAGTATATCATGGAGTGTGGGGAGAAAACGGTCCACTCGACAGATGTTCTACAGCAGAAACGGAAAACTATTTGTTAAAGCAAAACAATGTTTATTCTATGAACTCAGGATAACCTTTTTAAAACATACAGTGAAAATCTTAGCGACCGTTAATTCAAATACAACCCCAAAGAAAACAACCCTATTAAGCCTTAAGCTGTCCTTTTAACATCCATAAGTTTTTTAAAAAATAACCTTAAACAGAAGCACATCAGGTTAAAGTCACTACTGAGAGCAGTTATTCGTTTTAAATCACAAAAGGATCGATTTACAGCCGTTAGATTACGGAAGAGAGAGATTAATACCCCTTCTGGCTGTGACTGCATCTACCCAGCTCTGAAAACGAAACTAAAAACACACCCTGCAGTCAACAGCCTAAAACGAAAGTAAAACGCTGACAGACAGCCCAGCTCCACCCACTCTCTGATATCACTGCGGTAAAAAAACACCCATTTCTTAAACGTACATTTCTTAAACTCTTTGAACAAGGAGGTCTGTGCACGACCCGTCCATTTCTCTTCGCCTCGGCATTTCTCTTTAAAGTCAGATACTTTAGTTCAATCTGATCACAGTTTGCCTTGCAATTCCCCAACACATGAGCATTGGTTATCACAGCTTTCAGGCAGTCAAATGCCTGTTGAAAGTCCGCTGGTTTTGAACTTTCCGACGTTTCTCCAGTAAGTCCATCAGTGGAGCGACCACACTGCTAAAATTCGGAACACATTTCCGGTAAATTCGACTCAGACCCAAAAAAAATTGCATTATTTCCCTTCGGCTTGAGGGTATCGGAAACTCCCCAATAACTTTTGCTTTCACATCCCGTGGGACGATTCGTCCCCTTCCGATTCAATGGCCAAGGAAAGTGACTTGGGCTTTTCCAAATACACGTTTGTCTAGTTTTACCACGAAACCCGCCTCCTGAAGTCGAGCGAATAACTCTATCAGATGTTTCTAATTTTCTTTCCATGTCTGGATGAAAATTACCAGATCGTCGATGTATAGGGCACAATTGGCTAATCCTGAAACGACTTTGTTAGTTAACTGTTGAAATGTGGCTGGGGCGTTTTTCATGCCAAATGGCATAATTTTGAATTGGTATGTACCATCTGGAGTCACAAAAGCTGAAATCTCCTTCGCCCTTTCGGATTAAGGAACCTACCAGTAACCTTTCAGAAAATCCAGTTTGGAAATAAAAGCTGATTGTCCCACTTTCTCAATGCAATCCTCCAAACGTGGGATAGGATAAGATTCCATTCTTATAACCGCATTAACCGTTCTATAGTCCACACGCAACCGTTGGGTACCGTCTAGTTTAGATACAATCACTATGGGTGAGCTAAGTTGGCTGCAACCCACTTCAATGATGCCATTTTAAAGTATACTCTCAATCTCTTTGTTAATCTGTACCAATTTTAAAGGGTTAAATCTATATGGATGTTGTTTGATTGGAACAGCCTTTCCCACATCCACATCATGGAGAGCCATTTTAGTACTTCCCAATTTTTCGCCACAAACTTGCCCATGTGATATCACTAACTTTTTCAGGTCAGTTCGTTTTTCCTCTGGAAGGTAACTCAATAATTTATCCCAATTTTTAAGAACATCCTCACATTCAAATATAATTTGAGGTATGTCAAATTGACAGTCATCTAGATTTGGTTCGTCACTTTGAGTTAGTATCGTTAAAATCTCCTCCTTTTTCTCCCCTTTCCTTTCAAAGTACCTTCTTAAAATATTCACATGACATATTCGGTGAGACTTCCTTCTATCTGGTGTTTATACCACATAATTCACCTCACTTAATTTCCTTTCAACCTGATAAGGACCACAAAACCTTGCTTTTAAAGGTTCACCTACCACTGGTAACAATACTAAAACATTAACTCCACAGGTAAAACTACCAACTTTGGATTTCTTGTCCGCTACCCATTTCATCACATTTTGTGCAGCTTTTAAGTGCTGTCTAGCCAATTCACCTGCTCTATTTAATCGTTCCCTAAAATTTGATCAGTAATGCAATAATGTAAATTCCGATTTCTCACTCACCAACTTATACCAAATCAATTTAAGTGGTCCTCTTACCTCATGACCAGAAATTAGTTCAAAAGGACTAAATTTGGTTGATTCATTAGGTGCATCCCTAATTTCAAACAGTATGAATGGAATATCTCTATCCCAATCCTCTAGATAATCGTGATAATAAGCCCTCAACATTGTCTTCAATGTCTGATGCCATCTCGCTAACGCTCCCTGCGATTCTGGATGGTACGCAGTTGATTTAAATTGTTTTACTCCTAAGCTATCCATAGCTTATTTGAATAACGTTCAGGTAAAATGTGATCCTTGATCCGATTGAATTTCTGTGGGTAGTCAATATCGACTTAAGAATTGAAATAACTCCTCCACAATATTTTTAGCTGTAATATTACGTACTGGAATGGCCTCACGAAACCTAGTGGACAAATCTATTTTCGGCAAAAGATATTGATTCCCACTTTTCGTTTTGGAAGCGGTCCCACACAATCATTCAGGACCCTTGTAAAATGTTCCTCAAATGCTGGAATTGGTATCACGGGACCTGGTTTTATCACTGCTTGAGGTTTCCCTATCACTTGACATTTGTGACATGATTGACACAATTTCACTACATCTGTACGTAGTCCAGGCAAACAAAAATGTTTTTGTATTTTAGCTTGAGTTTTCCTTATTCCCAAATGACCTCCCACTGGTATATCTTGTGCAAATCGCAACACCTCCTTTCTATACCCTACCGGCAATACAACATGATGAACTTCTGCCCACTTTTTATCCGCCTGCATGTGTAAAGGTCTCAATTTTCTCATCAATACATTACTTTGACGCTAATAACACTCTGGTATACATTCAAATTCCTCTTCCGTGTATGATTTGTGATACATCCGGTTTATTTCAACATGTATCTGTTGTAACTCCGCCAATTCTCCTGAACTAAAAAATTTCGCCTTTACCTCCACCCGTTCTTGCTCTTTTTCAACCATCTGATCCAAAATCGTTTCTGATAATTGCACTTCAACTTCATCTTCACTCTTTGATTCCTCATCTTGTCTTAAACTGTGACTTTGCGACGTTGTTACTACACAATCCGGAAAAATCCCAGGATATTCGTCCTTCAACACTTCAGTTGTTTGATTTTTCACTGGCGTATCAACCACAGGACGCATCACTCCCACCTGCCACCCAGCTATATCATTACCCAAGATAAACTGCATCCCAGCACAATATTTATACTCTATTACTCCTACTACCACTTCACCACTCTTCACTTGACTTTCCAACCTTACTTTATATAATGGAATACTACTCCTCTCACCCTGAGTTACACATATGACCACCTTTTCTGGCAATATTCTTCCCAAACTACATAAATCCTCATCTCTTACCATTAAAGATTGACTAGCTCCAGTATCTCTTAACGTTATGACTTCTTTACCTGCTCCTCCTGATAAACATGACTAAACTTTACCCACACAAGTAAATTATTCAAAGAGATCTGGCACCTTCTGATCAATCACCTCTTGATCAGGCTGTACATACTTTTGCACCTCCTTCGCTTCACTTGGGCTTTCCTTTACCACTTTAACAAACCCCACTGACCTATCCTGTTTTATCACATCAGCCTTCCCAGTGCTTTTCTTCAACCACCAAAACTGTGACTTCACAGGACCTAGTTTATTATGGTGAAAACTTTTGAACATTTTCATTTCTTTTCCACCCTCCTGGATTTGTTTTCTCGTCTGAGGTACACTCTCCTTTTTATCGTCCATCAGATCACCTTTACCTTTATCATTTGAATATTTCTTATGTCCCCAGTTTCGATCCCTCACAGGCTGAAACTGATGTCGGAAATGAAGCTTTGATTTATGAACTAATTCAGAATCATCTGCCATTTCTACTGCTGATCTCGCGGTTTTAACCCTCTGCTCTTCCACATAAGTTCTCACTACATCAGGAATTGAATTTTTAAACACATCCAAAAGTATAATTTCTCTGAGAGCATCATACGTTTGGTCTATTTTCAAAGCCCTTATCCACCTATCAAAATTACTCTGTTGGAGCCTTTCAAACTCCATGTATGTTTGACCGAATCATTTCCTTACATTTCTAAACCTTTGTCTGTAGGCCTCAGGCACTAGTTCATATGTACCTAAGATGGAATGGTTCACCTCCTCATACGCCCCAGATACCTCCTCCGTCAGTGATGCAAATATTTCACTTGCCCGACCTATCAGCTTTGTTTGATTCAGTAATACCCCCATGTCCTGTGGCTGTTTCATTTGTTTAGCTACCTTCTCAAATGAAATGAAAAAGGATTCTACCTCCTTCTCATCAAACCTTGGCAATGCTGGGACATATTTAAATAGATCCCCACCACGCCTTCTACTTTGGCGCTGTTTCGCACTATCCTCATCACTGTCATCCAACTGTACGTTTCCCTTTAATTCTGCCAATTTTAACTGACTGTCATGTTTCATGGCCATTTTCTGAAGTTCAAACTCTCTCTCATTATCTTTTTCCATGATCTATATCTCCCTTTCCCTTTCTTTTTGTTCAGATAGGGGTATTATTTATTTTCTCACTCCTTTTCTTTTTCCTCTCTCTCGTATTCAAACTGCTTTAATTCTTACAATGCTCCATTTGTTTTATTTGGAAAATAATTTTTGCCATTACAAATGAGTCAAACTGTATCTCAGGCAACTTTAACTGCTTAGCCACCGCCATAACTACCTCATATTTTCGCATTTTGTCAGGTAATGTTAACTGCAATGTATTTGCCAAATTTAACAGTCTGCTTTTAGTCTCTGTCCGTAAGATACTTCGAATGACCGTCTCCACCCCCAAGAACGTCGGAGCCTCTGAAAGCGCCATTGTCCAAACACAATCCCTACTTAAACTAGAATACCACACCTCAAAAGTAACCGCAATATTCTCACCCCTCACTGTCTTTAAGTCCAAAGGAGCAGCCCTTTAGATTTCGGCGGCAGCGGTGCGCAGGGGCCTTCTTGGAGGTGAGTAGTGTATTTAAAAACCTTACCTTTACAGGAGCAGCCCTTTGGATTTCGGCGGCAGCGGTGCGTAGGGGCCTTCTTGGAGGTGAGTAGTGTATATAAAAACCTTACCTTTACAGGAGCAGCCCTTTGGATTTCGGCGGCAGCGGTGCGCAGGGGCCTTCTGGGAGGTGAGTAGTGTATTTAAAAACCTTACCTTTACAGGAGCAGCCCTTTGGATTTCGGCGGCAGCGATGCGCAGGGGCCTTCTTGGAGGTGAGTAGTGTATTTAAAAACCTGACCTGTACAGGAGCAGCCCTTTGGATTTCGGCGGCAGCGGTGCGCAGGGGCCTTCTGGGAGGTGAGTAGTGTAATTAGAAACCTTACCTTTACAGGAGCAGCCCTTTGGATTTCGGCGGCAGCGGTGCGCAGGGGCCTTCTTGGAGGTGAGTAGTGTATTTAAAAACCTTACCTTTACAGGAGCAGCCCTTTGGATTTCTGCGGCAGCGGTGCGCAGGGGCCTTCTGGGAGGTGAGTAGTGTATTTAAAAACCTTACCTTTATAGGAGCAGCCCTTTAGATTTCGGCGGCAGCGGTGCGCAGGGGCCTTCTGGGAGGTGATTAATGTATTTAAAACCTTACCTTTACAGGAGCAGCCCTTTGGATTTCGGCGGCAGCGTTGCGCAGGGGCCTTCTGGGAGGTGAGTAGTGTATTTAAAAACCTTACCTTTACAGGAGCAGCCCTTTAGATTTCGGCGGCAGCGGTGCGCAGGGGCCTTCTGGGAGGTGAGTAGTGTATTTAAAAACCTTACCTTTACAGGAGCAGCCCTTTAGATTTCGGCGGCAGCGGTGCGCAGGGGCCTTCTGGGAGGTGAGTAGTGTATTTAAAAACCTTACCTTTACAGGAGCAGCCCTTTGGATTTCGGCGGCAGCGGTGCGCAGGGGCCTTCTGGGAGGGGAGTAGTGTATTTAAAAACCTTACCTTTACAGGAGCAGCCCTTTGGATTTCGGCGGCAGCGATGCGCAGGGGCCTTCTGGGAGGTGAGTAGTGTATTTAAAAACCTTACCTTTACAGGAGCAGCCCTTTGGATTTCGGCGGCAGCGGTGCGCAGGGGCCTTCTTGGAGGTGAGTAGTGTATTTAAAAACCTTACCTTTACAGGAGCAGCCCTTTGGATTTCGGCGGCAGCGATGCGCAGGGGCCTTCTGGGAGGTGAGTAGTGTATTTAAAAACCTTCCCTTTACAGGAGCAGCCCTTTGGATTTCGGCGGCAGCGGTGCGCAGGGGCCTTCTTGGAGGTGAGTAGTGTATTTAAAAACCTTACCTTTACAGGAGCAGCCCTTTGGATTTCGGCGGCAGTGGTGCGCAGGGGCCTTCTGGGAGGTGAGTAGTGTATTTAAAAACCTTCCCTTTACAGGAGCAGCCCTTTGGATTTAGGCGGCAGCGATGCGCAGGGGCCTTCTGGGAGGTGAGTAGTGTATTTAAAAACCTTACCTTTACAGGAGCAGCCCTTTGGATTTCGGCGGCAGCGGTGCGCAGGGGCCTTCTGGGAGGTGAGTAGTGTATTTAAAAACCTTACCTTTACAGGAGCAGCCCTTTGGATTTCGGCGGCAGCGGTGCGCAGGGGCCTTCTGGGAGGTGAGTAGTGAATTTAAAAACCTTACCTTTACAGGAGCAGCCCTTTGGATTTCGGCGGCAGCGGTGCGCAGGGGCCTTCTGGGAGGTGAGTAGTGTATTTAAAAACCTTACCTTTACAGGAGCAGCCCTTTGGATTTCGGCGGCAGCGGTGCGCAGGGGCCTTCTGGGAGGTGAGTAGTGTTTTTAAAAACCTTACCTTTATAGGAGCAGCCCTTTGGATTTCGGCGGCAGCGGTGCGCAGGGGCCTTCTGGGAGGTGAGTAGTGTATTTAAAAACCTTACCTTTACAGGAGCAGCCCTTTGGATTTCGGCGGCAGCGGTGCGCAGGGGCCTTCTGGGAGGTGAGTAGTGAATTTAAAAACCTTACCTTTACAGGAGCAGCCCTTTGGATTTCGGCGGCAGCGGTGCGCAGGGGCCTTCTGGGAGGTGAGTAGTGTATTTAAAAACCTTACCTTTACAGGAGCAGTCCTTTGGATTTCGGCGGCAGCGGTGCGCAGGGGCCTTCTGGGAGGTGAGTAGTGAATTTAAAAACCTTACCTTTACAGGAGCAGCCCTTTGGATTTCGGCGGCAGCGGTGCGCAGGGGCCTTCTGGGAGGTGAGTAGTGTATTTAAAAACCTTACCTTTACAGGAGCAGCTTTTGGATTTCGGCGGCAGCGTTGCGCAGGGGCCTTCTGGGAGGTGAGTAGTGTATTTAAAAACCTTACCTTTACAGGAGCAGCCCTTTGGATTTCGGCGGCAGCGGTGCGCAGGGGCCTTCTGGGAGGTGAGTAGTGTATTTAAAAACCTTACCTTTACAGGAGCAGCCCTTTGGATTTCGGCGGCAGCGGTGCGCAGGGGCATTCTGGGAGGTGAGTAGTGTATTTAAAAACCTTACCTTTACAGGAGCAGCCCTTGGGATTTCGGCGGCAGCGGTGCGCAGGGGCCTTCTGGGAGGTGAGTAGTGTATTTAAAAACCTTACCTTTACAGGAGCAGCCCTTTGAATTTCGGCGGCAGCGGTGCGCAGGGGCCTTCTGGGAGGTGAGTAGTGTATTTTAAAACCTTACCTTTACAGGAGCAGCCCTTGGGATTTCGGCGGCAGCGGTGCGCAGGGGCCTTCTGGGAGGTGAGTGGTGTATTTAAAAACCTTACCTTTACAGGAGCAGCCCTTTGGATTTCGGCGGCAGCGGTGCGCAGGGGCCTTCTGGGAGGTGAGTAGTGTATTTAAAAACCTTACCTTTACAGGAGCAGCCCTTTGGATTTCGGCGGCAGCGGTGCGCACGGGCTTTCTGGGAGGTGAGTAGTGTATTTAAAAACCTTACCTTTACAGGAGCAGCCCTTTGGATTTCGGCGGCAGCGGTGCGCAGGGGCCTTCTGGGAGGTGAGTAGTGTATTTAAAAACCTTACCTTTACAGGAGCAGCCCTTTGGATTTCGGCGGCAGCGGTGCGCAGGGGCCTTCTGGGAGGTGAGTAGTGTATTTAAAAACCTTACCTTTACAGGAGCAGCCCTTTGGATTTCGGCGGCAGCGGTGCGCAGGGGCCTTCTGGGAGGTGAGTAGTGAATTTAAAAACCTTACCTTTACAGGAGCAGCCCTTTGGATTTCGGCGGCAGCGGTGCGCAGGGGCCTTCTGGGAGGTGAGTAGTGTATTTAAAAACCTTACCTTTACAGGAGCAGTCCTTTGGATTTCGGCGGCAGCGGTGCGCAGGGGCCTTCTGGGAGGTGAGTAGTGAATTTAAAAACCTTACCTTTACAGGAGCAGCCCTTTGGATTTCGGCGGCAGCGGTGCGCAGGGGCCTTCTGGGAGGTGAGTAGTGTATTTAAAAACCTTACCTTTACAGGAGCAGCTTTTGGATTTCGGCGGCAGCGTTGCGCAGGGGCCTTCTGGGAGGTGAGTAGTGTATTTAAAAACCTTACCTTTACAGGAGCAGCCCTTTGGATTTCGGCGGCAGCGGTGCGCAGGGGCCTTCTGGGAGGTGAGTAGTGTATTTAAAAACCTTACCTTTACAGGAGCAGCCCTTTGGATTTCGGCGGCAGCGGTGCGCAGGGGCATTCTGGGAGGTGAGTAGTGTATTTAAAAACCTTACCTTTACAGGAGCAGCCCTTGGGATTTCGGCGGCAGCGGTGCGCAGGGGCCTTCTGGGAGGTGAGTAGTGTATTTAAAAACCTTACCTTTACAGGAGCAGCCCTTTGAATTTCGGCGGCAGCGGTGCGCAGGGGCCTTCTGGGAGGTGAGTAGTGTATTTTAAAACCTTACCTTTACAGGAGCAGCCCTTGGGATTTCGGCGGCAGCGGTGCGCAGGGGCCTTCTGGGAGGTGAGTGGTGTATTTAAAAACCTTACCTTTACAGGAGCAGCCCTTTGGATTTCGGCGGCAGCGGTGCGCAGGGGCCTTCTGGGAGGTGAGTAGTGTATTTAAAAACCTTACCTTTACAGGAGCAGCCCTTTGGATTTCGGCGGCAGCGGTGCGCACGGGCTTTCTGGGAGGTGAGTAGTGTATTTAAAAACCTTACCTTTACAGGAGCAGCCCTTTGGATTTCGGCGGCAGCGGTGCGCAGGGGCCTTCTGGGAGGTGAGTAGTGTATTTAAAAACCTTACCTTTACAGGAGCAGCCCTTTGGATTTCGGCGGCAGCGGTGCGCAGGGGCCTTCTGTGAGGTGAGTAGTGTATTTAAAAACCTTACCTTTACAGGAGCAGCCCTTTAGATTTCGGCGGCAGCGGTGCGCAGGGGCCTTCTGGGAGGTGAGTAGTGTATTTAAAAACCTTACCTTTACAGGAGCAGCCCTTTGGATTTCGGCGGCAGCGGTGCGCAGGGGCCTTCTGGGAGGGGAGTAGTGTATATAAAAACCTTACCTTTACAGGAGCAGCCCTTTGGATTTCGGCGGCAGCGATGCGCAGGGGCCTTCTGGGAGGTGAGTAGTGTATTTAAAAACCTTACCTTTACAGGAGCAGCCCTTTGGATTTCGGCGGCAGCGGTGCGCAGGGGCCTTCTTGGAGGTGAGTAGTGTATTTAAAAACCTTACCTTTACAGGAGCAGCCCTTTGGATTTCGGCGGCAGCGGTGCGCAGGGGCCTTCTGGGAGGTGAGTAGTGTATTTAAAAACCTTCCCTTTACAGGAGCAGCCCTTTGGATTTAGGCGGCAGCGATGCGCAGGGGCCTTCTGGGAGGTGAGTAGTGTATTTAAAAACCTTACCTTTACAGGAGCAGCCCTTTGGATTTCGGCGGCAGCGGTGCGCAGGGGCCTTCTGGGAGGTGAGTAGTGTATTTAAAAACCTTACCTTTACAGGAGCAGCCCTTTGTATTTCGGCGGCAGCGGTGCGCAGGGGCCTTCTGGGAGGTGAGTAGTGAATTTAAAAACCTTACCTTTACAGGAGCAGCCCTTTGGATTTCGGCGGCAGCGGTGCGCAGGGGCCTTCTGGGAGGTGAGTAGTGTATTTAAAAACCTTACCTTTACAGGAGCAGCCCTTTGGATTTCGGCGGCAGCGGTGCGCAGGGGCCTTCTGGGAGGTGAGTAGTGTTTTTAAAAACCTTACCTTTAAAGGAGCAGCCCTTTGGATTTCGCCGGCAGCGGTGCGCAGGGGCCATCTGGGAGGTGAGTAGTGTATTTAAAAACCTTACCTTTACAGGAGCAGCCCTTTGGATTTCGGCGGCAGCGGTGCGCAGGGGCCGTCTGGGAGGTGAGTAGTGTATTTAAAAACCTTACCTTTATAGGAGCAGCCCTTTGGATTTCGCCGGCAGCGGTGCGCAGGGGCCTTCTGGGAGGTGAGTAGTGTATTTAGAAACCTTACCTTTACAGGAGCAGCCCTTTGGATTTCGGCGGCAGCGGTGCGCAGGGGCCGTCTGGGAGGTGAGTAGTGTATTTAAAAACCTTACCTTTACAGGAGCAGCCCTTTGGATTTCGGCGGCAGCGGTGCGCAGGGGCCTTCTGGGAGGTGAGTAGTGTATTTAAAAACCTTACCTTTACAGGAGCAGTCCTTTGGATTTCGGCGGCAGCGGTGCGCAGGGGCCTTCTGGGAGGTGAGTAGTGAATTTAAAAACCTTACCTTTACAGGAGCAGCCCTTTGGATTTCGGCGGCAGCGGTGCGCAGGGGCCTTCTGGGAGGTGAGTAGTGTATTTAAAAACCTTACCTTTACAGGAGCAGCCCTTTGGATTTCGGCGGCAGCGGTGCGCAGGGGCCTTCTGGGAGGTGAGTAGTGTATTTAAAAACCTTACCTTTACAGGAGCAGCTTTTGGATTTCGGCGGCAGCGGTGCGCAGGGGCCTTCTGGGAGGTGAGTAGTGTATTTAAAAACCTTACCTTTACAGGAGCAGCCCTTTGGATTTCGGCGGCAGCGGTGCGCAGGGGCCTTCTGGGAGGTGAGTAGTGTATTTAAAAACCTTACCTTTACAGGAGCAGCTTTTGGATTTCGGCGGCAGCGGTGCGCAGGGGCCTTCTGGGAGGTGAGTAGTGTATTTAAAAACCTTACCTTTACAGGAGCAGCCCTTGGGATTTCGGCGGCAGCGGTGCGCAGGGGCCTTCTGGGAGGTGAGTAGTGTATTTAAAAACCTTACCTTTACAGGAGCAGCCCTTTGAATTTCGGCGGCAGCGGTGCGCAGGGGCCTTCTGGGAGGTGAGTAGTGTATTTTAAAACCTTACCTTTACAGGAGCAGCCCTTTGGATTTCGGCGGCAGCGGTGCGCAGGGGCCTTCTGGGAGGTGAGTGGTGTATTTAAAAACCTTACCTTTACAGGAGCAGCCCTTTGAATTTCGGCGGCAGCGGTGCGCAGGGGCCTTCTGGGAGGTGAGTAGTGTATTTAAAAACCTTACCTTTACAGGAGCAGTCCTTTGGATTTCGGCGGCAGCGGTGCGCAGGGGCCTTCTGGGAGGTGAGTAGTGAATTTAAAAACCTTACCTTTACAGGAGCAGCCCTTTGGATTTCGGCGGCAGCGGTGCGCAGGGGCCTTCTGGGAGGTGAGTAGTGTATTTAAAAACCTTACCTTTACAGGAGCAGCCCTTTGGATTTCGGCGGCAGCGGTGCGCAGGGGCCTTCTGGGAGGTGAGTAGTGTATTTATAAACCTTACCTTTACAGGAGCAGCCCTTTGGATTTCGGCGGCAGCGGTGCGCAGGGGCCTTCTGGGAGGTGAGTAGTGTATTTAAAAACCTTACCTTTACAGGAGCAGCTTTTGGATTTCGGCGGCAGCGGTGCGCAGGGGCCTTCTGGGAGGTGAGTAGTGTATTTAAAAACCTTACCTTTACAGGAGCAGCCCTTTGGATTTCGGCGGCAGCGGTGCGCAGGGGCCTTCTGGGAGGTGAGTAGTGTATTTAAAAACCTTACCTTTACAGGAGCAGCCCTTTGGATTTCGGCGGCAGCGGTGCGCAGGGGCATTCTGGGAGGTGAGTAGTGTATTTAAAAACCTTACCTCTACAGGAGCAGCCCTTGGGATTTCGGCGGCAGCGGTGCGCAGGGGCCTTCTGGGAGGTGAGTAGTGTATTTAAATACCTTACCTTTACAGGAGCAGCCCTTTGAATTTCGGCGGCAGCGGTGCGCAGGGGCCTTCTGGGAGGTGAGTAGTGTATTTTAAAACCTTACCTTTACAGGAGCAGACCTTTGGATTTCGGCGGCAGCGGTGCGCAGGGGCCTTCTGGGAGGTGAGTGGTGTATTTAAAAACCTTACCTTTACAGGAGCAGCCCTTTGGATTTCGGCGGCAGCGGTGCGCAGGGGCCTTCTGGGAGGTGAGTAGTGTATTTAAAAACCTTACCTTTACAGGAGCAGCCCTTTGGATTTCGGCGGCAGCGGTGCGCACGGGCTTTCTGGGAGGTGAGTAGTGTATTTAAAAACCTTACCTTTACAGGAGCAGCCCTTTGGATTTCGGCGGCAGCGGTGCGCAGGGGCCTTCTGGGAGGTGAGTAGTGTATTTAAAAACCTTACCTTTACAGGAGCAGCCCTTTGGATTTCGGCGGCAGCGGTGCGCAGGGGCCTTCTGGGAGGTGAGTAGTGTATTTAAAAACCTTATCTTTACAGGAGCAGCCCTTTGGATTTCGGCAGCAGCGGTGCGCAGGGGCCTTCTGGGAGGTGAGTAGTGTATTTAAAAACCTTACCTTTACAGGAGCAGCCCTTTGGATTTCGGCGGCAGCGGTGCGCAGGGGCCTTCTGGGAGGTGAGTAGTGTATTTAAAAACCTTACCTTTACAGGAGCAGCCCTTTGGATTTCGGCGGCAGCGGTGCGCAGGGGCCTTCTTGGAGGTGAGTAGTGTATTGAAAAACCTTACCTTTACAGGAGCAGCCCTTTGGATTTCGGCGGCAGCGGTGCGCAGGGGCCTTCTGGGAGGTGAGTAGTGTATTTAAAAACCTTACCTTTACAGGAGCAGCCCTTTGGATTTCGGCGGCTGCGGTGCGCATGGGCCTTATGGGAGGTGAGTAGTGAATTTAAAAACCTTACCTTTACAGGAGCAGCCCTTTGGATTTCGGCGGCAGCGGTGCGCAGGGGCCTTCTGGGAGGTGAGTAGTGTATTTAAAAACCTTACCTTTACAGGAGCAGCCCTTTGGATTTCGGCGGCAGCGGTGCGCAGGGGCCTTCTGGGAGGTGAGTAGTGTATTTAAAAACCTTCCCTTTACAGGAGCAGCCCTTTGGATTTCGGCGGCAGCGGTGCGCAGTGGCCTTCTGGGAGGTGAGGAGTGAATTTTTAAAAACCTTACCTTTACAGGAGCAGCCCTTTGGATTTCGGCGGCAGCGGTGCGCAGGAGCCATCTGGGAGGTGAGTAGTGTATTTAAAAACCTTACCTTTACAGGAGCAGCCCTTTGGATTTCGGCGGCAGCGGTGCGCAGGGGCCTTCTGGGAGGTGAGTAGTGTATTTAAAAACCTTACCTTTACAGGAGCAGCCCTTTGGATTTCGGCGGCAGCGGTGCGCAGGGGCCTTCTGGGAGGTGAGTAGTGTATTTAAAAAGCTTCCCTTTACAGGAGCAGCCCTTTGGATTTCGGCGGCAGCGGTGCGCAGGGGCCTTCTGGGAGGTGAGTAGTGTATTTAAAAACCTTACCTTTACAGGAGCAGCCCTTTGGATTTCGGCGGCAGCGGTGCGCAGGGGCCTTCTGGGAGGTGAGTAGTGTATTTAAAAACCTTACCTTTACTGTAGCAGCCCTTTGGATTTCGGCGGCAGCGGTGCGCAGGGGCCTTCTGGGAGGTGAGTAGTGAATTTAAAAACCTTACCTTTACAGGAGCAGCCCTTTGGATTTCGGCGGCAGCGGTGCGCAGGGGCCTTCTGGGAGGTGAGTAGTGTATTTAAAAACCTTACCTTTACAGGAGCAGCCCTTTGGATTTCGGCGGCAGCGGTGCGCAGGGGCCTTCTGGGAGGTGAGTAGTGTTTTTAAAAACCTTACCTTTACAGGAGCAGCCCTTTGGATTTCGGCGGCAGCGGTGCGCAGGGGCCTTCTGGGAGGTGAGTAGTGAATTTTTTACAACATTACCTTTACAGGAGCAGCCCTTTGGATTTCGGCGGCAGCGGTGCGCAGGGGCCTTCTGGGAGGTGAGTAGTGTATTTAAAAACCTTACCTTTACAGGAGCAGCCCTTTGGATTTCGGCGGCAGCGGTGCGCAGGGGCCTTCTGGGAGGTGAGTAGTGTATTTAAAAACCTTACCTTTACAGGAGCAGTCCTTTGGATTTCGGCGGCAGCGGTGCGCAGGGGCCTTCTGGGAGGTGAGTAGTGAATTTAAAAACCTTACCTTTACAGGAGCAGCCCTTTGGATTTCGGCGGCAGCGGTGCGCAGGGGCCTTCTGGGAGGTGAGTAGTGTATTTAAAAACCTTACCTTTACAGGAGCAGCCCTTTGGATTTCGGCGGCAGCGGTGCGCAGGGGCCTTCTGGGAGGTGAGTACTGTATTTAAAAACCTTACCTTTACAAGAGCAGCCCTTTGGATTTCGGCGGCAGCGGTGCGCAGGGGCCTTCTGGGAGGTGAGTAGTGAATTTTTAAAAACCTTACCTGTACAGGAGCAGCCCTTTGGATTTCGGCGGCAGCGGTGCGCAGGTGCCTTCTGGGAGGTGAGTAGTGTATTTAAAAACCTTACCTTTACAGGAGCAGCCCTTTGGATTTCGGCGGCAGCGGTGCGCAGGGGCCTTCTGGGAGGTGAGTAGTGTATTTTTAAAAACCTTACCTTTACAGGAGCAGCCCTTTGGATTTCGGCGGCAGCGGTGCGCAGGGGCCTTCTGGGAGGTGAGTAGTGTATTTAAAAACCTTACCTTTACAGGAGCAGCCCTTTGGATGTCGGCGGCAGCGGTGCGCAGGGGCCTTCTGGGAGGTGAGTAGTGAATTTTTAAAAACCTTACCTTTACAGGAGCAACCCTTTGGCTTTCGGCGGCAGCGGTGCGCAGGGGCCTTCTGGGAGGTGAGTAGTGAATTTAAAAACCTTACCTTTACAGGAGCAGCCCTTTGGATTTCGGCGGCAGCGGTGCGCAGGGGCCTTCTGGGAGGTGAGTAGTGTATTTAAAAACCTTACCTTTACAGGAGCAGCCCTTTGGATTTCGGCGGCAGCGGTGCGCAGGGGCCTTCTGGGAGGTGAGTAGTGTATTTAAAAACCTTACCTTTACAGGAGCAGCCCTTTGGATTTCGGCGGCAGCGGTGCGCAGGGGCCTTCTGGGAGGTGAGTAGTGAATTTTTAAAAACCTTACCTTTACAGGAGCAGCCCTTTGGATTTCGGCGGCAGCGGTGCGCAGGGGCCTTCTGGGAGGTGAGTAGTGTATTTAAAAACCTTACCTTTACAGGAGCAGCCCTTTGGATTTCGGCGGCAGCGGTGCGCAGGGGCCTTCTGGGAGGTGAGTAGTGAATTTTTAAAAACCTTACCTTTACAGGAGCAGCCCTTTGGATTTCGGCGGCAGCGGTGCGCAGGGGCCTTCTGGGAGGTGAGTAGTGAATTTAAAAACCTTACCTTTACAGGAGCAGCCCTTTGGATTTCGGCGGCAGCGGTGCGCAGGAGCCTTCTGGGAGGTGAGTAGTGTATTTAAAAACCTTACCTTTACAGGAGCAGCCCTTTGGATTTCGGCGGCAGCGGTGCGCAGGGGCCTTCTGGGAGGTGAGTAGTGTATTTAAAAACCTTACCTTTACAGGAGCAGCCCTTTGGATTTCGGCGGCAGCGGTGCGCAGGGGCCTTCTGGGAGGTGAGTAGTGAATTTTTAAAAACCTTACCTTTACAGGAGCAGCCCTTTGGATTTCGGCGGCAGCGGTGCGCAGGGGCCTTCTGGGAGGTGAGTAGTGTATTTAAAAACCTTACCTTTACAGGAGCAGCCCTTTGGATGTCGGCGGCAGCGGTGCGCAGGGGCCTTCTGAGAGGTGAGTAGTGTATTTAAAAACCTTACCTTTACAGGAGCAGCCCTTTGGATTTCGGCGGCAGCGGTGCGCAGGGGCCTTCTGGGAGGTGAGTAGTGAATTTTTAAAAACCTTACCTTTACAGGAGCAGCCCTTTGGATTTCGGCGGCAGCGGTGCGCAGGGGCCTTCTGGGAGGTGAGTAGTGAATTTAAAAACCTTACCTTTACAGGAGCAGCCCTTTGGATTTCGGCGGCAGCGGTGCGCAGGGGCCTTCTGGGAGGTGAGTAGTGTATTTACAAACCTTACCTTTACAGGAGCAGCCCTTTGGATTTCGGCGGCAGCGGTGCGCAGGGGCCTTCTGGGAGGTGAGTAGTGAATTTAAAAACCCTTGCCTGGTCCCGTGTCTGTTCTTCTTTTCTGTTTTATTTGTTTTTATATAAGGCGGGAACCGGAAGTTCGACCTCTGGCAAGTCCCCCCTTCCCCCCCCCCCCCCCCCAACCAATAAATTCTGGTGGAGAGGAAACCCGAGACACTACACGTGTAGTGTCGCCCACCCGCCCTCCTCCTCTAACCTAATAATAAGACCCATTGGTGTAAGGTAAGTGCCATATTATATTATTATATTATTAGCATTGTGCAGGTCAAGGATCGGAGGTGGAGGAGCAGTCTCTGTCAGCGAGAGAACCTGAGAACATCTCAGACACTCAGAAGGTAAGTAAGTGATTTTTACTTGTATACCTTTTTTCAAATTGTGTGTCGGGGGAAACTGAAGTGACATCACAGAAAAGCTGTGACCTGAGTGGCTGGTTGGGATTCTCACCTAAATTGAAAAAAAAATAAAAAAAATTGAGTATTTGGGAACTAATTAAACATAATAACTTAATTATAATTTAGAGGATATCTAAGCCAGAGATCGGAGAATATTATAGTTAGCTATCGCATTTCTATTAGAAATCTAGTGCTAGGAAACAGATAGTTGACAGTAACTTTGCAATTAAAAAAAAAAAGTATTTAAAAAAAAAAAAGACAAATTTTAATTAATTGACGCAATGTCAGTTAGAGGGGTGCTGTGCTCTGACTGTGAGATGTGGCAGGTCCGGGAGGCTTCCAGCGTCCCGGATGGCTTCATCTGCAGAAAGTGTACCCAACTGCAGCTCCTCACAGACCGCATGGTTCGTTTGGAGCAGCAATTGGATGCACTTAGGAGCATGCAGGTGGCGGAAAGCATCATAGATCGCAGTTATGTAAATGTGGTCACACCCAACGTGCAGGCAGAGAAATGGGTGACCACCAGAAGGGGCAGGCAGTCAGTGCAGGAATCCCCTGTGGTTGTCCCCCTCTCGAACAGATATACCCCTTTGGATACTGTCGGGGGGGGGGGGGGGGATAGCCTATCAGGGGAAAACAGCAGCAGCCAGAGCAGTGGCACCACGGCTGGCTCTGATGTTCAGAAGGGAGGGTCAAAGCGCAGAAGAGTAATAGTAATAGGGGACTCTATAGTCAGGGGCACAGATAGGCGCTTCTGTGGACGTGAAAGAGACTCCAGGATGGTATGTTGCCTCCCTGGTGCCAGGGTCCAGGATGTCTCCGAACGGGTAGAGGGAATCCTGAAGGGGGAGGGCAAACAGGCAGAGGTCGTTATACATATTGGTACTAACGACATAGGCAGGAAGGGGCATGAGGTCCTGCAGCAGGAGTTCAGGGAGCTAGGCAGGAAGTTAAAAGACAGGACCTCGAGGGTTGTAATCTCGGGATTACTCCCTGTGCCACGTGCCAGTGAGGCTAGAAATAGGAAGATAGAGCAGACAAACACGTGGCTAAACAGCTGGTGTAGGAGGGGGGGGGGTTCCGTTATCTGGACCACTGGGAGCTCTTCCGGGGCAGGTGTGACCTGTATAAGATGGACGGGTTGCATCTAAACCGGAGAGGCATAAATATCCTGGCCGCGAGGTTTGCTAGTGTCACATGGGAGGGTTTAAACTAGTATGGCAGGGGGGTGGGCATGGGAGCAATAGGTCAGAAGGTGAGAGCATTGAAGGAGAACTAGGGAACAGGGACAGTGTGGCTCTGAGGCAGAGCAGACTGGGAGAAGTTGCTGAACACAGCGGGTCTGGTGGCCTGAAGTGCATATGTTTTAATGCAAGGATCATTACGGGTAAGGCAGATGAACTTAGAGCTTGGATTACTACTTGGAACTATGATGTTGTTGCCATTACAGATACCTGGTTGAGGGAAGGGCAGGATTGGCAGCTAAACGTTCCAGGATTTAGATGTTTCAGGCGGGATAGAGGGGGATGTAAAAGGGGAGGCGGAGTTGCGCTACTTGTTCGGGAGAATATCACAGCTATACTGCGAGAGGACACCTCAGAAGGCAGTGAGGCTATATGGGTAGAGATCAGGAATAAGAAGGGTGCAGTCACAATGTTGGGGGTATACCACAGGCCTCCCAACAGCCAGCGGGAGATAGAGGAGCAGATAGGTAGACAGATTTTGGAAAAGAGTAAAAACAACAGGGTTGTGGTGATGGGAGACTTCAACTTCCCCAATATTGACTGGGACTCACTTAGTGCCAGGGGCTTAGACGGGGCGGAGTTTGTAAGGAGCATCCAGGAGGGCTTCTTAAAACAATATGTAAACAGTCCAACTAGGAAAGGGGAGGTACTGGACCTGGTATTGGGGAATGAGCCCGGCCAGGTGGCAGATGTTTCAATAGGGGAGCATTTTGGTAACAGTGACCACAATTCAGTAAGTTTTAAAGTACTGGTGGACAAGGATAAGAGTGGTCCGAGGATGAATGTGCTAAATTGGGGGAAGGCTAATTATAACAATATTAGGCGAGAACTGAAGAACATAGATTGGGGGCGGATGTTTGAGGGCAAATCAACATCTGACATGTGGGAGGCTTTCAAGTGTCAGTTGAAAGGAATACAGGACAGGCATGTTCCTGTGAGGAAGAAAGATAAATACGGCACTTTTCGGGAACCTTGGATGACGAGTGATATTGTAGGCCTCGTCAAAAAGAAAAAGGAGGCATTTTTCAGGGCTAAAAGGCTGGGAACAGACGAAGCCTGTGTGGCATATAAGGAAAGTAGGAAGGAACTTAAGCAAGGAGTCAGGAGGGCTAGAAGGGGTCATGAAAAGTCATTGGCAAATAGGGTTAAGGAAAATCCCAAGGCTTTTTACACGTACATAAAAAGCAAGAGGGTAGCCAGCGAAAGGGTTGGCCCACTGAAGGATAGGCAAGGGAATCTATGTGCGGAGCCAGAGGAAATGGGCGAGGTACTAAATGAATACTTTGCATCAGTATTCACAAAAGAGAAGGAATTGGTAGATGTTGAGTCTGGAGAAGGGGGTGTAGATAGCCTGGGTCACATTGTGATCCAAAAAGACGAGGTGTTGGGTGTCTTAAAACATATTAAGATAGATAAGTCCCCAGGGCCTGATGGGATCTACCCCAGAATACTGAAGGAGGCTGGAGAGGAAATTGCTGTGGCCTTGACAGAAATCTTTGGATCCTCGCTGTCTTCAGGGGATGTCCCGGAGGACTGGAGAATAGCCAATGTTGTTCCTCTGTTTAAGAAGGGTAGCAAGGATAATCCCGGGAACTACAGGCCGGTGAGCCTTACTTCAGTGGTAGGGAAATTACTGGAGAGAATTCTTCGAGACAGGATCTACTCCCATTTGGAAGCAAATGGACGTATTAGTGAGAGGCAGCACGGTTTTGTGAAGGGGAGGTCGTGTCTCACTAACTTGATAGAGTTTTTCGAGGAGGTCACTAAGATGATTGATGCAGGTAGGGCAGTAGATGTTGTCTATATGGACTTCAGTAAGGCCTTTGACAAGGTCCCTCATGGTAGACTAGTACAAAAGGTCAAGTCACACGGGATCAGGGGTGAACTGGCAAGGTGGATACAGAACTGGCTAGGCCACAGAAGGCAGAGGGTAGCAATGGAGGGATGCTTTTCTAATTGGAGGGCTGTGACCAGTGGTGTTCCACAGGGATCAGTGTTGGGACCTTTGCTGTTTGTAGTGTATATAAATGATTTGGAGGAAAATGTAACTGGTCTGATTAGTAAGTTTGCAGACGACACAAAGGTTGGTGGAATTGCGGATAGCGATGAGGACTGTCTGAGGATACAGCAGGATTTAGATTGTCTGGAGACTTGGGCGGAGAGATGGCAGATGGAGTTTAAACCGGACAAATGTGAGGTAATGCATTTTGGAAGGTCTAATGCAGTGAGGGAATATACAGTGAATGGTAGAACCCTCAAGAGTATTGAAAGTCAAAGAGATCTAGGAGTACAGGTCCACAGGTCAGTGAAAGGGGCAACACAGGTGGAGAAGGTAGTCAAGAAGGCATACGGCATGCTTGCCTTCATTGGCCGGGGCATTGAGTATAAGAATTGGCAAGTCATGTTGCAGCTGTATAGAACCTTAGTTAGGCCACACTTGGAGTATAGTGTTCAATTCTGGTCGCCACACTACCAGAAGGATGTGGAGGCTTTAGAGAGGGTGCAGAAGAGATTTACAGAATGTTGCTGGTATGGAGGGCATAAGCTATGAGGAGCGATTGAATAAACTCGGTTTGTTCTCACTGGAACGAAGGAGGTTGAGGGGATACCTGATAGAGGTATACAAAATTATGAGGGGCATAGACAGAGTGAATAGTAAGAGGCTTTTCCCCAGGGTAGAGGGGTCAATTACTAGGGGGCATAGGTTTAAGGTGAGAGGGGCAAGGTTTAGAGTAGATGTACGAGGCAAGTTTTTTGCGCAGAGGGTAGTGGGTGCCTGGAACTCGCTACCGGAGGAGGTAGTGGAAGCAGGGACGATGGGGACCTTTAAGGGGCATCTTGACAAATATATGAATAGGATGGGAATAGAAGGATACGGACCCAGGAAGTGTAGAAGATTGTAGTCTGGTCGGGCAGTATGGTCGGCACGGGCTTGGAGGGCCGAAGGGCCTGTTCCTGTGCTGTACATTTCTTTGTTCTTTGGTCTTTGTTCACTAAGCCAATCCAATAGATAGACTTTGATCCCGGATGTGCCCCCAATTTGTTGTGGGCCAGGATTTAGAGAACCACAAAGTATATCATGGAGTTCACTTGACCCATAACTTTTAATTGATTGTGGTATAGGGAGCACACGGCCCACACGACAGAAGTGATATATCAGAAATGGAAAAGTATTTTTTAAAAGCAAAACAATGCTTATTCTATGAACTCAAGTTGACCTTTTTAAAGCATACTGTGAAAATCTTGGCAACCATTAATTCAAATACAACCCGCAACGAATGCAACACTAAGTAATCCTTAAGCTGTCCTTTTCACATCCATAAGTCTTTAAAAAAACCTGAAACAGAAGCACATCAGGTTAAAGTCACTACTGAGAGCAGTTATTAGTTTTAAATCACAAAAGCCTTTAGATTACAGAGAGAAACTAATGCACCTTCTGGCTATGACTGTATCTATCCAGCTCTGAAAACGAAACTAAAAACACACCCTGCAACAAACAGCCTAAATCCAAAGTAAAAAGCTGACAGTCCAGCTCCATCCACTCTCTGATATCATTGCAGGAAGAAACACCAATTTCTTCAAGGTACATTTCTGAAACACCCATTTCTTAAAGGTACTCTCACATGACACAATACAGTAAATCACCAGATCAAACAGAAATGTGATATAGCCAATATATTTATCGACTGTACATAATCATAATACGCCATACCCTATGATGACCTTGTCTGTTGTTGACAGATATGTTTCGTAAATGATTGGCTTTTTTAAGCTGTAGTACATTCCCACTGAAATTAATTTCTCGTGTGGCGGCGGATAAAATTAAAAAGATACATAGATACAGAGAAGATAGGTGCAGGAGAAGGACCTTCGGCCTTTCGAGCCTGTTCTGCCATTCATCACGATCATGGCTGATCATCCAACTCAATAGCCTGCACCTGCTTTCTCCCCATAGCCTTTGATTCCATTCTCCTCAAGTGCTATATCCAGCCGATTCTTGAATATATTCAAACTTTGAGCATAAACTACTTCCTATGGAAATGAATTCCACAAGCTCACCACTCTTTGTGTCAAGAAATGTCTCATCATCACTGTCCGAAATGGCTCACTCTGAATCCTCAGACTGTAACCGCTGGTTCTGTACACATGCCTCATTGGTAACATCTTCCCTGCATCTACACTCTCTAGACCTGTGAAAATGTTTTACGTCTCTCTGAGATCCTCCGTCATTCTTTTGAGCTCAGCGAGAATAATCCCAACCTACGCAATCGCTCCACATATGACACTTCTGCCATCTCTGGAATCAGTTTGGTAAACCTTCGCTGCACTCCCTCGAGAGCAACAACATCCTTCCTCAGAGAAGGAAATCAAAGCTGCACTCAATACTCCAGGTGTGTCCTCACCAAGGCCATGTCCAATTACATCAACACATCCCTGCTTCTAGAACAATGAATAAAGAACAAAGAAAAGTACACCACAGGACCTTTGGCCCTCCAAGCCTCTGCCGACCATGCTGCCCATCCAAACTAAAATATTCTGTACTTCCGAGGACCGTATGCCTCTATTCCCATCTATTCATGTATTTGTCAAGATGTCCCTTCAACGTCACTCTCGTCCCTGCTTCCACCGCCTTCTTCGGCAGCGAGTTCCAGGCATCCACTATCCTCTGTGTAAAAAACTTGCCGTGTACATCTCCTCTAAAGCTTGCCCTCGCACCTTAAACCTATGCCGCCCCCCCCCCCCCCCCCGCAGTAATTGACCCCTCCACCCTAGGAAAACGCTTCTGCCTATCCACTCTCTCTATGCCCCTCATAATTTTGTATACCTCTATCAGGTCGCCCCTCAACCTCCGTCGTTCCAGTGGGAACAAACCGAGTTTATTCAACCTCCCCTCATAGCTACTGCCCTCCGTACCAGGGAGCATCCTGGTAAACCTCTTCTGCATCCTCTCGAAAGCCTCCACATCCTTCTGGCAGTGTGGTGACCAGAATTGAACACTATCCTCCAAGAGTAGCCTAACTAAGTTTCTATACAGCTCCAACATGACTTGCCAATTTTTATACTCAATGCCCCGGCCAATGAAGGCAAGCATGCCGTATGCCTTCTTGACTACCTTTTCCTCCTGTGTTGCCCCTTTCAGTGACCTTTGAACCTGTACACCTAGGTCTCTCTGACTGTCAATACCGTTGAGGGTTCTACCATTCACTGAATATTCCCTACCTGCATTAGACCTTCCAAATGTATTCCCTCACATTTGTCCGGATTAAACTCCATCTGTCATCTCTCCGCCCAAGTCTCCAGACGTTCACAATTCTGCGGTATCCTCTGACAGTCCTCATCACAACCCGCAATTCCATCAAACTTTATGCCGTCTGCAAACGTACTAATCAGACCAGTTACAGTTTCCTTCAAATCAATTATATATACTACGAACAGCAAAGGTCCCAGCACTGATCCCTGCGGAACACCACTTGTCACAGCCCTCCAATCAAAAAATCACCTTTCCATTGCGACTCTCTGCCTTCTGTGACCTAGCCAGTTCTGTATCCATCTTTCCAGGTCACCACTGATCCCATGTGACTTCACCTTTTTTACCAGACTGCCATGAGGGACCTTGTCAAAGGCCTTACTAAATTCCATTTCGACAACATCGGCTGCCCTACCTGCATCAATCAACTTTGTGACCTCGAAAAGATCTATCAAGTTAATGAGACACGACCTACCCTTCACAAAACCGTGCTGCCTGTACTCGAAAACTCTCGCAATGAAGACCAATATATCGTTCGCCTTCTTTACCTCCTGCTGCACCTGCATGCTTACCTTCACCGTACGGGAGCACAAGGACACACAGGTTCCGTTGCACATACCGTCTCCTAATTTGCATCCATTCAGTTAGTCAGCTACATTCCTGTATTTGCTTCCAAAGTGAATAACCTCACACTTATCCAAATTATACTGCATCTGCCACTGATTTGCCCACTCGCCCAACGTGTCCAGATCTTGCTGTAGGGTCTCTGCATCCTCGTCATAATTTAGCCTCCCACCTAATTTGGTATCATCTGCAAACTTTGACATGTTACATTTCTTTCCCTCATCCAAATCATTAATAAATATTGTGAATAGCTGGGGTCCCAACACCGATCCCTGCGGTATCCCACTGGTTACGGTCTGCCAATTTGACAAGGTCCCTTTGTTCCCTCTCTGTCAGACAGTTTTCTTTCCACCTCAATACATTTCCCGAATCCCATGTGCTTTAATTTTGCACAATACTCTCTTATGCGGGACTTGGTCTAACGCCTTCTGAAAATCGAAATATAGCACATCGACTGGCTTCACTTTGTCAACTGTACTGGTTACTTCTTCAAAGAATTCCAACAGATTTGAAAGGCATGATTTTCCCTTCATAAATCCATGCTGACTCTGACTGATCCTGCCGCTGCTTTCTAAATGTTCCGCGAGAAAGTTTGAGTTCCAGGCGGCACGGCAGCATAGCGGCTAGAACAGTTGCTACACAGCTCCAGGGTCCCAGGTTCAATTCGTGCCAATAGTCATTGTCTGTGCAATATCTGCACATTCTCCCCGTGTCTGTGCGGTTTCCTCCGGGTACTCCGGTTTTCTCCCACAGTCCAAAGATGTGTAGGTTAGGTAGATTGGTCATGACCAATTGCTCTTAATGTCGAAAAAGGTTAGGTGTGGTTATTAGGGGATGGGCTGGAGGTGTGGGCATGGGTGGGGTGTTCTTTCCAAAGGTCAGTGCAGACTTGATGGGCGTGTTTCTGCACTTTAAATTCTCCGATTCCATGGTTCTGGATACCCCCTCATCGGGAACATTCTTTCTGAATGTACGTTGTCTAATCCAGTTAGAATTTTGAAATTTTCTGTGAGATCCCCATTCACTCTACTCAACTCCAATGAATATAAATCTAACCGATTTAGTCTCTGATAAAATGACAGTCCCCACATCTCGTAAATCAGCCTGGTAAACCTTTGGTGCACTCCATCCATAGCAAGAACATCCTGCCTCAGTTAAGGACACAAAACAACACACACTACTCCAGATGTGACCTCACCAATGCCCCATTCAATTGCGATAAAGCAGTTATATTTATATACGCAATTCCTCTCGCTGTGGAGCAAAGATAACATTTGGCGTATTTACTGCCTGATGCAACAGTGCGCTTGCCTCCAGTGGCTGACTTCCTATTTTTGCTACCAAAGCGGATAACCACACATTTATTCCATATTAAACTACAAGTACCATGCATGTGTACAATCATTCACCCTGTCCAAATCCTGCTGGAGCATCTCGGCATCCTCCTCACAGCTGTCCCTCCCAGCCAAATTTGTATCATCTGCAGATTTGGAGATATTAGATTTAGTTCCGTTGTCTAAATCCCTAACTTACAATGTGAGCAGTTGGTGTCAGAGAACAGATCCCTGACGTACCCCAGCTAGTCACTATCTGCCATCAGAAAAATATGAATTTATGCCGAATGTTGCTTCCTGTCCACTAATCAACTTTTTGTCCATCTCACGATACTATCTGAAATCACAAATGCTTTAACTGTACATATTAGTCTGCTATGTAAGACCTTACCGAAAGCCTTCTAAAAGCTTCAAGAAACCACACCCACCGATTTAGCCTGGTCAACGTTACTAGTTACATCTTCAAAGAATTCTGGAAGATTTTTCAAGCATGATTTTTCTTTCGAAAATCCATGCTGGCTTTGCCTCATCACTCCATTGTTTTCCAAATTCTGTGCTATGAAATTCTAGAGAATGGACACCAGCAACTTCCCTACTTCCGACGTAGGCCCACTGGTATATAGGTATCTGTTTTCTGTCGACCTCACTTTTTGAATAATGGGATTACACTTGCTACCCTCAAATCTGTAGGAACCATTCCGGAGCCCAAAGAAGTTTGGAAAATGACCACCTATGGATCTACTATTTCTAGGTCTACTTATTTAAGTAGTCTGGGATGAAGGTTGTCAGGCGCTGCACATTTGTCCGCCTTCAGTCTAATTGTTTTTTTCCATACTACTTCTTTGCTCATACTAATTTCCTTGAGCTCCTCACTAAAATCTGTGCTTCTCAGACCATATTCATCTCATTAATTTCTTCTGTTGTGAAGACAGAAGCAAAATACCAATTTATTTCCTTAACCGTGTATTTGTTCATTGCTGTGCGGGCGGCACGGTCGCAAAGTGCTTCGCACTGTCGCTTCACAGTGCCAGGGACCCGCGTTCGATTCCTGGCTTGGGACACTGTCTGCGGAACCTACACTTTGTCGTAGAGTAGACGTGGATTTCCTCCGTGCCCTCCGGATTTCTCCCACAAGTCCAGAAAGATGTGCATCTGAGGTGACATTTTGAATTATCCGTCAGTGTACCCGAACAGGCGTCGGAGTGTGACGTCTAGGGGAGTTTCACAGTAACTTCATTGCAGTTTTAATGTAAGCCTACTTGCGACACCAGTAACGATTACTTTGCCCCCATTTCTGACTGCAAGAATACTACAGGAGTTTTTATTTCTGTTTTTCGCTCCCCATACCGATAGAAACGTTGCACTCAATGTTTATGCTCTCCGCTAGTTTACATTCAAATTGTACCGTGTAATTGTACCTTTCTCAACCAATCGCATGGTCTGCCTTTTCTGAACTTCAAACTGTTCCAAATCATCAGGACAATCACTTGTTGCTTGCTAATGTGAATGTCTTGTCTTTGAATCTAATACTAACTCGAATTTCCCTTCTAAGCATGGTTTGGCCACACTTCCCGTTCTACTCTTGTGTCAAATCGGAATAAACAGATTTTGAAGCTTAGCTATTCTTTAATTAAATGCCTCCATTGCCTCTCCACTGTCCTTCCTTAGAGTAATGTTTCCCAGTCTGTCACTGCCAGTTCATGCCTCAAACCATCAGTGACTTGCATTGAGTTTCACGATTTTGGTCTCAGAGTTCACTACTTCTTTATTCACCTTGATGATAAATTCTACCATATTATGCTCACTCCGCACCAAATATTCTCTCTCTACTGGTTTCTGAACTACTCCTTCCTCATTTCAGAACCCCGAGTCCGAGATGGCCTGTTCCCTTTTTGGTTGCTCAACATACTCGTCCTGAAAATGATCCTATATCCACTCCAGAAATTCCTCCTCAATTGCACTCGAGTCAGCCGAAATATATGCAGATCAATGCCATCCATAAACACAGACTTTCCAGTATCGCACACATTTCTGATTTCCGTTCTAATGCTATTATCAACATTAACACTGCAGTTTGGTGTTCTTTCCACCACCACCCCAGATGCTGTTTGCCTCTTGATGTATCTTAACTCCACCCAGAAAAATGCCATATATTTTCTCAATAATATATCAAAATCTTCTTTTATCAACAATGCAACACCACCATTCTGTCTCTCCTACATAAAAACTGAATAGCCATCAATGTTTAGTTCCCATCCTTTGTCATGTTGGAGCCATTTCTCCGTAATCCCAAATATATCATATCCCTTTACATTTGACTGCACAATTAATTCATCCATTTTATTTCAAATGCTATGCACGTTCAGGTAAGAAACCTAACATCTCGCCCTTGTAACGTAACCTGGCCCTTCCCTACTGCTTTTTACAGTATTATAATCCGAAATGTACCCTCACTATCACAAACCTGTCTACCCCTGGTCCACATTTATTGAGAAAATTGAAAGGAGAGACAATTGCGCAGCTCTCTTGATAAAAGCATCTTTAGCTTCACATTGAACATATCCTCCGTCGTCTGCAAAATGACATAGCATTTGAACAGGTCATTCAACATAATAACGGGCAGTCGTTATGTTTCTTGGCCTATCAACGACATCACACGGTACATAATCGCAATCGCTAATGGCATGGCTTGCCCCCTGTCCACAATTATCAGAAGGTAAAAAGTAAAGGCAGCATCCTTAAAAGTATCAGAGGGCATGCCAAGAAAAGCACCATACATACATGAAAAAGGTAGAAATCTGGGGAGCGACAACACAGAACTACTTACTTGCCAAACATCACAAGCTACAAGTCATCGACAGGTCAGAGCATGTGCAGAAGCAGTGGGTCGGCCCCAAGCTGCTCAGTTCTTCCATAGTCGTCCGGAAATGATTGTGCATAATCTAGTAATTCATTGGAGGAAGATATTTGGAATATTTCTCTTTACTCAAAGACAAATGAGTCCAGTAATTTAATTAGACCGTAAGTATTCAAAAATTCGTGCAGATTTCCATCAAAGGTTCCAAATGAATGAACCGCCTCCGACGACTTCCCAGGTTCCCAGCATCACAGATACCAGTGCACAGTCATTTACGTACAGCAAACAAGATATCAAGAAAATGTTGCAGGTACTGCATACCGCGAAGTCTGGGGACCTTTGAATGTCCAGTCCATTACTACTGCACATCTGTCCAGCAAGAGGCCTAGCTGCTCCAGGATAGTTGCAAAACTGGCATCTACTGATGTGGAACATTGCGCGATTATGCCATATCCTGAAAAAGCAGAACCAAATGCAACCCAATAAACTACCGCCCCATTATTTTTTTTTGGTTATCCAGAAACTGATGAAAGGGGTGATTATCACAACTGATAGGTTGCACATCCGAGCAAACTCCATTCAATGATGCTCTTTTGTAATTCATTGAGCGTCCCTCATGCCATGCGCTGGTTGCAGCCGTGGTTCTAAGGAGCTGAGATCCAGACGTGATTAAGAGTGATTGTGATTCAGATCAAAGCTACAAGTTACCGATTTGAGCATTAACGAATCGTAGTAAACCTAGCGTCATTGCGAATTAGGTTGCAAAAAAATCCAGGATTTGTAGGACAGATCGAGCACAAGAAATATGGCCGTTGTTTTTGGAGGCCATCGCTTTCAGATGCAGAACATCGCTGCAAGTACAATAATTTGTGCGCTTCATAAGTGATCGTTTCATGACGGGCAGAGGAGTGTGTCTGTCCGCTGATGGTAGTGCAATATGCCCAACTACTCCGAACCCTCAGCTGAAGAGGTAATGTAAGTAAAACTGCAACACGACTCGGGCCACACCTGTGCATACTTGACAAGAGCCATGTAACGTAAACAGCACAAACGTGTCAGTCACATAAAACAAGTGGTAAGCTAACCATGCCTGCTGAATTTATTTGCATTACCGTTCTTTTTTTTTTCCACAAAAGAATACATGCTGGTATTTCCCACTGGCCAGAAACCTTACTGGCTTGTCCATAAAAATATGTTGGCTAAAAAAGCATGTGAGAGAATACTAATACTAAAACAAGGGCTGGATTCTCCCAGTCGGCATAGGTTCAGAGAATCATCATTCATGCCGAGACCGCCTGCGACACTGGTACAACGCGGGACGCGATTCTCTGAACCGGCATAAACCACGTGGATGCTCGGCCCAGAGAATGGCGAGAATGGACCGCCGTGCGACCATCCGAGCCTCCAATGATACTGAGGACCAATGGGCTGAAATGTCGCCGGCGTAACCGGATGTCACGCCGCGTGGTTCTAACATGCTTTAAAAAAGCATCAACCAGTGGTGCTGGCTGACGCTGGGGCCGGAGGGGAAAGGGCTTGGCGTGGGGGCACGTCAGGACGGCGAGACGGCACGGCCCTGGCTGCGGGGGCAGAGCGGGGGTGGGGGGAGGAGGCCACCATGGTTGTGAGGGGGTGTGTGCCGTTGGGGGGGGGGGGGGGGGGGGGGTCGGGCGTCAGATTGCCGACGCGGCCGCCTAGAGCCCGCCAAGACAGGTCGGAGCCAACGCCACGAACGGCAAGACCGTGGCCACGCAGATGGGCACTCACCCGGTCGCTGGCTCAGCCCAGGCATCCGGGTCGTTCGGACGTGTGCCGGTTCTCCCACCGCGCCAATCACCGGCGGGTAGATCCAAGGCCGCAGCCAGGGCAGCCCCCGGTGAGAGAAGTGTCATCAGATGGTGACCCTGGCAGTAAAGACGGACGAACCGATTCTGGGCAACTAGGGCACGGGGGTGGAGGGGGGGGGGGGGGATGCGTGGCTGCGGCGCGAGCTGCCAAACAGGTCGCCCGTGTAGCCCATGGCACCTGGTTGTGGAGGGGGATATGCGCAATGATGAAAGTGTTTCTACTTGCACCCCCTGTAGATCGAAATGTTTTGTCATCTTCCAGCGCTGTTGGGAACCGTGGCGGATGTCGCTGCCCTGCATGAAGCCCTGTGGGAGCTGGAGCAGGGGTGTTACAGGGTGGTTGCGGGGTCTACGACAGGGTGATTGCGCAGTCTGTGCCGCAGTGAGGCAGGTGTCAGCCTCTCAAGCTGGAGGACCACCCACACGACAGGTGGAGGAAGAGGAGAAGGAGCACGATGAGGGGGAGGCACAACACGAGGATGCGAGGAAAAGGAGGAGAGGGGTTGGAGGAGGCGGTGCCATGGCCACGGAGGACCCGATGAGGCCTTGTTTGTACCGGCGCCGTATGTCTTTCCAGGTTACCGGAGGGGGCAGGCAGGAGTAGATTCAGGATAAGCCGGAAAATCGTCGGCCATATCTTCCACCTGATGGCACAATTGGCACCGCATGGGATTGGGCTGGACACGATCCCGATGGCTATCAAGGTGAGGGTCACCCAGAACATTTACATGACGGGGTCATTCCAGTCACCGAGTGGGCACCTCTCCGGTATTTCCAAGGCGTTGGTGCACTGGTGCATCAGTGCAGTGACAGACGCCCTGTATGACCTCGCGAACTGGTACATTCTGTTCCACGTGGACCGCGCTCAGCTGAGAGCACGGGCAGCGGGTTTCGCTGCAGTCACCAGGATACCTATGGTCCGGCGGCGATCGATGGTGTACACGTCGCGATGTGGCCACCATCAGACAACAGGGCGATGTTCATGAATAGAAAGGGGTCCTACTCCATGAAATTACAGGTCGCCTGTGACCACCAGATGAGAATCCTGAACCGGGCAGTCAACATGATGCGTTCATATTGGCACAATTGTTGATCTCCGGCATGTTCGAGGGAGACCCCCTGGATGCGGGGATGATTGCTGGGCGACAGGGGTTACCCGTTGCGGTCGTGGCTGATGACGCCTGTACTGAGACCACAGACCGACGTAGAGCTCCCACACAATGATGCCTATTGTGTAACCAGGGGTATGAATGTGAGGTGCTTTGGGCTGCTGAAGATACCATTCAGGTGGCTGGACCTCTCTGGAGGCGCCCTGCAGTGCCCGTCGGAGAGGGTCGGCTGCATCGTCCTCCACGATGTGCTGGAGAAGGAGTAGGAGGGGGAAGGGGAGGATCACGACGAAGTGCACTCCTCTCGGGATGAGGGAGATGGGGAGGGGACAACGTACGGCCCTTGGGTCTGGACAGGAATGTGAGGCTGTCCAACCCCAGTGCCTGCACCAGCGAGAATGGGAGCAGTTGACAGCCGCATGTTTCACCGACTAGTGGTGGCGGGTTTGCTGAGCATGGGCACGGACAGCGCAGGACATCACACCTCATCACCGACCACCCTCATCTCCCCCACCACCGACCACCTTCACCACCCCCACCACCAACAAAGCTCACCTCCTCCATCACCGTCCACCCTCACCTCCCCTACCACCGCATCGCCCTCATGCACACCACCCTTTCATTACACGCCCACCTACGGCACAACGAGCTGTGCTCACACGGATGCTAGTGAAAACGGGTCTGGCCCATGGTATGGATGATGATGACAGCCCGTTCGACTATTAGCTCTGAGCTCCATATCGCTAGACAATGTCTGGCTCATGGCCATAGTAAAACTCTCCACCTGGGTGGTCAATGTTTGCAGGTTGCACAGTGAATCACATGGCCCTGTCGCCTCGCTGGGGGCGGGGTGGCGTGGGCGACACGGGGGGGGGGGGAAGGGAGGGGTGCAAGTCACACTCATCGGAGTTCAACGTTCCATCACCCCTCACACACACTGGCACTCAGTTCCCGCCCCACCCCCGCACGCATTGGACAGAGCACGGAGGCAGCATTCAAAGGCTTTGCAGTGAGTTTAATAATGGAAAATCTGCGCATGTGCCCTAGCCCTATAACTAATCCATGCCTTGCACCCGTGCCAATTTCCAAAATGTCTACCGTTCAGGCCTCAGGGGCCCTATGACTACGTCTAGGTGTTTCCACAGACGGTACGGTAGAAGGGGGAGTGGACGGCTGTGACTCCTGCCCTGTGAATAGGTTCTGCTTGGCGGTCGTTTCCTGAGGCGCCCCGGCCACATCGGGCATGGTCCGCCTCCCGCGATCGGGATGGCGTGCTACCACCCTGTTCAGCCCGCTGCCCATCAGATGCACCAGAGACGGTAGGGGGGAGAGGGGGAGGAGTCTGAGGTGCCGTGGTGATCTGGGACGTCCCCTGCAGGGAGACCCGGAACAGGCCCCAGCACCTCCTTCTCCTTCGGGGTGTCCGATGACCCTGGGATTCCCCATGGAGCAGGCGTGCGAGCGGATCCAACACACGAGGTGCCCCCGGCACCTGGCGTGCCTGTCCTGGAGGCCTGCTCTGTTATAGACCAGCGTCTGCACGTTAGCAGCCATGGAGCACATGGATTTGTCCATCCCTATCTTGGTCTGTGCGACGCTGCCCAGCGCCTGCACCTGTGAAATGGCGCCGATGCCCTCAACGATGGTCTGCTAAGACTGGGCATGGCCTGCTGAGACTGGGTAACGTTGCTGAGCGCTGCTGCGATGTACAGCTAGCTTTGGCTCATGGCTGGCTGTGAGAGGGCAGTGCTGTCCCGGGTCATGGAAGCCGCGTGTATAGAAAGCACAGGCCTTACATACTCCGACCCATATCCGACACCATCGGACCCATTGCCTCAACTGCGGATGCCAACCATACGCTGGTTGCCTGGGTAGTACTCATGACTAGCACCGTTCCCTACTCCTGCACGCGAATGCACTACTCCACCTGTGTCTGCGGTTGCTGGAAACCGGCCGTCATCGTCTTCTCCCGTCCCTGGGTCTCCTACTTCATCGGGTTACTGAATGGGTGTGGAAATTCCAGGAACCCGGCATCCATCTGGACAGCAGCATGTTGCTGGAGTCGGTCTGCTGTCCGACCGTCCGGCCCCTCGGGTGCTCCTGCCTGTACGTGCTCTACCAGAGCTGCTATGTGGTGCCCACCAGTGAGTGTTCCAGAAGCCTCATCGCTAAAGCTCCCAATCGAGGTGATGGTGTCTGCGATGGTGGAATGTGGACGAGACAGCAATGGCGGAAATTCAGTTTCATCATCGGCGCTAAGTTCTGGTCCCTTCGATTGTTGTGTCATGTCTGTAAGTCCCATGTGTGCTGGTCCCCAGGGTTGTTTTGTCATGTCTGTCTGTCCCCTGTGTGCTGTTCCCCTGTGTTGCGGTGTCATGTCTGTCTGTCTCCTCTGTGTTGGTTTCCTTTGCTGTGGTGTGATAGAACATAGAACGTAGAACAGTACAGCACAGTTCAGGCCCTTCGGCCCACGATGATGTGCCGATCATTCGTCCTAATCTAATGTCCACCTAACCTACACCCTTCAATTTACTGCTGTCAATGTTCCATTCCAAGAGTCGCGCAAATGTCCCCAATGACACTGAATCCACCACCTCTGCTGGCAGTGCATTGCACGCACCCGCCACGCTCTGAAGATAGAACGTACTTCTGACATCTGCCCTCTACCTTTCTCCAATCACCTTAAATTCATGTCCCCTTGTGACAGTCATTTCTGCCCTCGGGAAATGTATCTGGCTATCCAGTCTATCCATACCTCTGATCACCTTGTACACCTCTATTAAGTCACCTCTCTTCCTTCTTCGCTCCTGTAAGAAGAGGCTTAGCTCCTCAATCTTTCTTCATAAGACATGGCCTCCAGTCCAGGCAGCATCCAGGTAAATCTCCTCTGTACCCTCTCCAAAGCATCCACAACCTTCCTATAATGAGGCGAACCGAACTAGACATAGTATTCTAAGTGTGGTCTAACCAGGGTTTTATAAAGGTGCAGCAAAACCTCGCGGCTCTAAAACTCAATACCCATGTTAATGAAAACGAACACACCATATGTCTTCTTAACAACCCGATTAAACTGGGTGGCAACTTTGGAGGATCAATGTACGTGCACCCCAAGATCCTTCTGTTCCTCCACACTTGCAATAATCCTGCCTTTAACCCTACATTCAGCATTCAAATTCGACCATCCAAAATGATTCACTTCACATTTATCAAGGTTGAACTCCACCTGTCACTTCTCATCCCAGATCTGCACCCTGTCAACGTCCTGTTGTTAACTGCAACAGCTCTCAACACTATCTACAACTCCACAACCTTCCTGTCATCGGCAAACTTATTACCCCACCCTTCCATTTCCTCATCCACGTAATTTATAAAAACCATAATGTGCAGTCGTCCCAGAACAGATCCCTGCGGGACACCACTGGTCACCAATGTCCAGGTGGAATACGTTCCATCCACAACTACTCACTGTCTTCTTTCGGCCAGCCAATTCTGTATCCAGACAGGCAGATTTCCCTGTATCCCATGTCCCCTAACAGTCTGAATGAGCCGACCATGCGGAATATTTTCAAACACCTTACCGAAATCCATACACACCACATCCTTCGTCACTGTGTCTCGTCACATCCTCAATGAATTCAATGAGGCTTGTGAGGTATGACCTGCACCTCACAAAGCCATGCTGTCTATCTCTAATCAAAATCTGTTTTTCTAAATAATCAGCAATTCTACCTCTCAGAATCCTGTCTAATATTCCAATATTTTGCTCACCACAGACGTAAGACTCACTGGTCTGTAAATCCCAGGGATTTCCCAATCACTTTTCTTGAACAGGGGAACAACAATCCCCTCTATCCAATCATCCCGCACCACTCCATTGGAGAGTGAGGACACAAAGATTATCGCCAACGGCACAGCAATCTCCTCCCTCATTTCATGCCCTAACCATGGCTATGTCGCATAAGGCGCAGGGGACTTTTTTAAAAATAAACATTTCATTGAGATATTTATGGTTTTACAATAACAACAAAATAAACAATGTACATGAAAATATAAACTTAGTGCAAACGCCGTCGGCCTTCCTTACAGGTCCAACCATTCCTAACCCCCTATTCTAAACTAAGCTAACGCCCCCCCCCCTTCTGCTGTCGGTTACGTTTCACCAAAGAAGTCGACGAACGGCTACCACCTTCGGGCGAACCCCAACATTGAACCTCTCAAGGCGAAATTGATTTCCTCCAAACAGAGAAAGCAGCCATGTCAGCTAGCCAGGTCTCCGTTATCGGGGGCGTTGGGTTCCTCCAAGCTAATTGGATCCATGTCCGGGTTACAAGGGAAGCGAAGGCTAGAACGTCTGCCTCTTTATCCACCTGGATTCCCGGATCACCCAACACTCCGGATATCGCCACCTCTGGACTCGGTGCAACCCTTGTTTTTAAGACCTTGGACATGACATCCGCAAACCCCTGCCAGAATCCCCTAAGCTTCGGGCCGACCCAGAACATATGAACATGGTTCGCTGACCCGCCAGGAAACCTTGCGCACCTGTCTTCTACCACAAGAACATGCTCATCGGGACCACTGTCATGTGGGCCCTGTGAACATCCTTAAATTGTATCAGGCTGAGCCTGCCAGATGTTGTGGACGCGTTGACGCTACTCAACGCGTCTGCCCAGATACCATCTTCTATCTCTCCTTCTAACTCCTCTTCCCACTTGCGTTTGAACTCCTCGGTCTGCGTCTCCTCTGACTCCATGAGCACCTTGCAAATGTCAGAAATTCTCCCTTCTCTCACCCAGACTTTGGAAACTACCCGGTCCTGCATCCCCATTGGTGGTAGGAGCGGGAAGGTTGAGAGCTGCCTGCGAAGGAAGTCCCGCACCTGCAGGTACCTAAACTCATTTCCCCTCGCCAATCCAAACTTCTCCTCCAACTCCCTCCGGCACGAGAAGCTCCCCTCCATAAGCATATCGTCCATCCTCTCAATCCCTGCTCTCTGCCACATCCGTAACCCTCTATCCAGCCTTCCCGGGGCAAACCGGTGATCATTACAGATTGGAGACCACAGCGATGCTCCATCCGCTTCCACATGCCTTCTCCATTGCCCCCAACCCCTCAGGGCCGCCACCACCACGGGGCTGATGGAGTACCGTACCGACGAGAACGGCAGAGGAGCCGTTACCAACGCCCCCAAACTGGTGTCCTTGTATGCTGCCGCCTCCACACATTCCCACACCGTCCCTCCCCCCCCCCTCGCCCCCACCCCACCCCACCCACTGCCTGATCATGGCTATATTCGCCGCCCAATAATAATTACTAACGTTCGGCAGCGCTACCCCGCCATCCCCCGGCTCCACTAGCTCGCCCTCCCCCCGGCTCCGCTCAATCAGCCCCTTTTTTACTCGCGGGGTCTTACCCGCCCATACAACGCCAGTGATCACCTTATTGATCCGTTTAAAGATGGACCGTGGAATAAATATGGGGATACACTGAAACACAAACAGGAATCTCGGGAGGACCGTCATTTTCACTGTCTGCACCCTCCCAGCTAATGACAATGGTAGGGCCTCCCACCTTAGAAAATCGTCTTTGATTTGGTCTACCACTCGGTCCACATTTTTAACTTGCGTAGCCGTTCCCGTTCCCTTGCCACCTGGATTCCTAGGTTTCGAAAGCTTCCGCCTAACACTCTGAACGGTAGCTCCCCCAATCGGCTCTCCTGCCCCCTTGCTTGGACCACACAAATCTCACTTTTCCTCATATTTAATTTATACCCGGAAAACCTGCCAAATTGCCCCAGAATCGTCATAATTTCTTCCATCCCATCTCGGGGATCCGAAACATACAGGACCAGGTCGTCTGTGTAAAGCGAGACTCTGTGTTCCACTCCCCCTCCTCCGGGCCAGCCCCTTCCAGCCCCTTGAGGCTCTCAGCGCAATTGCGAGTGGCGCTATGGTTCACACGAACAGTAGTGGGGAGAGAGGCCATCCCTGTCTCGTCCCCCGATGCAATAGTCAGATGTTGACCTGTTCGTCCGCACGCTCCCAACAGGAGCCGGATGCAACAGCCTGACCCAGTCAATGAAGTCCCGTCCAAATCCAAACCGCCCAGTACCTCCCAGAAATGTTCCCATTCCACCCTATAAAAAGCATTCCCTGCGTCCGTTGCAACACTACCTCCACATCGCTACCTTCTGGGGCATCATAATCACATTTGACAACCTTCTTATGTTGGCCGCCAACTGCCTACCCTTAACAAATCCAGTCTGGTCCTCTCCAATCGCGTCCGGAATACAGTCTTCAATCCTTCAGGACAAGATGTTGGCCAGCAGTTAGGCGTCCATATTTAGTAGGGATAAGGGCCTGTAGGACCCGTATAGCTCTGGGTGCTTGTCCCACTTCAGGATCAGTGAAATATTGGCCTGTGACATCGTCGGGGGAAGTGCCCCACGTTCCCTTGCCTCATTGAATGCCCTCATCAACGGCAACCCCAATATCCCAGAGAACCTTTGATAGAACTCCACTGGATACCCTTCCGGCCCCGGGGCTTTAAAGGACTGTATGGCCTTCAGTCCCTGTGCTATTTCCTCCAACCCGATCGGGGCCCGTTCCCGTCCTTCACTTCCCCTATCTCCCTGGCTGGCTCCCCCTCTTTGAGCAGCTGCGCAAGCGTTCTGATTGCCTTCTCCCCATGTTCATAGATCGCATCCCTCGCCTTCCTCAGCTGCTCCACCTGCAGTTAACAAGCCAAACTCCGCCTGTAGCCTCCGTCGCTCCCTTAGAAGCCCTGCCTCTGGGGTCTCCGCATACCTCCTGTCGATCTGCCATATCTCCTTTATCAGTTGGTCCGGCTCTGCTCTGTCTGCCTCCTCCCTGTGAGCCCGTATCGAGATCAGCTCCCCTCTAACCATCGCCTTCAATGCCTCCCAGACAACCGCCGCCGAACCTTCACCGGTGCCGTTGACTTTCAGGGAGTTTAGAACACATTTCCTCAGCCGGCCGCACACATGTTCATCAGCTAAAAGTCCCACGTCCAGCCTCCAGTGCGGCGCTGGCTACACTCCTTACTAACCTGTAGGTCAACCCAGTGCGGGGCATGATCTGAGATTGTGATCGCCGAATACTCCGTCCCCACAACCCCCGTCAGTAGAGCTCTGTTCAAAATATAAAAAATCCATCCGTGAGTTCACTTTATGCACATGTGCGTAGAAGGAGAATTCCTTCACTCTCGGCTGCCCAAATCTCCAAGGATCCCCCCCCCCCCCCCTTTTACTCCAGGAACCCCTTTAGCTCCTTCGCCATTGCTGGCACCCTGCCCATCCTTGAGCTCGACGGGCCTAACCCATGGTCGATAACGGTGTTAAAGTCCCCTCCCATGACCAGCTTATGCGAATCCAGGTCCGTGATCATCCCCAACATCCTCTTTATTAACTCCACATTATCCCAATTTGGCCCGTATGCATACACTAGTACCACTGGCAACCCCTCCAGCTCCCCACTGGCCATAATGTACCGAACTCCCTCATCCACAACTATTCTTCCCACCTCAAAGAGCACTTGCATATTAATCAGGATCGCTACCCCTCTAGTCTTCGAGTCCAGCCCCGAGTGAAAAACCTGTGCTTCCCATGCCTTCCTTAATCTAATCTGCTCAGTTACTCTAAGGTGCGTCTCCTGTAACATCGCCAGGTCCGCCTTCAACCCCTCAAATGCGCGAACATGCGTGCCCTCTTAAGCGGCCCATTTAGCCCTCTCACATTCCATGTGATCAGCCAAGTTGGGGGGCTCATTGCCAACCCAGCCCCCATCCACCCTTCACCGATCAGCCATCATCTTTCTTGGGTTAGTCTCCAGCCGCGCCTTATGCATCCACCGGCTCGCCCTCAGGCAGCCTCCGCTCACGACCTCCTTTCTGTCCCACAGCAAATTACCCTCCTCCATCAGCAGAACATTTACCCCACCCTCCCCCCGGTAAGAGCACTGTGTAAAGCAACCCCTTCAAGCATAACAGCTGCGCAAACCCCCACTGCGCTTTCGTGAACGAGCCAGCCCAGGTAGCGTGGTGACGCCCGCCCATTGCATCAGACGTTCTCCCACCTATTGTTTCCCCCCCCCCCCCGGTCGGACACATATATTCAATAGGTAAACAATCCCAACACAATTGCCCGAAAAGAACCACGAAAAACAAAGAAAAGATCAAACGGAACATCCAACATCTAACAAACACACCTCCATCCCCAATCAGTGCAAATGTAAACTTTAACTCACTTAGCTCTGCAACAAGCCCCAATTTAATAGAGGAGGCATTACAGATAACGTCCAGAGAACAAGAACCTTATTTAACGTGAGCGCTGCAGCAAAGTTCAAAGACCTCAGTCCGCCACCAGTCCTTTCCTTCTAGCGAAGTCCATCGCCTCCTCGAGCGACTCAAAATAAAAATGTTGCTCCTCGTATGTTACCCAAAGATGGGCCGGATACAACAGTCCAAGCTCCACCTTTTTCTTAAAAAGTGTCGATGTTAAATGATCCAACCCCTCTCTTCTCCTGGCTACATCCGCACTCAGATCCTAATAGATCCGCAGGATACTGTTCTCCAATTTACAACCCCGGGTCTGCCTGGCCCACCATAAAATATTCCCCTGGCCCATATTCCCGTGAAATCTCACCACCAATGCCCTGGGGGGGGGGCGGGGGGTGTCGGGGGGGGGGGGGGTCCCACACTCGCGGGTTCTTCACGAGCCCGGGGGGGGGGGATCCCCCACTCGCGGCTTCTTCACGATCCCACTGTGAGCCCTGTCCACCTTCAAGGGTCGGGAGAAGGTCCCATCCCCCAGTAACTTTCCAACATGCCTGCTATGTATGCCACACCGTCCTCTCCTTCAGACTCCTCCGTGAGACCAACGATTCTCAAATTCAGCCGGCCAGACCTATTCTCTAGCTTCTCCACCTTTTCAACGAGCCTTTTCTGCTGGTCTCTGAGCATCCCTACCTCCAGCTCCACCGCACATAGATGTGCCTCCTGCACAGCCAGCGCCTTCTCGACTTTCTGGTTCCCCCGATCATGGGAATCCAGCTAAGTTCCAGTCGTGCAATCGATTCTTTAATCGGGTGCAAGCATTCCTGTTTCTGCTTGGCGAAGCCCACCTGAATAAATGCATCAGCTATCCGTCACCCGGTGAGTCGACAAGCCAGGACTCTGGTCGACCGCCATGCTTTCTCGCGCTGCACCTTCACCACAGGCCTTCTCTGTTCATCTAGTTCTTCCTTTGCGAGCACTTCTAGTCCGCCTCTCCATGCACTGATGTAAGAATCCATTCTACAATTGCCTCCATCAGCAATCTACCGAATCAAGTCCGAAAAAAAAAATCGGGGGGTAAGTTCCAAAGGTCCGACCCGTACGGAAGCCACCAAATGTGCAACCTACTCCTTCACAGCCGCCACCTGAAGTAGGCCCAGGGGTCTTATCTATCCTGATGCTTTTCAAAATTGTGAGCACATCCTCCTTCTTAATATCAACTTGTTCGAGTCTATTAACCTGGTTCACGCTGTGCTCATGAGCACCGAGGTCCCTCTCTCCACTGAATGCTGAAGTAAAATATTCATTAAGGGCCTCCCCTAGCCCCTCAGATTCTAGGCACAAGTTCTATCCACTGTCCCTGATAGGCCAAACTCTCGCTCTGATCATCCTCTTATTTCTCACATAAGTGTAGAACAACATTGAACATAGAACAGTACAGCACAGTACAGGCCATTCGGCCCACATTGTTGTGCCTACCATTTATCTTAATCTGAGATCAACATAACCTACACCCCCTCAATTATACTGTCCATGTGCCGATCCAAGAGCGGTTTCCATGTCCCAAACGACTCAAACTCTGCCACCCCTGCTGACAGTTCATTCCACGCACCCACCACTCTCTGTCTAAATAACCAACCTCTGACAGCTCACCTATAACTTCGTCCAATTACCTTAAAATTATGTCCCCTCATGACAGTCAGTTCCGATCTGGGGAAAAGTCCCCGGCTATTCACTCTATCCATGCATCTCATCACGTTGTACACCTCTATCAAGTCACCTCTCTTCCTTCTTCGCTACAGGGGGAAAAGCCTTATCTCTCTCAACCTTTCTTCACGAGACACGCGCTCCACTCCAGGCAGCACATTGGTAAATCTCTGTACCCTCTCCAAAGCATTGTTCCTCTAATGAGGCAGCCAGATCTGGAGACAATATTTCAAGTATGGTGTAAATAGGGTTTCAGCAAAACCTCGCGGCTCATTCCCCCTGTTAATGAAAGCCAACACACTATACGCCCTCTTGACTGACCTGTCAAACTGGGTGGCAACTTTCGGGGATCTACGAACGTGGACCCCAAGATCCCTCTGTTCCTACACACTTCCAAAAATCCTGCCGTTAACCATGTATTCAGCATTTAAATTCGACCTTAACAAAATGAATCATTTTACGTTTATCTAGGTTGAACTCCATCTGCCACTACTCAGCTCAGCTCCGCATTCTGTAAATATCCTGTTGTAATCTGCAACAGCCTTCAACACTATCTATAACTTCGCCAACCTTCATGTATCAACAAACTTGCGAACACTTCCTCATCCAAGTCATTTATAAAAATCACAAAGAGCACAGGTCACAGACCAGATCCCTGAGAGAAACCACTGGTCACCGACCGACAAGCGGAATACTTCCATCCAGTACCACTCGCTGTCTTCTTTCGGCCAGACAATTCTCTATCCAGACAGCTTCATTTCCCTGTATCCCATGCCCCCTAATTTTCTGAATGAGCCTACCATGGCGCACCTTAACAAATGCCTTCCAGAAATACACATACACCACGCCCACTGCCCGACCTTCATTAATGGGTCTTGTCACATCCTCAAATAATTCGACGAAGCTTGTGAGGCGTGACGTGCCCCTTACAAAGCCATGCTGACTATCTTTAATCAAACTATGTTTTTCTAAATAATCATAAATCCTATCTCTCAGAATCCTTTCCAATATTTTGCTCATCAAATCCGTAGGACTGATGGGTCTCTAATTCCCAGGCATTTCCCTATTCCTTTCCTTGAAGAGGGGAACAACATTCCCTTGCCTCCAATCATCCGGTACTACTTCAATGGAGAGTGAGGACCCAAAGACCATCGCCAACGGCAGAGCAATCTCCTTCCTCGCTTATCGTTGTGTCAGGTGGATGTACCTTCAAGGAATGGGTGATTATCAAATGACTCTGTTTTTGGTTTCGTTTTCAGTTGGAGAGCTGCATTCAAATAAGAAGTTGTATATCTCTGTCTCACTAATGAATGTCTCCAGATCACTTGATGATTTCAAAGTAATACGTTTTCTGTAGAGAATTTAAACCTGCTGTCTGTATTAAATAAGGGTATACCTTGTGGATGTTGCTTGGAAAGGTATTAAGGGTTACCTGTAGTGTATTGTATCTGTAGGGTTACGTCTGTTGGTAGTTGATAATATGTTTACTCTGTGTTCATAAAATGTTAAATTCATACAATAAACATTGTTTTGTTTAAAAATACTTAAGGTCTCTGTTGCATAAAACCTGGAGAGTGGACCCTTAAGCACCCCACACCCAAAATCTAGTAAAACTAGTGGGTCAGGTGAACTGCTTGATATACTTTGGAGTTTTCTATACCCAGGCCCATAACTGCAGTAACCATGGGTAAATCCCGTCAAGCCCTGGGGACCTATTTGTACTGATGTTTTCAAAATTTCCAGCACAGCCCCCCCCCCCCTTAATATCAACCTGTTCGAGTCTATTAACCTGGTTTACACTGTTCTCATGAGCAACAAGGTCCCTCTCTCTAATGAATACTGAAGCAAAATACTGATTTAGGGCCTCCCCTATTGCATCCGACTCTCGGCACAAGTTGGCTCCATTATCCCAGAACGGCCCTATCTGACACTGATCATCCTCTTATTTCTCACATAAGTGTAGAACGCCTTGGGGTTTCCCCTAATCCTTGACGCTGGGGTTTGTTCATGCACCCTTCTGGTTCTCTACAAGTGCATTTTTGTGTTCCTTCCTGGCTACCTTGCAACCCTTTAGAGCCGTGCCAGATCCTTGCTTCCTCAACCTTACATAAGCTTCCTTCTTCCGCTTGAGTAGAATTTCAAGTTCTCTTGCCTCCCAAGGCTCCTTCAACTTACTGTTCCTTCCACGTCTCAGTGAATCAAAACTATCCAGCACTCGCAGCCAGTGCTCCTTAAAGAAGCCCCACATTAGTGTTGTGCTTTTCCCCAAGAAAAACGGTTCCCACTTTATGATCTGCAGCTCCTGTTTAAAAGCAGTATGATATACACTCCCCCAATTAAAAGCTTCCCATACTGTCTGTTCCTATCCCTCTCCATGACTATGGTAAAGGTCAAGAGATTTGGTCACTGTCACCGAAATGCTCTCCCACCGAGACACCCGACACGTGGCCTGGTTCGTTGCCGAGCACCAAGACCAATATGGCTTCCCCCGAGTCGGCCTATCTGTATATTGAGTCGGGAATCCTTCCTGTACACACCTGACACAATCTGCTCCATTCAAACCATTTACAATAAGGAGGTTCCAGTCAATTTTAGGGAAGTTGAAGTCACCCATGACAACAACTCTGTTACTTCTGCACCTTTCCAAGATCTGCCACCCAATCTGTTCCTCTATCTCTTTGCTGCTATTTGGGGGTGTATAGAAAACTCCCAATAAAGTGACTGCTCCTTTGTTGTTTCTGACTTCCACCCATAATGACTCAGTAGACAAACCCTCCTCAATTGCCTCCTTTTCTGCAGCTGTGATGCACTCGCTAATTAACAGTTGTCCTGCGTCTCCTCTTTTACCTCCCTCCTTATTATTCTGAAAACATCTAAACCCCGGAACATCTAACAATCATTCCCACCCCTGTGAAATCCATGTCTCCGTAATGGCGACAACATCGAGGTTTCTAGCACTGACACATGCTCTAAGTTCATCTCCCTTATTCCTGACACACCTTGAATTGAAACAGACACACTTTAACCCATTCCACTGAATTTGCCCTATCAACTGACTATCCTTCCTCACAGGCTCGCCACATACTATTTCTGCCTGTTCAACTGCTACCCTATCCTCTGATCCATAGCTCTGCTTCCCATCCCCCTGCCAAACTAGGTTAAACCCTCCCCAAGAGCTCTAGCAAACGTCGCACCCATGATATTGGTGCCTCTGTAGTTCAGGTGCAATCCGTCCTTCATGTACAGATCCCACCTTCCCCAGAATATACCCCAATTATCCATATATCTGAAGCCTTCGCTTCACTGTAGCCATGTGTTCACGGGCACTCGCACTCTGTTCCTTGTCTCACTTGCACGTGGCACCGGTTGCAATTCTGAGATCACTACTCTGCTTCTCCTGCTCCTTGGCTTCCAACCTAACACCCGAAACGAACTATTTAGATCCTCATCCCTTTTCATAGCTAAGTCGTTAGTGCCTATGTGTACCACAACTTCTGGATGCTCCCGCTCCCCCTTAAGAATTCTGCATACTCGATCCGAGACAACCCTGGCCCTGGCACCCGGGAGGCAACATACATTCCGCGAGTCTCATTTGCGACCACAGAATCTCCTACGCGTTCCCCTAACAATTGAGTCTCCGATGATTATTGTGTTTCTATTCCGCCCTTCCCTTCTGAGCCACAGAGCAAGGCTCAATGCCAGAGGCCTGGCCGCTGGGGCCTTCCCCCGAGACGGCAAGTCTCTAAACAGCATCCCAAACGGTATACTTGTTTTGAAGTGGAACGGCCGCGAGGGATCCCGCCACTGTCTGCATGTTTATTTTACTTCCCCGGAGTCTAACCCAGCTACTCCTGTGCTGCACCTTGGGTGTGGCTAGATCCCTGTCACTCTTCTTTATCACTCCCTCTTGCTCCGCGATGATCCGAAGTCCATCCAGCTCCAGCTCCAGATCCCTAACGCGGCCGCTGAGGAGCTTGAGTTGGCAAGACTTCCTGCAGATGTAGACAGCGGGAGTACCGGCGGTATTCCTCACCGCCCACATCTTACTGGAGGAGCATGCAAATGCCCTAGCCACCATGTCATCTGATCTGAATTCCCAAAGAGCTTTGAAGGGAAAAGAAAGAAAATATTAAAAACCCTTAGACTCTTAAAACTTATATATATGTACTGCTGCTACTCTCTCAAATGAACCATCCAAAATTGATGCTTCTGCAAAAGGATGCAATTATAGCTTGCTGTTCACAAATAATAAAACAATCATAAATTTTAAGAAATTACAAATTAGCAAATCCAAAAAGAAACAATTCTTACATTACAGAATGTAGCTGCCCTATGAACCACCTGGAACTCCGCCCCCCCCCCCCCCCCCCCCCGCCTCTGCTTCCAGTCAGCAGTACTCTCTGTAAACTCGCGGCTCCCTTCACACTCTTTGAGGAGGTGTCGGAAATGAAATGAAAGGAGCACCTTGCCCCCACCGCGCCTAACTCCCTCAGTCACCAAACTCTCACTTTGACACTCTAATGCACACAACTTGAGCATTCCAGTGCAAAACAGTCAGCGCTGTAAGCTGGCTCACCTTTACACTCTGTGACTCTAGCGTCTGAAAACCGTCTTAATCCAATTCACTAATTAACAAGCTGTAGCTTCAAGTGGCTGCAAGTAGATCCTCTGTTTAAAGCTGATTGAAAACCCACCTTTTTCTAACCGAAACAGCAACTTTGAAATTAATTTACCAAAATAAAAGAAAGACTAGACGTCAGATAAAAATAAACCATTAATAACCCTCAGTCACAAAACTCTCACTTTAACAGACTTATGCACACAATTTCAGCACTACAATGCAAAGAACATTTGCACAGGAGAACGCCTTGGAGTTTTCCCTAATCCTTCCCGCCAGGGCTTTTTGTGCCCCCTTCTAGCTCTCTTAAGTTCCTTCCTGGATACCTTATGACTCTCTAGAGCCGGAGCAGATCCTTGCTTCCTCAACCTTACAAAAGCTTCATTCGTCCTCTTGACTAGAAGCTCCACTTCTCTTGCCATCCAATGCTTCTTCACCTTACCAATCCTTCCCCGTCTCAGTGGGACAAAACTATCCAGCACTCGCAAGAAGTGTTCCTTACACAACCCTCATACTGCTGTTGTTCATTTCCCAAAGAATATCTGTTCCCAGTTTATGATCCTCAGCTCCTGTCTGCACTACACTCAGCAGTACAGTTTCCCCTCCCCAACTAAATACCTTTCCATACTCTCTGTTCCTATCCCTCTCCATGACTATGGTAAACTTCAAGGAGTCGTGGCCACTGCTACCAAATTGTTCTCCCACCGAGACACCTGACCGAGGCCTTGTTCTTTCTAAATCCAATATGGCCTTCCCCCTAGTCTGCCTATTTACATATTGATTCAGGAATCCGTCCTGCACACACCTGAGAAATTCTGCTGCATCCAAACCATTGCGGTAAGGACGCTCCAGTCAATATTCGGGGATTTGAATTCGCCCATGACAACAACTCTGTTACTTCTGCTCCTTTCCAACATCTGCCACCCAATCTGTTCCTCCATCTCTCTTCTGCTGTTGTGGGGGGGGGGGGGGGTCCATCGAAAACTTTCTGGCTTTCTCCCATACTGACTCAGTTGACAAACCCTCCTCGACTACCCCCTTGTCAGATCTGTCTATCTCCACTGTGTTGGTTTTCTGTTTTGTGTTGTCACGTCTGTCTCCTCTGTGTTGGTTTCCTGTTTCGTGGTGTCATGTATGTCTGCCTCCTCTGTGTTGGTTTCCTGTGTTGTGATGTCATGTCTGTCTCTCTCCTCTGTGTTGTTTTCCTGAGTTGTGGTGTCCTGGCTGTCTGCTTCCTCAGTGTTGGTACCCTGGAGTGTGGTGTCATGTGTGTCTGTCTCCTCAGTAATGGCCCCCTGGGCTGTGGTGTCACGTCTGTCTGCCCCCTTATTTCTCCATACCCTGGTGTCCAGGCTACACAGGGCCGGAGGGATTTTGTTCTGGCAGCCCTCCACGTCCCTGCTTGAGTCCCTCGGGGATGGGCGCCCTGGCACTGGCTGGAGGCGGCGTCCGCCTGATGGGCCGGCTCGATCCCTGGGGCGTGGCCGCCCTGGCACTGGTTGGAGGCGGGGTCCGCCTGATGGGCCGAGGCCATCGCCGGCTAGTCCTGCATACACAACACAGCATGCATGGTTAGACAGGTGGACAGGGGTGAAAGTGTGGCGTGCGGCGTCTGGTGAGGGGTGCGGTGAGGGGTGATGAGAGGGGTGGGGTGAGCGGTGGGGTGAAGGTTGGGTGGAGTGGCTGAGGCCACTCAGGGTAGTCTCAATTGGTGGTGCGCCCCCGATCTTTGCGTGGGCAATCTTCCGGTTCTGAGGTCTGCCAGCTATGCCCAGTGCCTTCTGTTCATGCACAGTGAGGGGATGCGATTCAGGCCAAGCCCCATTTGTTTTCCCCCGCTCTCGGCGGTTATGGGAGCTCTTATCCTGGGTGGTGCAAACAGACACCAGCAGAGTTAGGGAGTCCGAGGCATGCAGGTCATTGCGGCTCACATCGTTGGCTGCAGCTTTGTGGGTCACAGCTGGGGTTGCACCGACCCCCTGGGGACGGTTTCCCGTAGGGGGTTGGTGCCATGAGCACAGTGCTGGGTACTCACCCTGGCTGCCTTGAGTACGTCGTTCAGCTTCTTGCGATACTGCTCGCCTGTCTTGGGTGTCATCCCGACGGCGCTGATGGCATCGACCACCTCCCTGCACATACGCCGAACGATGTTTTCTGCGGTCCTGCGGCCGGGTCCGGGCTACAGGGTCTTCCTCCTCTGCTCGACCCTGTCCAGCAGCGTTTCCAGGTCGCGGATCCTGAAGCTTGGCGCTGCGTGGTGGGCTGTCATCTTGAAGCATCGGCCGCGTGTGGGGGTTCGCGTCTATTGCAGTGCGCCACGATATCAATTCCGTGGCTCGCGTCTCTGAGGCTGTTCGGAGGCCGCGCCCCCACACTTCCTCTGGCGCCCGTGCTAGCCCTTGTGGACCGCAGAATCGCTGCACTTTGGGGGCCGTTCACGCCGGCGTGAACATTTCCGGTGTTTATGCTGGCGTCGACACTTAGCAGCCGTTTCGCAGATTCACGGACGTGTTATTCAACTTCTGACTCCGCAATGCTTATCCAGCATTGACAGAGCATACATCAGGAATGATACAATATTGTAACCATGCTTTGTGATTCTACAAAAAAAAAGCACTCAAGAGGTATGACAGTATCGAGGGAAAATAGCCCAATTGATTGGTACTGTATTCATAATCATTAAATTCCTCCGCCGCTGAAGAACAGCGTCAGAAAATTACTATCGAGAAGATGCAATGCAGGAATTTATGTTTATGCTGCCATGCTTCCACATTCGTTGGCTCAGAGTCGTGGGACTGGATTCTCCGCTCTGCAGACGAGGCCCCCACGCCGGCGTGAAAATTGATCCCTTTTGCGCCAGGGGATGTGGTGCAAAACGGCCACCGATGCCCTGTTTCGGGCTCTAGCTGCCGATACAGCCTGGAGGGTTGCCGGGTTCGTGGCCAGGCATGCGAACGGCGATGGCCTGCAGCAGCCACGCCGTGCTTCATGGCAGTGTCGCTCGCCTCCCGGCAAGGAAAATAGTCCTTGACCGGATTGCGCGCCCCAGACCTCCACCGCACAGTGCCCCCAGCCCCGAATATGCCCCCGCCCACCACCCCCCCCCCCCCCCCCCCGACCGCGGAACGGACTCCCCTGACGGTCCCAGGACTGAGTCTGCAACCGCCACGCTGAGTTCCCGAAGGTGACACTACGAGCGACGGTAACTCGGGCAGTCCAGGAAAGAGCATCGCAGGGCGGTCTTCGGCCTTCGTTCGGAGGCCGTGGATGCCGAGTACACCGCTTTTTAAGAGATGGATAGTCGCCAAAGCGGCGCAGCCCCTGCGTTCGTTATCATCCGGGATTCTCCGCTCTTCTGCTGAACGCGATTTCGGCATCTGGGATCGCAGAACCCAGCCCCTGATGCTTCCTGCACAGTACTTGCACCAGTCCAGCATGCACTGCAACGGTTAAAGAGGTACTTCAAAACCACGTTCTCGAAGAATATTAAGGATGGCCTCACTATCTTTGTGTAACCAGCGAATATTATATCCATTTCATGAATAAAGAAATATATGTGCACACTTACGGCTATAGGGCTTGCAAACCGAATGAATAACATGCATGCTCCTTGCAGCAGAAGTTCATCGGGATAAAATTATCTGCTGCCACTTGCAACAAAATAAAGCCGTAATCGTTGCCCTTCCCATGTGTGCGTTTGAAAGATTTAGAAATTAACAGTGTACTGCTTTGTTTGCGTTGAGGCAAATCTTCTAAGTTTATCAAGCCCTCATGTGGCTCCTGGACATAATGGGTTGGATTTTCACCAGCCCTGCGCCGAAATTGCATCTTGCGCGAGGGCGGAGAATCGACTTTTATGCAGAATCGGGCACGGCTCCGCTCCCGCCATCCTGCGGTCCCTCGGGAATCCCTCGCCCACTCGTCACGACGCACGGCTAGGGAGGGGGTGCATTGACAGAAGCCCTCCCAGCGATACTCCGGTACCAGCCAGCCGAGTTCCCGATGGTGTGGATCTAACTACGTCTGCTCAATCGGGACTCACGCAAGGCGGCTGTAGGCTCAGTCTACAGCCGCCCACGTGGAGGTCGGATGGAACATGTACGGGGGGGGGGGGTGGGGGGGGTGGGGGTGGGGGGGGGGGGGTGCGGTGGACCTTTATGGGCCGCCGGGGCTCCGATCGGGCGGGTCAGATGAAGCGGCGCGTGTCAGATCGGTGGAACCGTGTTTCTTTGTACTGGTCCGAGTCCAGCATCGCGCTCAGCGTGGCCGCTGGAGGCCGCTGCCGTGCTCATGCACTGACTCGGAACCGGAAGTATAGGGGCCCGTATGCAAAACTAAATCTGGGAGAATCACTCCGGTCCCTGCCATCCCCTGAAGGTAAGTGAATCGCTCCATATTGTTTTCAGGAAAGCCTGGAGTGAAACGCCAGCGTGTTTACGCCGGCGTGGGAACATAGCCCCATTTTTGGATAACCCAGCCCAATGTTCCTGACTCAGAAATATTGCCCTGCCGCTCCACTACAAATCATCCCATGTTAGAGCCGCATTAGATAATTCCAGGAAACAACTAGCCGGGGTAACAATCAGTATTTTGAGACTTTTGAGTTATTTGAAGAATATAAAAATCAGCTTTGCAAAGACACATTGTGAAATAAAAATCGCTTATTGTCACAAGTAGGCTTCAAATGAAGTTACTGTGAAAGCCCCTGGTCGCCACATTCCGGCGCCTATTCGGGGAGGCTGGTACGGGAATTGAACCGTGCTTGGTCTGCTTTCAAAGCCAGCACTTTAGCCCTGTGCTGAACAGCCCCGTTGTGATGAATTAACCAGAAATCCAGACGACCATAAGACAGAGGAGCAGAATTAGGGTACTCGGCCCATCGAGTATCCTCCGCCATTCAATCGTGGCTGATATTTTTTCTCATTTCCCTTCTCCTGCGTTCTCCCATGACCCCGGATCCCCGTATTATTCAAGAACCTGTCATTCGCTGTCTTTGAGACACTCGGAGATTTCGCCTCCACAGCCTTCTGCGGAAAAGAGTTCCACATATTCACCACCCTCTGGCTGAAGAAATTCCACCTCATCTCTGTTTTAAAGCATAGTACCTTTAGTCTGAGATTGTTTCCCTCTGGTTCTAGTTTGTCCTACAAGTGGGAACACACACCACGTCCACTCTATCTAGGCCTCGCAGTACCCTGTAATTTACAATAAGATATACCCTCATCCTTCTATACTTCAACGAGTACAGGCCCACAGTCCACAACCGTTCCTCATACGACAAGCTTTTCATTTTCATCGATCATTCTTGTGAATCTCCTTTGCACCCTTTCCAAGGTCAGCACATCCTTTCTTCGGTACAGGGCCCAAAACTGCTCACAATACTCCAAATGGAGTCTTACCGGAGTCTTATACAGCCTCAGAAGTACATCCCTGGCCTTGTATTCTAGACCTCTCAACATGAATGCAACTATTGCGTTTCCTTCTTAACTGTCGACTGAACGTGCAGGTTAAGCTTGATGAAATCTTGAACAAGGACTCCAAAGTCTCTTTGTGCTTTTGATTCCCTAAGCATTTCTCCATTCAGAAAATTGTCTATGTCTCCATTCTTACTTTGAAAGTGCATAACCTCATACTGTTCCATATTGTATTCCATCTGTCACTTATTTGCCACTCGCTTGCCTGTTCAATCCATCTGCAGCTCCCTCCTTCCTGTCCCTCGATCGATATTTGTATCATCTGCAAACTTGGCAATAATGCCTTTACTTCTTTCTTCTAGATCATTAATATATATTATGAAAAATTGTGGTCCAAGCACAGACCTCTGAGGCACACACTTAGTCACCGGCTGCAACCCGAAAAATACCCTTTTATCCCAACTGTCCGCCTTCTTCCTCTCCAACAATCCTCTATCCGTACCAGGATCATTCCCTTAACTGTTGAATCTCAGCGCCAGGGTCCGAGGTTCGATTCCCTCTTCGGTCACTGTCTGTGCAGAGTCTGCACGTTATCTCTCTGTCTGCGTGAGTTGCTTCGGGTGCTCCAATTTCCTCCCACAAGTCGCGAAAGACTCGCTGTTCGGACAATTTTGTTTCTCCCTCTGTGTACCCGATCAGGCGCTGTAATCTGGCGACTCCGCGCTTTTTAGAGTAAATTAATTGCAGTGCTAATGTAAGCCTCTTTGTGAGAATAATGATTATTATTATTAACTTATGTAACAGTCCACTATGACCTTTGTCTCCCTTCATTTTTACCTCTGACAGATTGACAAATTTGTCAGGCATGACCTCCCCTTCACGAAGCCGTGCTGGCTAAGTCCTATTTAGTTATGCACTTCCAAGTACTCCACGGTCTCATCTTTAAGGATGGACTCTAACATCTTGCCAAGAATCGAAGTCCGGCTAAGCAGCCTTTAATTTCCCGTCTCCTTCACGAAGCTGTGCTGGCTCAGTCGTATTTAATTATGCACTTGCAAGTACTCCGCGGTGTCATCTTTAAGAATTGACTCTAAAATCTTGCCAATAACCAAAGTCTGGCTAAGCAGCCTATAATTTACTGTCTCCTGCTTCCCTCCTGTCTTAAGCAGAGGTGTTGTATGCGCCACTTTCCAGTGCTCTGGAACTCTCCCTGCCCCAAGTGATTCCTGAAAGATCGCCACAATGCCTCCACAATCTCGTCAGCTATCTCTTTTAGAACACTGGGGTGCAGTCCATTCTGTGCCGGTGATTTGTCCAGATTCAGACCTTTCAGTTTCCCCAGAACATTCTCCTTAATGACAGCCACTACACTCACATCTGGCCTCTGAGCCTCCTGAATCTCTGACAGCCCACCGGTGCCTTCCAGCGTGACTACTGATGTAAGGTAACTATTCAGTTCCTCTGCCATTTCTTTGTTTCCTATAATGACTTCTTCAATCATATGTTTTAGTGATCCAATGTCTATTTTTGCCTCTCCTGTACCTATCATCTATTATAAAAGCTCTTCCGATCTTTTTTTATGTTAATCGCTCTCTTGCACCCACATTTCATCTTTTCCCCCTTTTTATTATTCTTGTTGGCCTCTGCTCGCTTTTAAAGCTTTCCCAATCCTCTGGCTTACCAGTAATCCTCGCGACTGTGTATGCTTTTTCTTTTTCTTTTCTTCTGTCCTTGTCTTGCCTCCTCAGCCATCCCTTCCCTTCGCAAGTTTCTTCCTCCTTGGGAAGACTTTCTATTGCTCGCACCATATATCCCACCAAAACCCCTGCCATTGCTCATCCAATGTCTTCCCTGCTAGGCTCCTTTACCAATCAACTCAGTTAAGCAACTCCCTCATGCATTTGTACTTTCCCGTATTTAATTGTGATCCCGTTACATATGATTTCCGCCTCTCCCTCTCAAATTGCAGGGTAAATCTTCCACATTGTGGTCACTGTTTCCTAAGGGTTATTTTACCTTCCCTTTTACCTTTACCCTATAAGACACTGCTTGATTAGGGGTAGTCAGCACGGAGTTGTGAGGGTTGGTCTTGCCTGACAAGTCTTATTGAATTCTTTGAGGAGGTGACCAAGCATGTGGATGAAGGGAAAGCGGTGGATGTAGTGTACATGGATTTTAGTAACGCATTTGATAAGGTTTCCCATGGTAAGCTTCTGCAGAAAGTAAGAAGGCATGGGATAGTGGTGAATTTGGCCAGTTGGATAACGAACTGGCTAACCGATAGAAGTCAGAGAGTGGTGGTGGGTGGCAAATATTCAGCCTGGATCCCAGTTACCAGTGGCGTACCGCAGGGATCGGCTCTGGGTCCTCTGTTGTTTGTGATTTTCATCAATGACTTGGATGAGGGAGTTGAAGGGTGGGTCAGCAAATTAGCAGACTATACGACGATTGGTGGAGTTGTGGATAGTGAAGAGGGCTGTTGTCGGCTGCAAAGAGACACAGATAGGATGCAGAGCTGGGCTGAGAAGTGGCAGATGGAGTTTAACCCTGAAAAGTGTGAGGTTGTCCATTTTGGAAGGAGAAATATGAATGCGGAATACAGGGTTAACGGTAGAGTTCTTGGCAATGTACAGGAGCAGAGAGATCTTGGTGTCTATGTTCATACATCTCTGAAAGTTGCCACTCAAGTGGATAGGGCTGTGAATAAGGCCTATGGTGTGCTCGCGTTCATTAACAGAGGGATTGAATTTAAGAGCTGTGAGGCGATGATGCAGCTGTACAAAACTTTGGTAAGGCCACATTTGGAGTACTGTGTACAGTTCTGGTCGCCTCATTTTAGGAAGGATGTGGAAGCTTTGGAAAAGGTGCAAAGGAGATTTACCAGGATGTTGCCTGGAATGGAGAGGAGGTCTTACGAGGAAAGATTGAGGGTGCTAGGCCTTTTCTCGTTATAACGGAGAAGGATGAGGGGCGACTTGATAGAGGTTTATAAGATGATATGGGGAATAGATAGAGTAGACAGTCAGAGACTTTTTCCCCGGGTGGAACAAACCATTACAAGGGGACATAAATTTAAGGTGAATGGTGGAAGATATAGGGGGGATGTCAGAGGTAGGTTCTTTACCCAGAGGGTAGTGGGGGCATGGAATGCACTGCCTGTGGAAGTAGTTGAGTCGGAAACGTTAGGGACCTTCAAGCAGCTATTGGATAGGTACATGGATTACGGTAAAATGATATAGTGTAGATTTATTTGTTCTTAAGGGCAGCACGGTAGCATTGTGTATAGCACAATTGCTCACAGCTCCAGGGTCCCAGGTTCGATTCCGGCTTGGGTCACTGTCTGTGCGGAGTCTGCACATCCTCCCTGTGTCTTCGTGGGTTTCCTCCGGGCGCTCCGGTTTCCTCCCACAGTCCAAAGATGTGCAGGTTAGGTGGATTGGCCATGATAAATAGCTCTCAGTGTCCAAAATTGCCCTTAGTGTTGGATGGAGGTTTTGACTTTGGGTAGGGTGCTCTTTCCAAGAGCCGGTGCAGACTCAATTGGCGGAATGGCCTCCTTCTGCACTGTAAATTCAATGATAATCTATGATTAATCTCGGACAAAGGTTCGGCACAACATCGTGGGCCGAATGGCCTGTTCTGTGCTGTAATTTTCTATGTTCTATTTCCCTAATCACGTCTCCCGCATTACTCATCACCAAATCCAGAATTGCCTGTTCTCTTGTGGGCTCTCTTACAAACTCTCCAAAATAAATCTGTTAGACATTCCACAAATTCCGTTTCTTGGGAAGCAGTGGCAACCTGATTTTCCCATTCCACCTGTATAATTAAGTCCCCATGATTACTGTAATATTGCCTTTTTTACACGCCTTTTCTGTCTCCTGAATGTTTTCTGGCCCAAATCCTTACTTCTACTCGGCGGGGGGGGGGTCTGTCCATAACTCCCATCGGGGTCATTTTCCGATTGCGATTCCTGAACTGTACCACAGACGTTTACGCCATCTGAGTCTATATCGATCATTGATATTGATTTAACTTCATTCCTTACCACTAATGCAACCCCGCCCCCTGCCTGTCCATTCGATAGAACCGATATCCTTTTATATTGAGGTCCCAGACCTGATCCCCTTGCAGCCACGTGTCTTTGATGCCCACTGCATCCTACACCATTATAAACGAATATGTGATGATTAATTATATATGTTCTTAAATGTAGAAGTAATGGAAATGCCTACACAATAAATAATAATAATTACCTTCATAACATAACACTGCATGAAAAACATGATTTTGTGTGTGCGTAAAATAGATAATGACGTCCTGAAAGAAGGAAATAAGTTCAGTTAAAATTAATGCTGATGCTTTCAAAATAGTTATTGGCATCCTGCGGGACGGACCCTTTCATTTGGCACTGAGGACGATAAAAATAGATTGTCACATGAGGTGGATCAGTTCGAACATTGAATCATCGCTCATAAGTGGTGCCGGGAAGTGAGCAGAGAAACCAAGTGGGATGTGTTTTGGCTAACGGAATAAGGAGAGACAATGTGGAATCCGTCAGGATAGGCAACAGCACCTCCTCCACAATAGTCCTCGACACTGGAGACCGGGAAGGATGTGTGCTCACTCCTCTACTGTCCTCCCTACACACCAATGGCTATGTGGCAAGATTTAACTCCAACTCAAACGATAACGTTGCGGATGATAGGACTGTGGTGGGCTGCATCTCAAACAACGATAAATCAGACTACAGGAGGGAGATAAATCACGTGTTTGCATGGTGTACCGAAAACAATCTCTCTCTAAATGTTGTGAAGACCAAGGAACTGGTCATCGACTTCAGGAAGCGCAGCACGACACACACTGACGTCTGCATCAATGGCTCTGAAGTGGAGATGGTGGATAGCTTTACTTTCCTGGGGGTCACCATCCCCAATATCTGTCCTGGCCCACTCACGTTGATGCAACAGTCAAGAGCGCCCAACAACGTCTCTATTTCTTGCGGAAGCTGAAGAAATTTGGCATGTCTGCATCTACTCTCACAAACTTCTACAGATGAGCGATACAGGGCATCCTATCCGGCTGCATCACAACCTGTTCAGTCCAAGATCGCAGGAAACTTTAGACTATGGTGAAATCAGCCCAACGCATCACAGAAACTTGCCACCCCAATATTGATTCTGTATACACCTCCCGCTGCGTCAGGAAGGCAGACAGCATTATCAGACATTGACTTCTTCAAGACCCTTCCATCAGGCAGAAGATACAGAAGTCTGAAGACAGGGCAGCATGGTGGCGCAGTGGTCGCATTGCAGTCCACGGCGCCGATGTCCCAGGTTCGATCACGGCTCTGGGTCACTGTCCGTGTGGAGTTTGCACATTCTCCCCGTATTTGCGTGGCTTTCGCCCCCAGAACCCAAAAATATGCAAGGTAGGTGGATTGAAAACACTAAATTGCCCCTTAATTGGAAACAATGAATTGGTCCTCTAATTTTTTTTAAGTCTGAAGAGTGGCACATCCAGACATAGGGGCAGCTTCTTCCCCACAGCTACAAGAGTCCAGAACGACCCCCCCTCGGACTGATCTTTTTACTGTAAGAACACGATTCACGACGCGATATGCTGCTCTTGCTCATGTATTTGCTTTGCTTGCTTTGTTTGGCCCCTTGTGCCCCACTACAACCAATCACTGTTTTGTCAATGTACCATTTGTCAATGTTTCCTGTTGATTATTCTTGCGTCTACTATGTACGTACTCGGTACGTTCCTCGGCCGCAGAAAAAAACTTTCCACTGTATTTCGGTACATGTGACAATAAATCAAATCAAATCAAAACGCATTGAATAAACGAATATGACGGAACTAAGAAATGTGCCTGGTTCATATTTAAAGAATAATAATGACATTTTGAGCTGATCGTTAGTACTGTACTTCAAAACATTTACACGTGTAATTAATTATATGATACTTTATGCTCAATGTTTCTCAACTTCCTGTCAAGCAATTCAGTTACGATTTGGAAAACTTAGGCAGCACATTTCGAAGAATAGTTGAAGAGATGTTACCAATTTAGCGAATGGTTTAAGTTTGAGATGATACTGGTGTTGTCTATCAAGCAAGCACAAATATAAGGGACCAAAATGGCAGAGATGGACACATTTATGACGGATCTGTAATTGGACGGCAAAAATAAAATCTGCTTAGTGGGTTGCATATTTCGCCAAATTTATTTAAGAACTAGGCATGTGAATCAATCTGGATGGCGATTATTCTCGTTATTACTATTACTTCTGTTGTCATCATCAGTGACTGCCAATTGCCTGAAATTTTCCACGACTAACGTGGACCAAGTGAAGAGATTGTTGATTTGAAAAATTACTCTCCTTTTATCTCAGGGGAATATATTGCTCATTGATTGTCACAGAAGTGAACTGCACACTGCTGAATATGTGCACAAATAATCTGGAAAGACTCGTTGGGCAGAATAGTTTACTCCCCACCTCCAGTGTTTACATCATTGAATACATTTCCACTGGGCAACAATTTGTTTTCAAACGGAAAGAATTTGCAGGAAAGTATTTAACTTTTCTGAAACAGCAACAATCAAACCTTGAGGATAATTGACCTCTAAATGGCGCTGTTGGCTGTTTTACCTCTACTTGATTCAAATTATTGCACTTCAGTTAAGTTAATCGCTGAAGTAGATTATTAACACCATGTTTTTGGGGTCGTTTTGATGTCTCTCCAGAAATCTGACCGGAATTAATCAATCGAATGTGCTCCTTGTGTTCCTTTTTCGTTCAATACCAACCAAAGGTAGCGCATTTCAATTTTATATTTCAGCGTGGAAAAAAACTAGAAAAGAGAACGAGGATTTGGGTAGGAACCTAGAAGATACATAGTCTTTTATATAAATTTTGATGAATAATATTTGCTTTTGATTGACAACAGTTAGCGCCGTGTCGGTCTACCAATTTGCATGAGGTTGGTCATTGAATTCGATTGAATAAAGCAATGCCTGAAACTTAGTCCAGCCCGTGACTTGCAGTAAACGTTATTTTCTGTTGGTTCGATGTGCTAAATCATTGCAGTTTTCATTGATAATTGTGTTAACCGACAGAAATGTCGATTTTCCCTCCTGGGGTTTAATTTTTTATCGATGTCACTGAATGTGAATAGGAAAAAAAGACTTTTTCCCCGTCGGGTTGTTTTTCAAATTACCATACATATGTGGCAAACAATTGCTGAATGGCCCTTGAATTCAAATCTAATCTTCCGTTGGAATTGCCTTCTCATGAACATTTGGCCCTCTTTACATTTCATAGCTCACTTGAATTTGGACAGAGCCTAAATTAAGAGCAGAAAGGTGGAAGTTATCTTTACTGAAACGACGTTCTTTGAATAATGAGACCCCACGACTAATAGTAGTTTCCCTCATATGAAATGGAATCATACGTCGGCATTTTCAATTGAAATCCCAAATGCAAACGCAAAATTGCAAACGCAAAGGAAACTCGGAAATATGCGAGAAAGTTATACCCCAGGATCGGACATATGAAAATGGGTGTCATTGATGCAGCTCTGAAAACCTAACCTGGCATTTAATTACATGAAGAAATCATGCCTTGTCTGCTTAGACCGCAATTTAATTAATTAACTCAACTTTGGCTACCTTGAACAGTCGAACATGTAAGGTAATAATTAGAATATTTGGACCTGTAATTGTTCACTGGTTTTGAACTTTATAATTGATCGCTCACATCTTGCCTTAATCATCAATCACTCCGTTTCCGAAATTCGATATATAGAAAGGACAGACAAAAAGTAATGGAATTGGAATTGTGCCAACAATAAGGAAAGGCGTCATTACATCACGAGGTGAGGATGTGAAATCCGATCAAAAATGGAATATCTTCCGGTGTCGGAAAAAACGAACAAGAAGAGACAAATGAAATCCACATCTCGGACTTGCAAAGACATTTACGAAAACTTTCTTCAGAAAATTAATTATGCGTATTTGTAATCTTTCCCTCACAAGGTTACTGTGATGCCTCATGGTGCCCGAGGACCCGCGCTCTATTCAGGTCCCGCCTCACTATCCGTGTGGAGATTGCATATTCTACCCGTAACTGCGTGGGTGTCACCTCCAGAACCCAAAGATGTGCAGGGTAGGTGAATTGGCCACGCTAGATTACCCCTTAATTGGATAAGAAAACCAACTGTGATGAGGACATTTAACCGTTTATTACTACTATTTATGGCTTTATGCTGCCAAATTTACTTTGGATTGCTGAAAGGGGAATGGGAAGGGTGTCGTGTGGGATTTCATGTGAGCTAGGAATGTCCAAGTTTTAACTCACATTTCGATCATACATGTTCCAAATGAACGGAAACAAAATGCACATTTGAACTGGCTAAACTTTTCCCTCCTTTCTTAAATTGCGACATGGATTGCTGGGGGTAAGTTATTGTTAATTAATGTGTTCTATTATATTGTCATGTATTCAACTATTGTCTGTTTTACTTGTACAGAAGAAAAGTTGCTACGGTGCCACAATGGTAAATTATTACCAGTTTTCTTCCTTCACATCGTGCCGCTGCAGTAGAATTGAAGGATGAAAGCAAAACATTGCAATCGAACATTATGTATGCTTCTTGTTGTAACAAACGAAGACAAACGCAACTGTTAAACTTGCCCTTTCTCTAGCCATTGGCATCTCAACTGCTTGTCACATAACCCTCTTACCACGATTTCATAGCATTTACAGTGCAGAAGGAGGCCATTCGGCCCATCGAGTCTGCACCGGCTCGTGGAAAGAGCACCCTACCCAAGGTCAACACCGCCACCCTATCCCCATAACCCAGTAACCCCACCCAACACTAAGGGCAACTTTAGACACTAAGGGCAATTTATCATGGCAAATCCCCCTAACCTGCACATCTTTGGACTGTGGGAGGAAACCGGAGCACCCGGAGGAAACCCACGCACACACGGGGAGGATGTGCAGACTCCGCACAGACAGTTACCCAAGCCGGAATCGAACCTGGGACCCTGGAGCTGTGAAGCAATTGTGCTATCCACAAGGCTACCGTGCTGCCCCGATAACATAAAATATCCTGTCGGGACCCTTTAGGAAACAATTTAGTGCTTCGACAATACATATTTGTTTTGCAACTTATAGCCCAGGCAAATGTTAGTTAATTTAGGCTGCGACTTTCAATCTTGCACCTTGCTGACATGCCTCGGTTTCGAACGAATGTCGAGAAAAAAACCGGTCACGGTCAACTCATATTGCATGCATACCGGCTGCAGGTAGGAAAGCCAAAGTTCTCAGTATGACGAGGCAGGTAGAAAGTAAGAGAACGAATATAAAATGTGTCCATGGTAATATGTTAATGGATATTATGAGAACATATCTACAGATATTTAAAAGACAAAGAGGGAAAGCCATACTACGCAGCTGTAGAGGGCCAACGAAAAACAACCGGCAAAGAACAACTAACACAAACATCATAGGCATTGCATCTATGTGCGATGCGTTTGGCCCTTCAAAGCTGAAGACATTTCACCACGTTTTAAGACTTTCAGATGAATGCAGAGATCGCTCGTAGGTTCGGAGCAGGTTCCTCGGATCGCAAATGTAATGTGTCGACTGAACAAGCAACATTCAAACAAGGCACAGTGTCATTGTCATTAGTTACCTTTTACTAACCAAATTAGCTCTGAATATTGAAGTTTTCAGGGAACAGGGCGTTTAGAATGGCGGAGATGCCCTTCACGGTGTCTCAAAATTACGTGCGGAAAACATTCCAGCTCATACTACAAGCCCCGTAGACATGTATTTCTCTAAAATGTATTAATTGGCTGGGAGATGCACTTCGACCATTCGTTCTGGAATACCATCTGCCTTAAACAGATGCTGGCCAGTGTTATTGAACAGCAACACACAGGTCCACGGAGGAAGCTGCAGTTAAAAAAGGTGAATGTTAAGTTACTCCCCACATTCCAAGACCGGATGTTTATCTTAAAATCAGAAGATATTGGAACACAATTAGGCCATTCGGCCGGTCAGGTGTGTTCCGCCATTCGGTCATGGATGATTGCTTCGCCATCCCCACTCTCCTACCTTCACTGCATAACCCCTGACCCACTTATTCGTCAAGAAATGCGCCTATTACTCAAGGCCACCAGATTAGTGTTTGAGCTGCAGTTACATACGAAGCGACAGACCAGGTGCTGGAAGTTGGTGTTAGGCAAAAGAATTACTTCGCATAAAATAAGAACTCGGAGCAAGAGGCGGCAATCAACTTCTCGAGCCTCCTGAACAGTTCAGTACGATCATGGCTGATCTCACCATGGTCTCATGACCACCGTCCTGCCGTTCTCCATAACACATCAATGCATTACAAATAAAAATCTGTCTCCATCCTGCATAAATTCGTTCACTGCCCAGCATCCACCGTACTCTGAGGGCGCCGAATTCGAAAGATTCACGATCCTTTGCCAGAAGGAATTCCTCCAAATCTCTGTTTTATGTTTGGTAACCATCTTCCTGAGACGATGACCACTCTTTCGAAAATGAACCATGAAAGAAGCATCCGCTTCCCATCTATTTTAACCATACCCTTTGTCATCTTATATACTTGAATGTAATGGTCCCTCTTTCTTTTAAATTCTAGGGAGCGTCGGCATAAACTGCTCCATCTCTCTTTATAAGATAAACCTCTCATCTCTGGAATCAAACGAGCAAACCTCCTATGAACTGCAAACAATACCACAACATCTTTCCTCAAATAATGGGGCGAAATCTGCGCAACAATGACCAGGTGCGTACTCTCGAGTGCTGTGTGGAGTTCCAAAACGCATCGTTACATTTATATTCCGTGGAGTGGATGTTTTCACTTGTATGAAACACTGGAACAATCTCAGATTAAAAGGACGATCCTTTAAAACAGAGATGAGGAGGAATATATTCAGCCAAAGTGTGGTGAATCGGTGTAACTCTGCCGCAGAAGGCTGTGGAAGCCAAGTCATTGAGTGTTTTTAAGTCAAATGTATATTGGTTCTTGATTAATAAGGGAATCAGAGGTAATCGGGGGAAGGCATGAGAACTGGAATGAGAAAAGTATCAACCATGATTGAATGGCGATCAGACTCGATGGGCCATGTTGCCATTTCTTCCCCGATGTTTTATGGTGTTATGGTTTTACTCTAATCCTTAAGCTATAAATGGCAACATTCCTTTCGGTTTCTAAACGAACTGCTGTACCTGCATGCTATATTTATGCGATTCATGCAATAGATCACTCTGCGCAGGAGCATCCAAGGTCTCTCGCTATCTCGTAAATATGTTGTCTTCCCATGTTTGCGACCAAACTAGATGTTGATGGTGTGGGAGTGAGCGGTGGGAATGCCATTATATGTCAAAGGGCGATGGTTAAATTATCTCTTGTTGGAGATGGTTATCCGCTGGCACATGTGCGGCGCAAATGTAACTTGTCACTTGTCAGCTCACGCCTGGATATTGTCCATCTCTTGTTACATTTGGCCGTTGACCTTATCATTGTATCAGGTGTCGTGAAGAGTGTTGAACCCTGTGCAGTGATTTGCAAACATCATCACTTGTGACATTTTGATGGAAGGGAGCTAATTGACGAACAAGCTGAAGATGTTTGGACCAGCAAACCTACCCCGAGGAACTCCTGCAGTCATGTCCTGGAGCTGAGATGATTGAACACCAGCACCACAACCATCTTCCTGTGTGCCAGTATGATTACAACCAGTAGACGGTTTCCGTTCATCAGGATTACATTTGACTCATGTTCAGCTCGAGCGGCTTGACGCCATAGTCGTTCAAATGCAGCCTTGATATCAAGGGCAGTCACTGTCACCTTAACTCTGGCAACTAGCTCCTTTGTCCATGCTTTAACCAAGGGTGCAATGAGGTTAGGAGCTGAGTGACCCTGGTGGAACCCAAATGGAGCGACTGATGGAAGATTACATCTGAGTAAATGTTGGTTGATAGCAGTGTTGATGATTCTTTCCATAATTTTGCTGATGATAGAGGCCGATAGGATGGGTTGGTTTTGTCCTGATTGTTGAGTACAGGACACACCTGGGTACATTTCTACTTTACCGGGTAGATGCCAGTACCGTAGCTGTACACGAGCAGCTTGTTTAGTTATTCGGCAGTTCTGGAGCACAAGTGTTCGGGACTATTGCCGGAACATTGTCAGGGCTGTCAGGCCCTTAGCCTTTGCAGTATCCAGTCCCTTCAGCCATCGATTGAAATTACGTGGAGTCAAATGTATTGGCTGAGACTAATGTCTGTGATGCTGGAGACCGAAATGGAGTATCCACTCGAAACGTCTGGCCGAAGATTGTTGCAAATGTGTCAGTCCTTTGCACATATGTGTTGGGCTGCAAGGTCACTGAGGTTGGGAACGGGTGGCCCGGTGGAGCAGTGGTGAGCACTTCTGCCCACCGAGACTGAGGACCCAGGTTCTATCCGTCACTGTCCACGTGAAGTTTGCACATTCTCGCCATGACTACATTGATCTCACCCGTACAAACAAACGAGGTGCAGGATAGGTAGATTGGTCAAGCTAAATTACCCTTTAAATGGAACAAGGTAATTGGGTCCTCTAAATTTGTTCGTTTTTAATCAATCAGGATGGGGTAATAGGTGGAGCCTCCTCCTGCAGTGAGTTAATTAATTATCCACTCACATTCACGACTGGATGTGATAGCACTGCTGCGCTTAGGTCTGATGATATTGTTGTGGAATCGCTTAACCCTGTCTACTACTTGCTCTTTATGCTGTTTTGCACACAAGTACTCCTGTGTCTTAGCTTCACCAGGTTGACATTCATCATTTTTGGTATGCCACATATTGCTCCCGGCATGTCGGCCTGCACTCGTCATTGAACCACGGTCGGGACCCTGATTTGCTGGTGTTGACATACTCGAGGACATGATGGGCAACGAAGTTGCAGATTGCGTTTGAATGCAATTATGCTGCTGATGGCCCACAGCGCCTCCTCGATGCCCAGTCCAGAGGTGTCAAATTTGTTCAAACCTATCCCTTTTACCACATCGGCTGTGCCATACAGCAGAATGGGGGTATCCTCAATCTGAACACGGGACATTATCTCTACGACTATCTTGCCATTGTTACTTCTGGCGATCCTGTCATGGACAATCCATCTTCAGCAGACTGGTTGGTAAGTGTAAGGTCAAGTTCTTCTTTTTCCATCCCAGTCTGGGAGCCATGTCCTTTAGTACCCGGCCAGCTCAGTCTGTTGTGGTACTAGCAAGACACTCTTGGTGACACGCTAAGTGATGGGTCCTGACGTTCCCACCCAGAGCAAATTCTGTGCCATTGCCAACCTCAGTTTTTCCTCCAAGTGGTGCTTAAAATGAAGAAATGCGATTCATTAACTTTTGCTAACCAGCACGCGGTAATCAGCATTATGCCACTGTTCCGCCACCACTGCCGGGTCTGGCGTGCAGTTGTCCTGCCGAGAATGGTGATGGCAGTGTCTGTAATGTTTGATTCAGTGAGTATTAGTATGTCAGGCTGGTTCTTTTCCAATATGTGAGACAGCTCTCCCATCTTTGGCACAAACCCTCAGATGTGAGCAAGAAATACGTTTCAGGGTTGGGCATAACTGTGTTTGCCGTTGTTGTTTCCGGCGCTGGGTTCATCCCGTTTCATTCCCTAAAAGGGCATTAGTGAACAAGATCGATGTTAAAACGGCTCAACAATGATTTATTGGTCACCCTTCGACTTTTAATGCCATATATTTCATTGAATTGAAATTCCACTACCTTCCGTGGTGGAATTCGAACCCCGGTACCCAGATCATTCTCCTGGGTCCCGTGTTTAATAGTACAGCGGAAATACTTTATGCTACCACCTCCCATATCTCCAGGACCCATAATATCCACTTGGCGCGTTACATCTTCGAAGAACTCCAGCAAAGTGGTCACACTTGATCTACCCATCATACATCCATGGTGACTCTAATTGGTCTGGTATTGACTTTCCAAATGTCATTGAATGACAGAAGCACAGAACATTTTCACCGCAGAAGAAGGACATTCGACTAATCTTGTCCATGCCAGCCCGAGGACACCAAGGTAGCATTTCTTACTCCATCTCCTTGCACGCTGTAGAAAGACCTGTATTTAGAGCACTTACGGTGTAGCTACGTTTTACAGAGTTTAGGGTCTTGCCTCCACCAGCATCTCGGGCTGAGAATTGCAGACACTCACTACCATCTGGATAAAAACATTCTTCCTCGGTCCCCTTCTCATCTTCTGCCTCTTAACTTGAATATATGTCCCCAGGTTCAATACCGCTTCGCCAAGGGACACCGTTTTATCCTGTATACTCCATCCAGTCCTCTCGTTATTTTGTACTCCTATATTAAGGCACCTCTCAACCTTGTTTGTTCCAAAGAAAATAAACCAAACCTATCTAATCTCCATTCGTCAGTACACTTTTCCAGCCATTGCAACATCCTTGTACGTCTCCTTTGCACTCTCTCCAGAGCAAGTCCGTCCGTCTTATAATGTGGTGACAAAAGCTGTACGCAATACTCCAGTTGTGGCCTCAACTGTGTATTCCACAATTATAACATCATATCCTGACATTTATTTGATATACCTCAGCCAATGAAGGCCATGGTTTCTTAACAACTTTGTCTCCTTCAACTGCTGTGTTTAGGAAGCTGTGCACTTGCACACCAGGATATTTCATTTCAGATAACATCTCAGTATATTCCCATTCATTGTGTACTCGCAATAACTGTTTGTGCTCCATAAATGCATGACTCCGCACTTCGTGGTGAAATACATCTGCCACTTTATCGCCCACTGCATCAATCCGTCCACACCGATCTGAAAATTGTAGTAATCCTTTACATTGCTCACCACTCGGCCAATTTCTGTGTGGTCTGCATATTCACCAATTCTGCTCAACAAGTTCACTGCAAAATCTTTAACATACCGCATATAACACAAACAGTCAGGGTTCCAACACTTAGTCCGATTTTGCACCGTTTGAAACAACTTTTCAACTGACAGGCCAGCCAACTATTCTCTTTTCCCAAACCTTTTCCCAAACATTTCCCTATGTTTCCCGTTACGAAGCCAACATTTTATCCAGTTTTCAACATTGCCATGCGTCCCAAGGACTACAGCTTTCTTGACCAAGGTGTCATGCGGGACTTTGTCAAACGCCTTGGTAAAACCATGTACACAACATAAGTCAAAAAACCCTTTTTTAACAATAACAGTATATTTGCATTCCTTACTGTAACAGATATTACTTTGAAATCATCAAGTGATCTTGAGTAATTCTTTAGATCTTGAGACATTCTTTACATTGCAGGGAGAAAAATCAATACACATCTCCTTGGTTTGAATGCAGCGCACCAACTGAAAGCGAGACTAATCACAGAGCCAAAAGGAGCTTTCAGCTCCACCCACACAACAACATCAATGCAACCATTTGATGAAGCACAACTTTTCTTAAAGCGACATTCACATGACAACATCCACTCCACTAGCTTCATCGCATCTGCTTGTCTCTTGCTCAAATAATTCAATCACATTTGTGAGGCAAGACCTTCCTTCCACAAATCCATACCGACCCTACCTGCCCAGTCAATGCCTTTCTATGTTACAGTTAATCGTAACTGTTAGGATCGACTCTGCGTATTTGCCCACGATTGATGTAAGAGTAACTTCCCTGCAATTGCTTGGCCAGTTCTTCAATCCTTTATAAAAAATGGGACAACGTTTGCCTTTCGCGAGTCCACCGGTACCGCCACTGTACCTAGTGACGATTGGAAATTCATCCTCAGAGCATCTTATCTCTCCACCCTGACATCCTTCAGTACCCTGGGAAACAATTCATCTGGCCATGGCGATTTGATTTGATTTTTTTGTCACATGTACTAAAGAACAGTATAAAGTACTTTTATTTTATTAAATTTCGAAAAAAAATTTGGTGCACCCAATTCATTTTTTTCCAATTACGAGGCAGTTTAGCATGGCCTAGCCTGCACAGCTTTGGGTTGTGAGGGTGAAACCCCCGAAAATACGTGAAGAATGTGCAAACTCCACACGGACAGTGAGCCAGAGCCGGGATCGAACCTGGGACCTCAGCGCCGTGAAGCTGCAATGCTATCCACTGTGCCACCGTGCTGGCCCTAAACGTGCTTTTATGAAGACAAGGGAACGTACACAGTACATACATAGTAGACAAAAAAAGAACAACCGACAGATTACATTGACAAACCGTTGATCGACAACAGTAATTGGTTGCAGTGCGGAACAAGGGGCAAACGAAGCAAATACATCAGGAAGAGCAGCATAGGACTTCGCCGATTGTGTTCTTCCAGGGAACAGATCAGTCCGAGGGAGATTCGTTGAGAAGTCTAGTAACTGTGGGGAAGAAGTTATTTCCATGTCCGGATGTTCGGGTCCTCAGACGTCTGTAACTTTTGTCTGATGGTAGGGCCTGGAAGAAGGACTTCCTGGGTGGAATTGCTCTCTGATAATGCTGCCTGCCTTTCTGAGGCAGCGGGATATGTAGGCAGAATAATTGTGCGGGTGACAAACTTGTGTAATGCGTTGGGCTGAGTTCACCACACTGTGCAGTTTCTTGCGATCTTCAGCTGAACAGTTGTTAGACCATGAGGTAATGCAGCCAGATACTCTCTATGGCACATCTGTAGAAGTCTGTGACAGTCCATGCAGTCATGTCGAATTACTTTAGCTTCCTTAGGAAGTTGAACATTGTTTGGCTTTCTTGCCTGTTGCATCAACGTGAGTGGACAAGGACACAGTGTTCGTGATCGTGACCACCAGAAACCTAAATCTATCGACGATCTCCATCTCGCAGTCATTGATGCAGACGGTGTTGTGGGTGATGTGCGGTGTTGTCGTGTTACGCTTCCTGAGGTCGATGATCAGTTCCTTGGTCTTACCGACATGTAGAGAAAGGTTGTTTTCGACACACCATGCAACTAAGTGACTTATCTCTCTTCTATAGTCTGATTCTTCGTTGGTTGAGATATGACCCACCACAGTCGCAGCATCCACAAATTTATAGATTGAGTTGTAGGGAAATCTTGCCACTCTGTCGTCTGTGTATAGGGGGTATAGTACCGAATTGAACACCCTTTTGGGTTCCCGGTGTGGAGGAATATTGTGGAGGAGGTGTTGTTCCCCACACTGACAGATTGCGGTCTGTTGGTGAGGAAGTACAGGATCCTGCTGCACAGGCAGGGGTCAAGTCCAAGAATACAGAGTTTGGCTATTAGTCTTGTCTAGAAAATGTTGTTCAAGGCTGAGCTGTAGTTTAAAAACAGCAGTCTCACGAAGGTGTCCTTCTTGTCGAGATGTTCCAGTGTTGATTTTAGAGCTGGGAGATAGCACCTGCTGTGAACCGAGATCGGTGATAGGCGAAGTGCAATGGAACGAGACCGTCTGGGAGGCTGAAGTTGATCCGTCTCAGGACTAACCGTTCGAAGAATTTCATGATAACAGGCATCAGTGCCACCGGTCAGTAGCCGTTGAGGCAGGATACTTCTTTGGTACTCGTGTTCAGGTTGTCTTCTTGAAGGACATAGGGACCTCGGAGCAGAGGCATGTGATGTTGAAGATGTCTGTGAATACACTCGCCAGCTGGTCTGCATAGGCTTTTAGTGCTCGCCAGGGGACTCCATCGGGACCCGTTGCTTTCCCCAGAGTTACGTTCAAGAAGGCAGTTCCATCCTCTGAGGTTGCAATAATGGGTATGGGTGTGTCCAGAGGTGCTGAGGCAGCTGGCACTGATGCATTGGCTGATTGCTCATAGCGGACATATAATTGTTTAGTTCATTGGGGAAGGATGCTCCAGCCCCGATCATTCTGCCTGGCCTTGCTTTGCAGCCTGCGTTCTCGTCTAAGCCCTGCCATAGTCGTTGTGGGTTTGTGAAGTTAGGTTGGGACTCTAGTTTGATGTGATAATGTATTTTGGCATCACTGATGGTATTCCGACGTTGTACCTGGATTGCTTATACAGGTCAGGGTCGTCAGACTTGAACGTCTCCGTTCGGAAATTCAGCAGGAAGCGAACCCTTTGATTGAGCCAGGGTTTCCGATTGGGGCACAGTCTTCGACACCTTCGTTGATGAAATCTGTGATGGATGTTGAATACTCGTGCAGGGTAGCTGGTGCGACCTTGAATATAGAACAGCCCACAGACTCAAATCAGGTGCGGAAGATGTCCTCGGATGGCTCGAACCAGCAGTGCATGGTTTTCTTGACTGGCTCGGCATGCTTGAGTTGCTATTTGGCAGCGGGAAGTAGGAGCACCGACTTGTGATCGAATTTGCCAAAGTGTGGTCGGGGAACCGAGTGATAGGCACCTTTGATGCTCGTGTAGAAGTGGTCCAGGGTGTTTGCACCTCTGGTGGGGCAGGAGCTATGTTAATGGAGTTTTGGTAGAATCTTCCTGAGGTTGTACTGGTTGAAGTCTCTAGCCACGATTGTCAGGGCTTCAGCGTGATCTGTTTATTGGTTGTTGATGGTGGAGTGTTGTTCGTCAGGTCCTTTTTTCACTTCCGCCTGGCGTGGGATGAAGACTGGTGTGATGAGTACAGAGGTGAACTCACTGTCAGGTATTCTAGGTCTGGTGAGCAGACTTGTTAACTTTCAAGTATTCCAATCCCTTGAGTAATTCCTCTCTCTTTAAGCTTTTCCAATCCAACGTTGCAATGCTCCCGGGACTACTCCATCTGCATCGTCAATTTACCTTGTAAACACGGATACAAAACATTCATTTAAAACCCTTCGCACAATCGTTTTATCTACACATTTGTTAACATCTTCATCTCTGATAGGTCCCACGTTTTTTCTTAACTAAACGTTGACCATTAATGTATGCGTAAAACATCTTTGGGCTTTCTTCAACTTCACTCGCTAATCTTTATTCATACCATCTCTTATATCTCCTTTTTTCCTTTTTTACTTCGTCTCGGCATTTCCTATATTAAGCGAGGTTATCAATTATGCTTTATTCTTTGTACGTATCACACGCTGCCTTTTTCTGTAAGTTCTTCCTTGTATTCCTCTAGACTATTGGGCGTGAGGCGGTTGGGGCGGGGGGAGATTAGATTTGGCAGTACCACTTCTATTTTTGGAGGGGACATGTCTACCTTGCACACTTATGATCTCTCCGTTGAGGGCTACACACTAGTTTTCGCTGATTTATCGTCCAGCAATGGCGGCCACGCCACCTCAACCATGTTCCTTCTCATTTCTGTAATATTTGCCTTCCCAAAATTATATTGTTTTACAGCTAATTTATTTCTGTCCTTGACCTTAATAATAGTGAATTGTGATCACTATCCTGGATATGGTCGCCAACTGTCATTTCACCCACTGTCCTTCTCCCTTTCCCAGAAATACGTCTCGAATTGCATTTCCTCTCGTTGGGTTTGTCACTCATTGATTGAAATAAAGTTCCTGGACAAGATTCATGAATACCTTTCCTTCAGTATCCCTTATATTGTTTGAATCTGAGGTTATATTAGAATATTTAATGTTTCTTACTATTATCCCTGTCGTGTTGTTACACGCATTAATTTATCTGCATATTTGATGTTCTATCTCCCTTTCACGATTTGAGGGTCTGCAGTATCTTCCCAGTCGTGCGACTGCGGCTTTTATGTTTTTTAGTTCAAACCATACAGCCTCGCTTTTTAAACCGTTTCGTATATCACCCCTCCTCACAACTGGAATTAATTATTTCATCATTAATGCTGCTCTCCCTTATTTTATTATTTATCTCTCACTCTATCTTGCCTGAATATTTTGTATCCAGACACATTGTACTGCCGATTGTATTCCTTCTTTAGCCAGTTTTCCGTCATTGTAAGGGCATCGTTTTGCCATCTGCCGACCTGTCTACTTAAGTCATCCTGGTATTTATTCCATTATAATGATTTATAACTATTTCTCCAAAACAGATATTAAATTAACTGGTCTGCATCCCTCCCGTTTTGAATAAGGTCGCTACATTAGCATTTTCCAATCCACCGGTGGCCAGTGAATTTTGGAATATTACAACAAATTAATCCACGATCTCCACGAACTATCTTTAATACTCAAGGATGTCAGCCACGTGACGATGAGGACTTCTCTGCCTCCAATCCTAGTAGGTTCTGAGCGTTTCATCTCTGTTGATGCTGATTGTTATAACTCGTTATTTTACGTCATAATTACCCGTTTCTGTGGAAATGGCACTAGTGTTCTTCACCATGAAAACGGATGCAAAATATTGATTTAGCGTCAGTGCCATTTCTGTGTTCCCGCTATTAACTCTGCGGTTTCATTTTCAAAGGGACCAACATTCACTTCAGTGACTCACTTCCCTTTTATAAACGAAGAGAAACGTTTGCTATACATTCTGATATTTTGCGCCAGTTTTCGTTCATAATTCACCTTTGCTATTTTTATTATGTTGTAGTAACAACTTGTTTTCTCAAATAAATTTTGAGTACCCAGTTCAATTTTTCCAAGAAAGGGGCAATTCTGCGTGACCAATCCACCTACCCTACATATCTTTGGGTTGTGGGGGCGAAACCCACGCAAACACGGTAAGAATGTGCAAAGTCTAACGGACAGTGATCATGAGCAGGGATCGAAACTTGGACCTCGGCGCAGTGCGCCAGCAGTGCTAACCACTGCCCCACCGTGCTGACCGGATGTAGCCATATGTTTCTGCTTGAATGTTTCCCTATAATCCTGCCTGTCACTGAAGTTCGCAACATGGTAAACGTGAGTTTTTGTTGAGCATTGTCCCTAATCCCCTCGCATAGCCATGGAAATGTTATTGCTGTCTATCTTCGTCTCGCGAATATATTTTAGCAATAAGGAATTCAGTGCCTCCTTCAACAACTGCAACTGCTCAACAGCTCTCCTAACGTTATGCATTCCTGCCGACTACATTCGTGCCAAATCAGTCGTTTTGCCGAATTCATTACTTGTGTTATTTTCCAGAACGATCCAATGGGTCAGCACTTTTTCCACCCCTAACATAATGTTGGATTATCCCCTACAATGATCAGTATTTCCGAGAGGATCCGTAACTTTGAGGGCATGAATTTATCCCTTATAATTATATAATACGAAACTCAGACACGCCAGCTCTATGGTTGGTTCAACAACATATTGTTCCAAGAAACAATCTCTCAGACATTCAATAAAGTCTCCCTCGAGGCTACCATTGCTAAATTAATTAATGCAGTCTTTGTGCAAATTCAAATTACCCAGGATTATTGTCGTACCTTTCAATAGTCTTCCGTCTTTCTGGTTTATACTCTGCACCACTGTGAAACTACTGTTTGAGAACCTATATGTTACTTCTACCAGAGACTTCTTCCCTTGGCTATTTCTTCGTTCTAACAAACTGATTCCAGATCGTGATCTTCAGTGCTTATAATAATAACATTTATTAATGTCACAAGTAGACTTACATTAACAGTGCAATGATGTTACTGTGGAAAAAAAAACCCGCGACATTCCGGTGCCGGTTTGGGTACACAGGAGGAATTCAAATGTCCAAATCACCTCAAAGCACGTATTTTGGGACTTGTGGGATGAAACCGGAGCACCCAAAGGAAACCCACGCAGACAGGGCGAGAACTTGCAAACTACACACAGACAATTATCCAAGGTGGAATCGAACGTGGAACCCAGCAATGAGAAGCAACAGTGCAAAACACTGTCCTACTTATGTCAGGACCCTTACTTCACCTGACAAGCCACAACACGACCTTTTCATTTCAACCTATATTTCTGTAATACTGAGTAGGTTGGATATTCAATTGCCAGACCGGGTCTCCGTGTAACCATGTCTCTGTAAATGGCACCAAATCAAACCGATTTATTTTGATTTGTACCGGAAACTCACAAATTATGTTCCGATTGCTTCGTGCATTTGGAGCCATATTTTAACCAAAGTTCTATTGCCCAATTTTACATCTGTTTTGGAGCTCGTTTATGCAATAATGTATTTGATCCATCCGTTCCTCACGTTTGTTTTCTTGTAAGCATGTGGCATATCGTTCGCCAGTACTCCTACCATCTCCATTCGTCTTGTTTTTCTCATGTTCCCTTACCCCCATCACCCAAACCTGCTCCCCCACCCGCCCAACACTTTCAGTCCAAAGCCATAGTTACGCAATTCACCAGAAATCTGGTCTCAGCATGACTCAGATGAAAGCAGCCTCATCGGAAGAAGTCTCACCTTCCCCAGTACTGGTGCCAAAATTCCATCAAATTGAACACAATTCTCCCACATCCAACTTTAAGCCATGTATGTACCTCCCTGATATTACCGACGCTGTGCCAATTAGCTCGGTGCTCAGGTAGTAATCCAGAGATTACGCCGTTTTTGGTCAGCCTAGCTGCACCTAGCTGCTCATATTGGCTTAGCACACATCTGTCCCGGTTCCACGTCTGCCGTTGGAGGACAGCAGCTGGATGTGTATCCGTCCCCTACTCCAGGTTCCTCCGCAACCTAGATGAGATATCACGAATTCTGGCTCAAGTTACGCAGCACAACCTTCAAGACTCTTTACCTGGACGTCGAGAAAAATGCTGTGCTCCTAACTATAACATTCCCGAATGCGACTAGATGTATTTTCTCTCCCCCAATAGAATGGCTTCCTGTACCACGGTGCTGTAGCCGGTTTGCTCACCCACCCTGCAGTCTTAGTTCCCGTCAACATAGCGAGCAAAATTCTGGAAACTGTTGGACAAGGTCAAGGGCTGAGGCTCGTGGAACCTTACCTCCTGGAGATCTTAGCCTGGCTCGCTCGCAGTCACGCCCTCCTATGCCTGACCACTGGCCAAATCCAGTGCAGTTAGTATTACGGTTGTGACTCCCTCCCGAAATAAGCTTGCAGGTACCGCTCCCCGTCCCTTCTTTGTCATAGTGTCTGAAGTTCTGACTCCAGCTCATCAACTCTGAGCTCCTCGAGCAAAGAATACTAACTACAGGTGTGGTTACGAAGAACCACAAATGGGTCCACCAGCTCCGTGACCACGCGAGAACAACACATGACCGGGTGGTCCAACCTCATTGTATTTAGTTATTCTTTCATTCGTTTTATTTATTTCAACTGTTTTTTTATATCTATCCTCACTATCTTAATCTGAAAGCAACGTATAATTCAACAATTCAAATTGTAATTTAAAATTTGGCACAAAATTTCCATTAGTCAATCACAACCTTCCTTGTACATCACTCAGATTTCCAGAATTGGAACACTCAGGCAGCTTCAGTCACCTTCCCATTCTGTTCTCCGCTTTTCTCCGCTCCCCACGTGAAGGCCTGAAATCCCCGCGGCATTTTTAGGACAAAGCTTCCCAGACTGCTCTCCGGTTTACTGCAGCTCCGCTACCGATTTGAAGACCGCAAATCCCCGAGGTAAGGTTCCTACCACGGCTTCTCTCCTGTTCTCTCCCGCTCCGCTCCCGTTGTGGCGTTGTTGGGGCTACTTATGCCGCGAGCCGCTCCGTTCCAATGATAATTCTTTTAGCCGAGCCCGGAAAATATTGCCGGTGGAAACTCTGCCAACGTCATGATGATCGTGGTAAAGTTTAGTTCACAGGTACTTGAGTGTTCGTGAGGCATAGCGAGTTACAGAGGTTGGAGATGAATTGTCGATGGTGACGGAGAGGCGAAAGAAATACTGCAGGAGTAAGATATTTTCTCCTGGGGTTCTGAGTTAAAATGATATTCTGATACGCCGCCTCCCAACCCCAAATCACACATACACGCACATACACTCTCATTTTAGGCTGGGCTGGAAACGTCTCTTAATTGGTGAATTGAGGCACGCATAAATGTGCCAACGGAGATAAGGCCTTACGGAAAGTCTTAAATCACGCCAGATTCTGCACAGTATTGAGAGATTTTCTGGGAAGGCCGGAACCCGCTGCAAATGCCTTCCAAAATTATATATTCATAGAATGTCCCTATACGCTTGCAGACACGCTGGAGAGTAACATCCAATTTTGCCACAACCAGTAACCATATCCAGAATACATCATTTAATCGTACGAAATGTCGTGTTAGTTTTAAAAATCCGTTGCTCTCTGCGTCGGTGTCCCTCTCACAGTTTCAAGTTTGCAAAGATGATGCTGTTGGGAATATTTGTGCTGGTGAGGTTGACGCTGGTGCTGCTGAAAAAGAAAATTATATGGTGATAATGGATTTACTTTCAACTACTATAATGATAAGGCTTACGTTTACACAGGCAATGACGAGGAGGATGATTGGGCGGCTTGATTCATGGAAGATAGACACCTTTGTCATTGGGACTGTGTACATTATGCATCTGATATTTATCATGATGTTCTTCACGATGGTAATGAACATGTGGTTTGTGATGAAAGTGTTGACGTGGTTGACAATTTTACTCAAAATTATATTTAAAATTAATCGCATTACTTTGAACGTCCTGAAAGATATGGCAAAATAGATATGGAAAGTGTGAAAAAGCTTCCAATTTTTCAAAATGCGAAACCATGTAACCAAGCTTGTTTTGGTGATAGATCGACCATCGGCACGCTATCCTTTGCGCTCATCGTCCGCGACCCAAACGACGATTGTTCATGCCACGCTTTCGTTTACGAATTGAAATAAGTCTACACCATCTCGACCACTATTAAGGATGTGTGGATGTTGAAACGTTTTTTGGGGGAGTTAGTTATCGAGCAAGTAATCGGCATGAACTTGAAGTGGCAGCCGTCTTATTGATAACAGATTTCCCAACTGCTAATTATCTGCTATTCTGAAACTATGTTTGAAACACGGTTGTAATAAAGTCCTGAACGGCGTAGCCGGAATGCGGACGGAGTTTTAGAAAACAAATTATTGTTAATCAACTGCCATTTGATATCAAATATGACAACTCCTTCCATTAATTTAATGGCGGCCGAGATTTGAATGATGCGTCAGTTATTGGTCAGGTTATTTCCAGCATACGGTCTCTCAGATGTTCCTCGGCAATTTTCCATGTTGCCAGATAAATGCCAGTTTCGTAACTCTACTGGATCAGCTTGGTCAAGGACAGGGACAGTTGCGGAGTAAAATACCTATTGCCAGAATATTGTCAGGGCCCACAGACATTGCTGTGCTATTGAATTAGCTTTTATCTTGATATTATGTTGCGTGAATAAAATGGCTGAAGACCCGCATGCTTGATGATGGGGACCTGGCGAGGTGACACAGAAGGATCGTCACTAATGACTGAAAATTGCATCACATGTCGGAACGTAACCGTTTTTCAATGATCTGTGGGCTTCCCCTCATTGATGATGTAAATACATGTGGAGCCTGTACCTCATGAAAATCGTTAAATTGCGCACCACTATTCACGGGTGGATGTGGTCGTAGTGATGATGTGAGATCTGGTCCAGGGTTCGCCGCTCCGATGCCTGGCCGCCGATTCTGCGACGTCCGCGGATTCGGCGCCGCGCCGGTCGGTGACTATTGAAAACGCCCAATTCCCCCCTCTCCCCAACCCCCGCAATTCTCCGAGCCTCGACGGGCCGTGTGCCCGCGGTGTTCAGCCGAGTCCCGCCGGCGTAGGTTATGTATGGTTCTTCCCCGCGGGTCTTCGGATTTCTGGCTACGGGGGCCGTCCTGGTTCGCGGCAGGGGAATGCGACTCTGGGGGATGCTTCCACGATCGGGCCCTACCGATTGGCGGGCGGACTAATTCCTTGGATGGGTGGTTCTGTTCCCTTGCGCCTGATGTCTGCAGGTCTCTGCCATATTGGGCTGGACAGGAAAATAAATGGCCACCCCCGTGCATGCGCATACCCGCGCAGCCCTGGGGCGCATGCGCGGACACTCGCCAGCAGTGGAGCGCATGTGCGGACCTGCGCCCACCGTGGCACACCGGCTTTCGGGTACCAGAGCAGTGGATAGCATTCCAGCACTCGACTAGCCCCCTAGGAAGGGGTGAATGCCTGGGCCTGGAGGCCCGTTGACACCAGAGTCGCTCGCGCCGGTTTTGATGCCGGCGTCAACAGTTGGTTGGGATTTCGGAGTTTCCCGGCCCTGATCTATTCGTGTGTGAGCGCTTGGCTCTCTTCGTCCGTTGGTTTTTATGATATGTGGAACAGGTGAGCGCTGATACCTTCGATGTTTCCACATTATGAGGCCAACTCCAATACAATTATAGAAAACGATAAAGGCTGGGTGCATAATGGTGTAATTTTCTGTGGTAATGTAGACGATGTAAGGGGCAGCACGGTAGCATTGTGGATAGCACAATCGCTTCACAGCTCCAGGGTCCCAGGTTCGATTCCGGCTTGGGTCACTGTCTGTGTGGAGTCTGCACATCCTCCCTGTGTGTGCGTGGGTTTCCTCCGGGTGCTCCGGTTTCCTCCCACAGTCCAAAGATGTGCAGGTTAGGTGGATTGGCCATGATAAATTGCCCTTAGTGTCCAAAATTGCCCTTAGTGTTGGGTGGGGTTACTGGGTTATGGGGATAGGGTGGAGGTGTTGACCTTGGGTAGGGTCCTCTTTCCAAGAGCCGGTGCAGACTCGATGGGCCGAATGGCCTCCTTCTGCACTGTAAATTCTATGAAGGAGACACCAAACGTCTGCAAAGAGGTGCAAAGAGCAGGATCCGTAGCTGTGAAGCATTACTGCGGAGGAAGTAGAATGTTGTGTACCCTGAAGTTTTGCACTTGTTTGAAAAATAGAGCAGCAGAATATCTTCAAAATTCGTGAAACTCTCAATTACAGCAATTTCATGAGACATAGATCTGCTCGCTCTGAAATACGGAAACAATTTGAAAGGCACAGAATTCGAATGAACATAATTATAACACCATATGTACATTTCATTGGTTGCCCATATCCGGAATGCTGTGTGCACTGTCGGTCAACATTTTAATTTCAAATGTAACGATGTACTACTCATCATGCTGGAGTAGTAATAAGGAGACGTCGGCTAATGGACGTTAAACGGAGCGTAAAACCCTCCAGGGAATTTGATCGAATTCTAATTCAACAAATAAAGCTCTTGTTGATTTTTTTTAATGCGGACCTGCGCCCGCCGTGGCACACCGGCTTTCGAGCAACAGAGCATTGGACAGCATTACCACACCGTTGGGTAGTGGCGGGTTAATTTCATCCCCGCTTTCCACAACGACACAACGCAAGTGAATTAAACTACCTTTTTTAGACAAATACCTTTGGCCCAATAATCACAGGCACCAGGCTTGTTATTGGAAACACGATGACTGTGTATTTAGAACAACGCCGATAATGATACGTGCAGCAAAGAATAACACGTAAAATGTTAGCGGAAACGTCATTCTCACTTTATTTGTTCCACCCTCTGCACGTAAAGACACACACACGCAGCCAACAGACAGACAAGCGGAGATGGGTAGGAAGGGGTAAAACATCATATTTGAAATGAACACAAAGTATTTCTTTCTGATTATGGATTCAGTACACTTTTATTTCCAGCAAGTGTACAGGATAAAGAATTTGTTTTACAGTCTGTCGCGATCATCTCTGTAGATTCATTCATTCGGGGTTTTTGTAGTTTAGTTGATAGGCAGCAGACTTTCTAGAGAGAGATAATTCGTTCACAAAAGCTTTTCTGAAGTGAGTTCGCAGATTCTAAACTTCAGTTGCACAGTCTGTAATACTTCTCCTGTAAATAGATTCATACAGACTGCCGGCTAGTTCAGCCTTTCTGGAGAAAAAACGAAGAGGCGAGGAGAGCAACACGTTTATTGGTGCTTCCAGGAGTCATAATGAAACAAATGTTAAATGTTGGAACTCCGAAAAGCATTCCAGTGGGAATGATCCAATACCATTTAATCACGAGCTTTTAATGGCAGAGCACAACCTTTTGGGGCAATTCATTGGCCAATAGCTAAATCAATCAAATCGTTCTCTGTCCACCTCCTCACTGAATCCGAAAGACCTGCAGTTGCAGTTTAATTCAGCAGACTAACAAAATATTCTCATCTGTACTTTTTGGATTCTTGCAATTTAAATTAAAGTTACAAAATGCTTGCCTCTTTGGACAAATCCATCAATGATCCTTGGATCAAAGTGTAACGGCAGAAATACAAGAAAGGGGAAATATGTGAATGAATAGGATGGGCACTTACAAGTGAATAATATCTTCAACATTGTCCCGGCACGGTGGATTAGTGGTTATCCCTGCTGCCTCACATCGCATTTGAATACGACTAAATACGACAAAAGCGTGACTGTCTGTGCGAAATTTTCACATTGTTCCTGTATGCGGTCTTCTTCGATTGCTGGCGTTTCATCCCACATTCCTATGGTGGGCAGGTAGGTAGAATGGTTATGCTAATTTGCCACGAGGTGCGATTACGTGGATCGAGTGGGAGATTGGATTAGGCATACGTAAAGTGCTATTTCAGAATGTCGGTGCAGACTCGATGGGCCGAATGTATCACATAGTCACTAAATACCACAGTGAAGAAGACACCATTCGTCCAATCGGATCTTCACCGTCGCGTGAAATGCACTGAACCACATTTCGCCCATAACGTCGAATGTTATGAGGCGCCAAATTCTCATCCAGGTACGTTTTAAAGGACGTAAACTATTGCGCCTTTACCACCATTCCAGGCAGCACATTCCAATCAGACGCCACTCGCTGGGTAAAAACGTGATTCCACAAATTCCATTGAAACCCCCACTCCTCACTTTGAACTTGTGTTTTCTCGTAACTGGCCCTTTAACTAAAAGGAACAGTTGACCACTACCCACTCCGTGGATTCCCCTCATCCTCGTGTCCATCTCAATGAGGTCAGGACTTATCTACTCCAGAGAAAACAGCCCACAACTAACCAACCTTTAGTATTATCTTAAATGTTCCATCCTTTGTCTGCGCCCCCCCCCCCCAGTGCGATTACATGCTTCCCATTATGTGGCGAACAGAAGTCTACACATCACTCACCAAAGTTCTCTGCAGCTCCATCATTACTATTCTGCTTTTGTAATCTATGCCTCAATTGATCAAAGAGCGAGTGCCATATGACTTTTTCACCATCCTATTAACCTACCCCTCTGCCTAGAGAGGTCAATGGACAATCAAGCCAAGATCACTTTGTTATTCGTTTCTTCCAAGTATCACAGCTTTACTACCACACGTCCTTGTTAAATTACTCATTCCAAACTGTATCACATCACATTATTGAGGGTGAAATTCCATCTGCCACTTTTCCGCCCATGTGACCATTCCATCTCTATCTCCCTGTAAACCAAGACACTCAATCTCACTGTTAACCAGACGGCCAATCCTTGGGTCGTCCACAAACTTACCGATCCTATAGTACATTGTCATCTCTGTAATTTCTATAAATGGCAAACAGTTGGTGTACAGAAGGGATCTTTGTGGTACACCACTGGTCACTGGCTATCAGACAGCAAAGCTGCCATCTATCGTCACACTTTGTCTACTACTGCTGAGCCAGTGGCGAATCCACCTTATCTAATTGCCGTGTATCTCATGCGCATTTGCCTTCTTAATAAATCTGACTTGTGGGACGTTGTCAAAGAATTTGATGAAATCTCTGTAAAGTACATCATCTGCACTACCCTCATCTATACATTTGGTTCCATGCTCACGGTACGCAAACAATTTGTTCGACATGAACTCCCTCTGACAGAGGCATGGCCTCCTACTGCACTGTAATGATTCTATGATTCTATGTGGTTATACCACAACTGGAGTGCGCTGTGAAGTTCGGTTAAGCATATTGTAGGATGCATATGGTTGCACTGGTAAAAAGCAAAGAGGAGACCTACCAGGATGCTGCAATGGATACAGTGTCTGATATGTGAGGAAATATTCAATAGATGGGGGCTGTTATTCACGAAGCAGCAAAAGTTGAGAAGGTACCCGGTAGAGCGAAATAAAATTATGTGATGCACAGGTATGGCGTAGATCTAGCCTGTAGTTTCTGTTAGTTGAGGATTCAATACGCAGTGAGTTTATTTTTACGGCCCGGAGTAGAACGTAAGAACTTGGAGCACGAGTAGGCAATTCTGCCCCACAAGCTAGCTCGAAAAATCAATGCAATCATCAATGATATGATCTCTGCATCAATTACACTTTTCCATCTGTTCTTTAGAACCGTTCAGCCCATTACTAATGAAACACCTATCTATCTCTTTAAATCCATCGCGCTCTGAATACTGATTACCAGAGATTCACCATTCTCCTGTGTCCGTGTTCACTTTTCATGTTGCCAGTGCAGCCCCGCCAGCACAGTTCCTGACGGTGTGGGGCGGTCAATGGGAAATGCCATTGACAATCATCTGGAGGGTTAAATCCCGCCGACACGGAACGGTGTGCGACAAAATAAAACATGCAGAATCCCGCCTCCTGTTTATCCTCACCTCTGCAGTCTAAGAAGGGAGAGTCGAGGTGAATCATATTCAGTGAAAGATTGGTGAGAGCCGCGAACTCATTGGCTGAAAGATTGGTGAGTTATACACACTCATAATATATATGAAGTAGTTTAATTTGATTGTGTATCACTCAGAGCAACGTGGGACGGGAGGGAAAAAAACTATGAGTGTAGTTAGATCTTTGTTGACCGGCGTGCAGACGATGGGCCGACTGGCATTCATCTGTGCTGGAACCATCTATAATCTATAATTAAGGAAGGAAATCTACCATTCTTACCGCCCTGTCCGACGCGTGACTTCAGTCCCAAATCACCGTCGTCGATTGTAAAATACCCTCTAAATGGCGGGGTAATCCACTGAGTCATGCGATAAGCGGTAAAAATGCGCAACAGGTAACCATGTCAATGATTCTCAAATCCTCATTTACAAGTGAAATGAAATGAAATGAAAATCGCTTCTTGTGACAAGTAGGCTTCAAATTAAGTGACTGTGAAAAGCCCCTCGCCGCCACATTCCGGCGCCTGTTCGTGGAGGCTGTTACGGGAATTGAACCGTGCTGCTGGCCTGCCTTGGTCTGCTTTCAAAGCCAGCGATTTAGCCCTGTTTAAACAGCCCCAAGTAAATGTTAAAATATAGTTATTCTGACTTTACAGGCGTTTCAATGAACTTTCACTGTATCGGCATCGAGTGTAAGGGGCAGGATTCTTCGATGAATGAGAATAACTTGCCTGTATATTGTCCTGTAAAATGAGAGAGGATCAATTTGAAACAAGTAATTTGTAAACGCGCTTCTTCATATCGGCACAGGAAGATTGTTTCAGGTTTATGGGCAGTTGAAATCGGGGGATGCATGCTCTGATAATAAGGGGTCGAACTTTTAGATCATATATTTTACTACATTATTGAAATCGAATGAATTTCTGTCTTTGGAATATTCACGCACGAGAAGTCTGGACAGTCCGTTCAAAAAACATCTAAGACTGACATAGACTTCCAATTAGTCTGCCAGAGATTCAAGTGTAACGCGGAGGCTGCGCAACAGAGTCATTAAAGCATAGGATCAGCCATCTTCGTACCAAATAGCGGAAGAGGCTTGAAGAGCCGTTCCGTGCTTTTCTATGTGGATTTCTTGTAATTTGCGAAAGCAGAAAACGCGGTTAACCATCTCCTTAAAGTGAATTGCCTTTAAATCACGTCGAACATAAAGACGTAAATGGGGAACGATTGTTTATCATGAAACTACTGCTTTTATGTTTCATAAATCCAGAGCTCTCTGCCAGAAAACATGATTTGGGTAAGGCAAACTTCGCTTATTATTTTGAAAACCCGCGGAAGTTTAACTGAGGTAATAATTTATTGGCGGCCCTTTGTAAGCCACTGCAGTTATTCCATTAAATTGATTGCAATTCAGTGAAATACCGCGGCATGTATAACATTGAAAACTGAATCTCATTTCATTGTTTTCAGTCGAAGTTATAGACATTGACACACCACGGGTTATGGTAACGTCAATGAAGTACAGAACTCGACACTTATATCTCTCTACTTTGAAACAGGGAAGAACTGTGCATTCCTGCTGGTTCCGTGAAAAATCATTCTCGCTGATGGAGTTTGTTTATTACTAAAATCATTCATTTCAGGCTTTCCAGAATAAAAATTGAATGCAAAATCTGGCGATATTAGCTTTAGAGGTCTGTTAATATAAGTCATTACATACAGGTAAGTAAAAGGGGCATATGGACCGGGGAAGGTCAAACATAAATCTGGGCCTTCCCTGGTCTATGGAAGTTTTTTTAAAAATAACGCTCCGTTAAAAGTAACGCAAAAAATTGGTATTCATTCTGAAAACGTTATTAACCAATTTATAGTTATCAACACGATGATTCGATTATTGCACAAACAATTCCATACATAGAGGCAGAATACTCTCCGCTGATGCACGGTCCTTCTCAGGAATCCAAATTGTCCTTCTGCAATGTCTTCATGATATTCGGCCAGGAGGGACGGAACTCCGGTATTTTTCTGGCATAAGTCATTCACATTCAGCACGGTTATGTTTTTGCAAACAAAATCTGTAAAAGGGAAACCACTGATTGTCTTTCCACGTGCACAAACAATCACGAAATATGTTAGCCTCAATTAACTTACTCTGGTGAGACAACGGAAGAAAATATCATCACAAGAGCGGGCTAAAATATATTATTTGTGCAGTGTTATTGAGATGTTTATTTAACCCAGGCAAAGCAGCGACCACGTGCATTCTGAAGCAACATTTGATTTCTGGTCACGTATATAGTTGGTCGGACGTGCTGGAAAACGTATGGCACTGAGATTGGAATCTCGTGATTTCGGGTGCCAGCAGATCCCTGTTTGGAAGCCACCCAGAATAGAACGATGCGAATACATCTCGGCTGACACAGCTTTGTTTATAATGATCGTACTGGGTTACAAGGGCAACAATGAACACCATACACTGCTGGAATTAAAACGTTCGTGTGACAAATTCTGGTCTTCCTTGTGTCAGTAAAGACACACATGAGCTGGAGCGAGACCACGTATGTTCGCGATGTTATTTCCGAGCACGGTAGAATTGTCTGTGGTGAGTAGCTTGGGCCTATACTCAGCAAACTTTCGAAGATGAGAGATAACCTTATTGAGATATAACATATTCTCCGGGCTTAAAAGAGTTGATGTTCAGAGATTGCGTCCCCTTTGTGAGAGTCTATGATCAGAGCGTATTATCATAGAGTAAGGATTTGTCCACTCAAGACAGTGATGAGGAATTCATTATTTTCTCAGAGGGCAGTGAATCTCATGAACTATTTGTAGTAGCGGTCTGTAGAGGATGTGTCAGTAAGCACATTCAAGATTGAGATCGGCAGTAATCAGTAAGGGAATCAGGTAAATTATGTGGATAAGGATGGATAATGGAGTTTAGGATTGAGAGATTAGGTCAGTCATGTTATCGTCGAATGCGGGACTGGCTCGATTGGCCGAATTCGTTTACTTTTCTTAATGCCACTTGGTCTTATCTTTCAAGAATTTACACTGCCTTTGCTATTCCCACGAATCAAGAAGAACATGGCAGTGTGCAAGCACAAATATCACCATGGACGACAAAAATAGATTCTCTTTGGTTAGGGATAGAGTCGAGAGTTCATTGTTGGTCAATTTTACTGGCTACCAATTGATTGGCAAAATATCGCAGAACAAATGTACAAGGAAGATAGGAAGTCATGCAAGGGTAATTCAGTACTGAAATATGTGATGACACTGCGAACGCCAGAGTGACGAAAGTTGGCAGCTTGTGTGCTCAGGAATGATGCATGGTCGTTAGCACTGCTGCTGCACAGAGCCAGGGACACATGTTAGATTCTAACCTCGGTTGACTCTCTGTCTGGGTTTTGCACATTCTCCCCCTGTCTGGGTTTCTTGCGTGTGCTCATGATTTCTCCCACAGTCCAACGGCGTGCAGGTTACCTTGTTTGGCCATGATAATTTGTATCCGAATAGTTCGGATTATTGTCCTTCGGGTGGTCTTTCGAAGAGTCGATGCAGACGCTCTGTGCCAAATGGATTGCTAATGCACTGTACGTCTTCTGCGATTCTGCGACGACATGTTTCTTCTTCAATGTGATTTTTTTTTCTTCTGTAATCATTACCGGAATGTCTGCGTCGTTGGCTGGGCCAGTTATTATTCTTTTTGTTTTTCAAATTTAAGAGAACCCAATTTATTTTTTCCAATTAAGGGACAATTTAGTGTGGCCAATGTATCTATCGGGTTGTGGGGGAGAAACGGACAAATGTGCAAACTCCACACGGGCAGTGACCCAGAGCCGGGATCGAACCTGGGACATCGGCGCCGTGCATCAGCAATGCTACCACTGAGCCACGGTGCTACCCTGACCAGTAATTATTCTCGTCCTTCGTCTCCATGGCGAAGTTGGTGGCACGACGCTTGAGCCACAACTGGTCGTTGATTTCAAAGGTGTTGATTCAGGAAAATTATAGAGCTCGCCAGTGCATCTTGCATGTGGTGCACACGGTAATAAATATTCGCCGGTGGGGGAGAGATTGAATATTTGTGGAAAATGTAACAATTACACGGGCTGTTTTTCCCCTGGTTGGTGGTGAGCTTCTAGGGTTTCTCAGAGGCATCCGGACAAATGGAGTGTATTCCTTCTTGAATCAAACCCGTTCAGTCGAATAAAAATATCCAGAGGGATATAATCAGGTTACCCCGTGACAATCTCTGTATGGCGGGAATATAACTTGGGCAGGAAATATAAATACACTGATTTGCAGTCAAACCATGAAGAGAAGCATGGCTGTCCGATGAACACACAAAACTTCATTGAGGTCAGTACGCATTCCGATCGGAAATATAGTTGTGTAAACAAAATCGAACAATACTGTTCCACAGGTAAAACGTGCTCGTTCACCCTTATTGACTCTTTCTGTGATGTGACAAATATGTTACTGAGGGGCATATAGTTGAAGTGATGTAAAGAGACTTGTCAACGGCGTTTAATACAATGACACTGGACAATAATTTCAGGGATTAAAATGGAATAAAGTTCAGAAGCTGGCTGAATGTAATAAAACTGGATGAAATAAAGCGACAATTACTTGCGAATCATTTGACAGGCAGAACTGAACAAAATGCCGATGACTAAAATACGTTGCACACTTGTAAACGGCCAGGAGAATAGTGATGCAATTCACACAGAGCCTACGCAACGGAGGGAGAGACAGACGTTGATGCTTAAAGCAGAAAAGTGATACATACATTTCGGGAAAGAGGGACCAACAATACGAAATAAAAGGGTTCGCCCGGTGGCGCAGTGATTGCACTGTGACTGCGGTGCTGAGGACCTGGGTTCGACTCTCGGCCCTGGGTCACTGTCCGTGTGGAGTTTGCACATTCTCCCCTTAGCTGCGTGGGCTTCGCCCTCACAACCCAAAGATGTGCAGGTGAGGTGGACTAGCCATGGTAAATTGCCCCTCAATTAGAAAACAATTAATAATTGGGTACTCTAAATTTATAAACAAGGTAATATGAAATAACGGTCAACGATTTTAAACGGTATGCAGGAGTGGAGAGTGCCGTGATTACATTTACACACGGCATTGAAGGTATAACATCGCGTTTAAAGTGGTTCAGAAACCAAGCTGGATGCAAGTTTTATCCATCGTCAATAAGTGACATTTCCGACCCTAGCTGTTGAATGGCAGACAGTGCTGCATGGCAAATGGGATTGAAATTATGCACAGCGCTTTGCGTGTAGGAGGAAATAATGTTTCTGTCTCAATTTTCCAATCATTTCTTAATCTTTAACATTCAAGTATCTGGGCTCACCATGCCCGTCTCCGCTGAAGAAAGTAAATCGTCAAGGTTTACAGTTTTACTCAGCACATCAGTGTTCGACACAACCCATTCCTAACGATCATAGGTTACACACATTGCATATTGATCCAATGACATTAGTAAGTAGGCATGATGGGGCCATCCAAGCACTGCGTGCACTGCTGTCTCACACTGCCAGGGAGCCCGGTTTGGATTCCGGCATTGGGTGACTGTGTGTGAAGGTTGCACGTTTACCCGTGTCTGCGTGGGTTTCGTCCGACTTCCTCCCGCAGTCAAAATGATGTGCGCGTCAGTTGGATTGGGGATGCCACATTGCCCATAGTGACGACAGATATGTAGGTTACATGGGGTCTGCCTTGGCCCACGGTTACACTATCGGCACGTTCACAGCAATGCGCCCGAAAACCGTCGCTAATCATTCGCCGTTTTATTTTCCATGCGGCTTCTGAACGCCAGGGCGAAGACATAACGAAATTTCAGGGCACATTGTGCAAATTTGCAAGTTATAAAATACCTACGGTGCAGAAGGAGATCATTCGGCCCATTGATTCTGCAGTGGAGGAAGAACTTTTACGAACCTCGACATGAGACAAACGAAACTCCACGTGGCTTCAGAATCGTCGACACGTAAGCAAGAGGCAAAGGGTTTGTACGAATACACCCGTCTTCCATTCGGGGTCCCTTCAGCATACGCTATATTCCAAAGCGAAGTGGAAAATAGCATCTGCAGATTGCCACACAAGGCAGTTTAACTGGATGATGTGCTGACCAGTTAGTCAGACCAGGTGAATCTGAAAAATCTGCAGCATTATATCTATGTGTTCCACGGGAAGGAGATGGTTTGTTTGGGCTGTGGACAGACACAGCCGTCACCCAGGAGACAATGAAGGTCAGCCCATTCGCAGGTGCCGGACCAAATAATTCCATGGAACTCTTATCTTTCTAGGGCCTGACCAACTATTGCGGTGGGTACATACCGAACTTGGTGTCAGTGTTGCTTCTGATGCACCTGCTTACAAGAAGACCCAGTGTTAGATTTTGAACCCACCACACCATGCACTGTTTGCCAAAGTAAAACAGCGATTGCCGCCCTCTAACTTGCTGACACACTTCAAACTATCGAAACCCGTTTTGCATTCATATGATGCCTTGTCCTGTTGAATCTGGGTATTCCTGGCTTCATGCACTTTGGCTGTGGCGAAACAAAATTACACCCAAATAGCGAAGTAAGTTTTGGCACTTCTCTTCCTCGTTAAACTATGCCATTAATAAATCTATGGGCATGCGTCCATGGTAGAAATCGACAATAAACCATTGTTGGGGTTATTCAAAGAGGAAAAGGTGATTCGCCGGTAGTGTCAGCCCGCATTCAGTGTTGGACTTCCTTCCGGCGGTGTCCAAATATGTTTTGGAACATCAATCAGGAAGTAACATTCTTCACCCGGACACTCTCCGTCGGTTAATCTCCGCACCGGTACACCGACACCAATGGCTTCGATTTTCTTCCTTCACATCGTGCCGCTACAGCAGAATTGAAGGATGAAAGCAAGACATTGCAATCGAACATTATTTATGCATCTTGCGATAACAAACGAAGACAAACGAAACTGTAAACTCGCCCCATCTCTAGCCATTGACATCTCAACTCCTTGTCACATAACCCTCTTACCACGATAACAGTAAATTTCCTGTCGGGACCCTTTCGGAAACAACTTCCGCTTCGACAATACATATTTGTTTTGCAACTTATAACGTAGGCAAATGTTAGTTCATTTAGGCTGTGACTTTCAGTCCTGGACCTTGCTGAGATGTCTAAGTTTCGAAAGAATGTCGGAAAAAACAGGTCACGTTCAACTCATATTGCATGTATACCGGCTGCAGGTAGGAAAGCCAAAGCTCTCAGTATGACGGGGCAGGTAGAACGTAAGAGAAATAATATAAAATGTGTCTCTGGCAATATGTTAATGGATATTATGAGAATATATCTACAGATGCCTGAAAGACAAAGAGGGAGAGCCACACTGCGCAGCTGTAGAGAGACAATGAAAAGCGACTGGCAACGAACAACTAACACAAACATCATAGGCATTCCATCTACGTGCGATGAGTTTGGCCCTACAAAGCTGATGAAATTTCACCACGTTTTAAGACTTGCAGATGAATGCAAAGATCACTCGTAGGTCCGGAGCAGGTTCCTCGGATCGCAAATGTAATGGATCGATTGAACAAGCAACATTTCAACAAAATAGTGTCATTGTCATTAGTTACCTGCTACTAACCCAATCAGCTCTGAATATTGATGTTTTCATGGACTGGGGCGTTTAAAACGGCGGAGATTCCCTTATCGGAGTCGCAAAATTACGTGCGGAAAACATCCCAGCTCATACTACAAGCCCCGTAGACATGTATTTCTCCGAAAAGTATTAATTGGCAGGGCGAAGCACTTCGACCATTTGTTCTGGAAGACCATCTGCCTTAAAGAGCTGCTGGTCAGTGTTATTAAACAGCAACACACAGGTCCACGGAGTAAGCCGCAGTTAAAAAAGTTGAATGTCAAGTTACTCCCCACATTCCAAGAGCGGATGTTTAACTTAAAATCAGAAGATACAGGAACAAAATTAGGCCATTCGGCCGGTCAGGTGTGTTCCGCCATTCGGTCATGGATGATTGCTTCGCCATCCCCATTGTCCTGCCTTCACTGCATAACCCCTGACCCACCCACTCGACAGGAAATGCCCCTATTACTCAATGACGCCAGATTAGTGTTTGAGCTGCAGTAACATACGGAGCTACAGACCAAGTGCTGGAAGTTGGTGTTAGACAAAAGAATAACATCGCATAAAATAAGAACTAGGAGCAAAAGGAGGCAATTAACTTCTCGATCCTCGTGCATAGTTCAGTACGATCATGGCTGATCTCATCATGGACTCAAGCCCACCGTCGTGCCGTTCTCCATAACACGTCAACTCATTACAAATAAACATCCGGCTCCCTCCTGCTTAATTCGCTCACTGCCCAGCATCCACCGCACTCTTGGGGCGGCGAATTCCACAGATTCACGATCCTTTGCCTGAAGGGGATCCTCCAAATCTCTGTTTTATGTTTGGTAACCATCATTCTGAGACGATGACCACTCGTTCGAAAATGCCCCACGAAAGAAGCATCCGCTTCCCATCTGTTTTATCCGTACCCTTTGTCATCTTATATACTTCAATGTAATGACCTCTCTTTCACCTAAGTTCTAGAGAGTGTCGGCATAAACTGCTCCATCTCTCTTGATAAGATAAACCTTTCATCTCTGGAATCAAACGAGCAAACCTCCTATGAACTGCCAACAATACCACAACATCTTTCCTCATATAATGGGGCGAACTCTGTGGAGTTCCAAAACACGTCGTTACCTTTATATTCGGTGGAGTGGATGTTTTCACTTGTATGGGAAACTTGGACAATCTCAGACTAAAGGGTCGATGCTCTAAAACAGAGATGAGGAGGAATATATTCAGCCAAAGTATGGTGAAACGGGGGATCGCTGCCGCAGAAGGCTGTGCAAGCCAAATCACTGAGTGTTTTTAAGTCAAAGGGATTTTGGTTCTGGAGTAATAAGTGATTCAGAGGTAATCGGGAGAAGGCAGGAAAATTGGAATAAGACAAGTATCAACCATGATTGAATGGTGGTCAGACTCGATGGGCAATGTTGCCATTTCCGCTACTATGTTTTATGGTGTTATGGTTTTACTCTAATCCTTAAGCTATAAATGCCAACATTCCATTCGGTTTCTAAACGAACTGCTGTACCTGGATACAAGATTTCTGCGATTCATGCACGAGATCCCTATGCGCAGGAGCATCCAAGGTCTCTTGCTATTTAGTAAATATGCTGTCGTTCCATGTTTGCGACTAAAATGGATGACCTCAAACTCATCCATGTTAAACTGTATCTGACAAACTTTGGCCCACTCTCTTATCTTTTTATATCCATTTGTAGGGTTCTTATTTCTTCATCGCAATTTCCATTTTGACGCCGTCTGCAACCTTGGCTATAGAATCTTCTATCCCTGAATCCAAGTCATTATTATAGTTTGCAAATATTTGGGATCCAGGAGCGAACCACGTCACTGGTTACCTCTTGTCACCGAGAAAAATAACCATTTATCAAGACTCCCTGTCTTCTATTCGTTAGCCAGTCGTCTATCCAAGCTGAGAAATTACACTATCCCTGTGTGGTTTATCTTTGTGTATTAACCCTCTTGGTGTCACCTCATCAAGCGCCTTCCAGAGGTCCAGATATTCATTTTTCATTTCTTTACGAGAAGTTTGCGTTCAAATGCAGCCTTTGTGTCAAGGGCAGTCACTGTCAACTTATCTCTGGCAGCCAACTCTTGTGTCCATGCTTTAACCAAGGGTGCAATGAGGTCAGGAGCTGAATGACCCTGGTGGAACCCAAATGGAGCGTCCGTGAGAAGATTATTTCTGAGTAAATGCTCGTTGATAACAGTGTTGTTGATTCCGTCCATAATTTTGCTGATCATAGAGACCGGTAGGATGGGTTGGTTTTGTCCTGTTTGTTGAGTACAGGACACACTTGGGTACATTTCTACTTTACCGGGTAGATGCCAGTACCGTAGCTGTACTCGAGCAACGTGTTTAGGTATTCGGCAGATCTGGAGCACAAGTGTTCAGGACTATTGCCGGAACATTATCAGGGCTGTCAGGCCCCGAGCCTTTGCAGTATGCAGTCCCTTCAGCCATCTATTGATATTCCGTGGAGTGAAAGGTATTGGCTGAGACGGATGTCTGTGCTGCTGGTGACCGAAATGGATTATCCACTAGTAACGTCTGGCTGAAGATTGTTGCAAATGTGTCAATCCTTTGCACATATGTGTTGGGCTCCATCATCACTGAAGATGGGAACGTGTCGCCCGGTGGATCAGTGGTTAGCACTTCTGCCTAACGACGCTGAGGACAGAGATTCTATCCGTCACTGTCCGTGTGAAGTTTTCACATTCTCGCCATGCCTACATTGATCTCACTCTTACAAACAAACTACGTGCAGGATAGGTAGATTGGTCAAGCTAAATTGCCCCTTAAATAGAATACAATAATTGGGTGCTCTAAATGTATTTGTTTTTAATCAATGAGGTTAGGGGTCTTGTGGAGACTTCACCTGCAGTGAGTCAATTAATTATCCACTACCATTCATGGCTTGATGTGACAGTACTGCTGCGCTCAGATCTGATGATATTGTTGTGGAATCGCTAACCCTGTCCATGACTTGCTGTTTATGCTGTTTTGAACACAAGTAGCCCTGTGTTTTAGCTTCACCAGATTGACATACATCATTTTTGGTATGCCACATGTTGCTGCCGACATGTCGCCCTGCACTCTTTCTTGAACCACGGTCGGGACCCTGATTTGCTAGTGCTGATATAGCCGGGGACATGTTGGGCCACAAGATTGCACATTGCATTTGAGTACAATTATGCTGCGGCTGGCCCACAGCGTCTCCTCGATGCCCAGTACTGAGTTGTCAAATTTGTTCAAATCTGTCCCTTTTAGCACGCCGGCCGTACCACACAGCACGATGGGGGTCTCCTCAATATGAAGACGGGACTTTATCTCGACGAGCATTTGCCATTGTTACTTCTGGCGATACTGTCATGGAAAATGCATCTTCGGCACACTGGTTGGTGAGGATAAGGTCAAGTTCTTCTTTTTCCCTCACCACCTGTTGTGGTCCATGTCTCGGAGCCACGTCTTTTAGTACCCGGCCAGCTCAGTCTGTAGTGGTATAGCAAGGCACACTTGGTGGCACTCTTGGTGATGGGTACTGACGTCCCCACCCAGAGCAAATTCTGTGCCATTTCCAACCTCAGTATTTACTCCAAGGGGTGCTTAAAATGAAGGAATAGGATTCATTAACTTACGGTAACCAGCACGCGGTAATCAGCATTATGCCACTGTGCCGCCACCACTGCTGGGTCTGTCCTGCCGTTGTCCTGCCGTGAATGGTGATAGTAGTGTCTGTAATGTTTGATTCAGTGAGTATTACTATGTCAGGCTGGTTCTTTTCCAGTATGTGAGACAGCTCTCCGATCTTTGGCACAAACCCCCAGGTGTGAGCAAGAAATACGTTTCAGGGTTGGTCATGGCTGTGTTTGCCGTTGTTGTTTCCGGCGCTGGGTTCATCCCGTTTCATTCCCTAAAATGGCATTAGTGAACAAGATCGATGTTAAAACGGCTCAACAATGATTTATTGGTCACCCTTCGACTTGTAATTCCATATATATTATTGAGTTTAAATTCTTCTCCCTTCCGTGCTGGAATTCGGACCCAGGTACCCAGATCACTCTCCTGGGTCCCGAGATTACTAGTACAGCCAAAATACCTCTATGCTACCACCTCCCATATCTCCAGGACCCACTATATCTACGTGGCGCATTACATCTTCGAAGAAATCCAGCAGAGTGAGCACACTTGATCTACCCATCATACATCCATGATGACTCGAATTGGTTTAGTATTGACTTTCCAAATGTCACTGAACGACAGAAGCATAAAACAGTTTCACCGCAGAAGGAGGCCATTCGACGTATCTTGTCCATGCCAGCCGAATACCCCAAGGTAGCATGTCTTACCCCATCTTCTTGCACCCTGTACATTGACCTGTATTTAGAGCACTTATGGTTTAGCTATGTTTTACAGAGTTTAGGGTCTTGCATCCACCAGCAACTCGTGCTGAGAATTGCAGACACTCACTACCATCTGGATAAAAACGTTCTTCCTGTGGCCCCTTCACATCTTCTCCCTCTTATCTTAAATATATGTTCCCAGGTTCAATAATTCTTCGCCAGGGGACACCGTTTTATCATGTGCACTCCATCTCGTCCTCTCGTTATTTTGTACTCCTCAATTAAGGCACCTCTCAACCTTGTTTGGTCCAAAGAAAATAATCCAAACCTATCTAACCTCTATTCGTCAGTACACTTTACCAGCCCTCGCAACATTTTTGTAAGTCTCCTTTACACTCTCTCGAGAGCAATTACGTCCTTCTTATAGTGTGGTGACAAAAGCTATATACAATACTCCAGTTGTGACCTCAACAGTGCCTTAAACAATTGTAACATCATATCCTTTCTTTTATGTTATATACATCGGCCAATGAAGGACAGTATTCCATATGGTTTAACAACTTTGTCTCCTTCAACTGCTGTCTTTAGGAAGCTGTGCACTTGTACACCAGGATCTTTCACTTCAGATAACATCTCAGTATATTCCCATTCATTGTGTACTCCCAATAACTGTTTGACATCCCTAAATGCATGATTCTGCTCTTTGTGACGAAATACATCTGCCAGTATATCGCCCACTGCATTAATCCATCTACATCTATCTGGAAATTGGAGTTATCCTCTACATTGTTCGCCAGTCGGCCAATTTCTGTGTCGTCTGCATATTCACCAATTCTGCTCACCAAGTTCACTTCACAATCGTTAATATATAACATATGACACAAGTAGGCAGGGTTCCAACACTGAGTCCAATGGCACACCGCTTGAAACACCTTTTCAACTGATAGGTCAGCCAACTATTCCCTTTTCCCAAACCATTTCCTAAACATTTCCCTATGTTTCCCGTTACGAAGCCAACATCTTATCCAGTTTGCAACATTGGCATGCGTCCCATGGACTACAGCTTTCTTGACCAACGCCTTGCTAAAAACCATGTACACAACACACGTCGAAAACCATTTTTAACATAGATAGGATCCTTACTGAAACAGGTATTACTTTGAAATCATCAAGTGATCTTGAGTCATTCTTTAGATCTTGAGACATTCTTTAGATTGCAGAGAGAAAGATCAATGCATCTCTGCTTGGTTTGAATGCAGGTGTACAACTGAAAGCGAAACTAATCAGAGAGCCGAAAAGAGCTTTCAGCTCCAACCACACAACAACATCAAAGCAGCCATTTGATGAAGCACACTTTTCTTAAAGGGACATTCACATGACAACATCCATTGCACTAGTTTCATCACATCTGCTTGTCACTTCCTCAAATACTTCAATCACATTTGTGAGGCAAGCCGTTCCTTCAACAAATCCATACCGACCCTACCTGCCCAGTCCAGGCCTATCTATGTTACAGTTAATCGTAACTGTTCGGCTCCACTCTACGCATTTGCTCATGATTGATGTAAAAGTAACTGGCCTGCAATTGTTTGGCATTTTCTTCAATCCCTTATAAAAAATGGGACATTGTTTGCCTTTCGCGAGTCCACCGGTACTGCCACTGTATCTAGTGAGGATTGGAAATTCATCCTCACAGCATCTTATACCTCCACTCTGGCGTCCTTCAGTAGCGTGGGAAACAACTCATCTGGCCCTGGCGATTTGATTTGACTTTTTGTCACATGTCCCGAAGTACAATGAAAAGTACTTTTAGGGTTTTTTTTAATTTGGTGTACCAAAATCACATCTTTTCCAATTATGAGGCAGTTTAGAGCGGCCAATCCACCTATACGGCACAACTTTGGTTTGTGTGAGTGGAACCACGCAAATACGTGAAGAATGTGCAAACTCCACACGGACAGTGACCCAGAGCCGGGATCGAAACTGAGACCTCAGCGCCGTGAGGCAGCAATGCTATCCACTGTGTCACCGTGCTGCCCTGGAAAGTACATTTATGAAGACAAGGGAACGTACAAAGTACATACACAGTAGACAAAAAAAACCCGACAGAATACATTGACAAATCGGTGATCGACAAACAGTGATTGGTCACAGTGCGGAACAAGGGGCAAACAAAGCAAATACACGAGGAAGAGGAGCATAGGACGTCGCCGATTGTGTTCTTACTGGGAACAGATCAGTCCAAGTGAGATTCGTTGAGGAGTCAAGTAGCTGTGGGGAAGAAGTTATTTTCATGTCTGGATGTTTGGGTCCTCAGACGTCTTTAACATCTTCCTGATGGTAGGGTCTGGACGAAGGAAATGCCTGGGTGGAATCGGTCTCTGATAATGCGGCCTGCCTTCCTGAGGCATCGGGATGTGCAGACAGAAAAATTGTGCGGGTGACAAACTTGTGTGATTCGTTGGGCTGAGTTCACACACGACGCAGTTTCTTGCGTTCTTGGGCTGAGCAGTTGTCATACCATGAGGTGATGCAGCCAAATACTCTCTATGGCACATCTGTAGAAGTATGTGAGAGTCCCCTGCAGACATGCCGAATGTCTTTAGCTTCCATAGGAAGTAGAGATGTTGTACGACTCTCTTGCCTGTTGCATCAACGTGAGTGGACCAGGACACAGTGTTGGTGATGGTGACCACCAGAAACCTAAAGCTGTCGACAATCTCCACCTCGCAGTCACTGATGTAGACGGTGTTGTGGGTGATGTGGGGTGTTGTCGTGTTACGCTTCCTGATGTCAATGATCAGTTCCTCGGTCTTTCCGACACTTATAGAGAGGTTGTTTTCGATACATTATGCAACTAAGTGGCGTATCTCTCTTCTATAGTCTGATTCTTCGTTGGTTGAGATATGACACGCCACAGTGTAGTGTCATGTGAGGGTATCTTTTAGACATGGATGTTTAAGCAATGTACCTTTATGAAAACAGTGATGTCAGAGAGTGGGTGGAGCTGGGCTTTCGGTCAGCCATTTTGCAGGTTTAGAGTTTCAATTTAAAAAGCAGTGTGTGTGTGTATGTGTGTTTCCAGAGCGCTGCAAGTTTGGAAGTTTGGTTTTGCAGCTTGAAAAGTGCATGGCTGGTTTTGCTGAGAGCAGTTTAAAAGTGCCTGGCCGTTTTGCTGGAGCTGAAGTCAACCAAGCTAATCTGTCTCTGCCATTCTACAGAAATTATATATATCCTTTAACCTGATGTGATACTGTTTAAAGGTTTTAAGTCTCTTGGAAGTTTGAAGTAACATTTTAAGGAGTTATTTACTGTTGCAATATTTTCGGAGTTATCTTTGAAGAAAGGGGTGTTAAGAGATCCAATGTTTATTTAAGATGTTAAGTTTAGTTCGTGGAATAAACAGTCCTATGTGTTTAAAAACCCACGTGTCCATAATTGTATACCCACACCTATGGAAAAAGACGTGTGGTAGGACAAGCAACAAATCCATTAATGGGAGAGGCTCGTTGAACTCCATGATACATTTCGGGGTTCTGAAAAGGCCTCGCCCATAAAAGTAGCATCCACAAACTTGCAGATTGAGTTGGAGGGAAATCTTGCCACACAGTCGTCTGTGGGCAGGTGATACAGTATAGTATTGATCACACACCGTTTTGGGGTCCCGGTGTTGAGGAATATTGTGGAGGAGGTGCTGTTCCCTCTACTGACAGATTGTGGTCTATTGGTGAGGATGTAAAGGATCCTGCTGCACAGGGAGGGGTCAAGTCCAAGTTTAAAGAGTTTGGCAATTAGCCTTGTCTGGGTTGTGTTGTTCAAGGCTGACCTGTAGTCTCAGAACAGCTGTCTCACGAAGGTGTCATTGTTCACGAGGTGTTCAGTGTTGATTTTAGAGGTAGGAGATATCACCTGCAGTGATCCGATTGCGGTGATAGGCGAACTGCAATGGAACGATACCGTCTGGGAGGCTGCCGTTGAACCGTCTTAGGACTAGCCGTTCGACGAATTTCATGAGAATAGGCATCAGGGCCACTGGTCGGTAGCCGTTGAGGCAGGATATGTCTTTGGAACTGGTGTTATGGTGGTCTTCTTGAAGAAGATAGGGACCTCCGAGCAGAGGCGTGTGGTGTTAAAGACGCATGTTAATACAGTCGCCAGCTGATCTGCGTCGGCTTTGAGTGCTCGCTTGGGGACTCGATCGGGACCCGTCGCTTTCCCCAGATTTACGTTGAAGAAGTCAGGTCCTACCTCTGAGGTTGTAATAATGGGTATGCGTGTGTCCAGAGCTGCAAGGACGGCCGGCACTGATGCATTGGCTGATTGTTCAAAGCGGGCATAGAAATGTTCAGTTCATTGGGGAAGGATGGCCCAGCCCTAGATATTCTGCCTGGCCTTGCTTTGTAGCCTGTGTTCTCGTCTGAGCCCTGCCATAGTCGTTGTGGCTTGTGTAGTTGGGCTGGGATACTAGTTTGATGCGATATTGTCTTTTGGCATCCCTGATGGATTTCCGTACGTTGTAGCTGGATTTCTTATACAGGACAGGGTCGTCAGACCTGAAAGTCGCCGTTCGGAAATTCAGCAGCGAGCGAACCGTTTGATTGAGCCAGGGTTCCCGATTTGGGAACACTCGTATTGCTTTCATTGGGGCACAGTCTTCGACACTTTTGTTGATGAAACTGGTGGTTGCATAATCGTGCAGTGGTTGCATAATCGTGCAGGGAAGCTGCCGCGACCTTGAAGTTAGACCAGTCCACAGACTCAAAGCAGGCGCGGATGATGTCCTCGGATGGCTCGGACCAGCATTGCATGGTTTCCGTGACTGTCTGGGCATGCTTGAGTTGCTGTTTGGAAGCTGGAAGTAGGAGGACCGACTTCTGGGCGAATTTGCCAAAGTGTGGTCGGGGAATCCAGTGGTAGGCACATGTGATGCTCGTTTAGCAGTGGTCCAGGGTGTTTGCACCTCTGGTGGGGCAGAAGCTATGTTGATGGAGTTTTGGTAGAATCCTCCTGAGGTTGGACTGGTTGAAGTCTCCAGCCAGGATTGTCAGGGTTTCAGGGTGATTTGTTTCTTGGTTCTTGATAGTGGAGTGTTGTTCCTCAAATGCTTTTTTTTCACTTCCGCCTGGCGTGGGATGAAGACTGCTGTGATGAGTACAGAGGTGAACTCACGGTCAGGTATTTTAGGTCTGGTGAGCAGACTTGTTAACTTTCAAGTATTCCAATCCCTTGAATAATTCCTCTCTCTTTAAGCTTTTCCAATCTAACGTTTCAGTGCTCCCCCGGCCGACTGCATCTGCAACGTCAATTTATCTTGAAGACACGGATACAAACATTCATTTAAAACCCTTCGCACAACCTTTTTATCTGCACACTTGTTAACTTCTTCATCTCTGATAGATCCCACGTTTTTTCTTAACCATCCGTTTACCATGAATATATGGGTAAAACACCGTTGGACATTTTTTAACTTCACTCGCTAATCTTTATTCATGCCATCTCTTATATCTCCTTGTTTCTATTTTTACTTTATCTCTGCATTTCCTATATTCAGCTAGGCTATCATCAGTGCTTAGTTCACAGCGCGTATCATACGCTGCCTTTTTCTGCAAGTTCTTCCTGTGTATTCCTCTGGACTACCTGGGGTGACGGGGTTGGGGTGGGAGGAGATTCGATTTGGCAGTACCATTGCTATTTTGGAGGGGACATGTCTACCTTGCACATTTATGATCTCTCCGTTCAGGGCTACACACTGGTTTCCGCTGATTTATCCTCCAGCAATGCCGACCAGATCACCTCAGCCATTTTCCTTCTCATTTCTGTAATATTGTCCTTCCCCAAATTATATTGCTTTACACCTAATTGATTTCTATCCTTGACCATAATAGTAGTGAATTGTGATCACTATCTCGGATATGGTCGTCAACTGTCACTTCACCCACTGTCCTTCTCCGTCCCCCAGGATTACGTCTAGAATTGCATTTGCTCTCGTAGGGTTTGTCACTAATTGATTGAAATACAATTCCTGGACACAATTCATGAATACTTTTCTCTCAGTTTTCCTTATATTGTTTAATCTCAGTTTATATTGGAACATTTAATATTTCTTACTATTATCGCTGTCGTGTTGTTCCAGGCATTAATTTATCTGCATATTTGATGTTCTATCTCCCTTTCACGATTTGAGGGTCTGCAGTATCTTCCCAGTAGTGCGACTGCGGCGTTTATGTTTCGTAGTTCAACCCATAAAGCCTCGCTTCTAAACCGTTTCGAATATCAACTCTCCTCAGAACTGGAATTAATGATTTAATCATTCAGGCTACTCTCCCTTATTTTATTATTTATCTCTCACTCTATTCTGCCTGAATATTTTGTATCCAGACACATTGTACTGCCGATTGTGAGCCTTCTTTAGCCATTTTTCCGTCATAGTGTGATAGGTCCGGGTTTACAGAACCCCAAAGTGTTTCATGGAGTTCAACCGGCCCACAACTTTTATTGATTGTGCGTGGGAAGCACACGGCGTACTCTCCAGGTGTGATACAGCAATTATGGACAAACGATTATTGTCGTACCTTTTAATAGTCTTCTGTAATACTGGATTACTGGATTATACTCTGCCCCACTGTGAAGCTACTGTGTGAGAACCTATATGTTACTGCTACTAGAGACTTCTTCCCTTGACTATTTCTTCGTTCTAACAAACTGATTCCAGATCGTGATCTTCAGTGCTTATAATCAGAATATTTATTATTGTCACAAGTAGACTTACATTAACAGTGCAATGATGTTACTGTGAAAAAACCCGAGTCGCGACATTCCGGTGCCGGTTCGGGTGCACACAGGAGGAATTCAAATGTCCAAATCACCACAACGCACATTTTCTGGGACGTGTTGGAGGAAACCGGAGCACCCAAAGGAAGACAGGGCGAGAACTTGCAGACTCCACACAGACAATGATGCAAGCGGGTATCGAACGTGGGACCCAGGCAATTAGAAGCAACAGTGCAAAACACTGTCCTACTTATGTCAGGCCCCCTACTTCACCTGACAAGCCACAACACGACTTTTTCCTTTCAATCTATATTTCCGCAATACCGAGTAGGTTGGATATTCAATTGCCAGACCGGGCCTCCATGTAACAATGTATGTGTAAAGGGCACCAAATCATACCGATTTATTTTGGTTTGTACCGGAAATTCACAAATTATGTTCCGATTGTTTCGTGAATTTGGAGCCAAAATTTAACCAAAGTTCTATTGTCAGATTTTACATCTCTTTTCGAGCTCATTTATGCAATAATGTATTTGCTCCATCTGTTCCTCACCTTTGTTTTCCTGTAACCATGTGGCATATTGTTCGCCAGTACGCCGACCATCTCCATTCCTTTTGTTTTTCTCATGTTCCCTTACCCCCACTCCCAAACCTGCATCCCCCGCCCACCCAACACTTTCAGTTCAAAGCCATAGTTATGCAATTCACCAGAAAGCTGGGCTCAGCATGACTCGGATGAAAGCAGCCCCACCGGAAGAAGTCTCACCTTCCCCAGTACTGGTGCCAAAATTCCATCAATTTGAACACAATTCTCCCACATCCAGCTTCAAGCCATGTATGTACCTCCCTAATATTACCGACCGTGTGACAGTTAGCTCGATGCTCAGGTAGGAATCCAAAGATTATGACGTTTTTGGTCTGCCTAGCTGCCCCTAGCTGCTCATATTGCCTTAGCACACATTCTGTCCTGGTTTCACGTCGGCCGTTGGAGGGCAGTAGCTGGATTTTTATCCCTCCCCCACTCCAGGTTCCTCCTCAACCCAGATGAGATATCACGAATTCTGGCACAGGTTAGGCAACACAACCTTCAAGACTCTTAATCCTGGTCGCAGAGAAAAGTGCCTGTGCTCCTAACTATAACATCCCCAAATACGACTATATTTATTTTCTCTCCCCCAATAGAATGGCTTCCTGTACCACGGTGCAGTAGCCGGTTTCTCATCGTCCCTGCAGTCTTAGTTCCTGTCAACACAGCGAGCAAAATTCTGGAAAATGTTGGACAAGGTCAAGAGCTGAGGATCGTGGAAACTTACCTCTAGGCTATCTCGCCTTGCTGGCAGCCACGCCCTCCTATGCCGGACAACTTGCCAAATCCAGGGCAATTATTATTACGGCTGTGACTCACTCCCGAAAAAAAGCTTGCAGCTAACACTGACCGTTCCTTTTTGTCACAATGTCCAAAGTTCTGACTCCAGCTAATCAAATCTGAGCACATCGAGCAATTAATACTTACTACAGGTATGGTTACGATGAACCAAAAATGGGTCCACCAGCTCCCTGACCACTCGAGAACAGCACATGACAAGGCACTCCACCCTCATTGTATTTAGTTATTTTTTCATTCGTTTTATTTATTTCAACGGTTTTTGTGTATCTATCCTCACTATCTTGATCTGAAAGCAACGGATATTTCAACAATTCAAAATGTATTTTCACATTTGGCACAAATTTCCCATCAGTCAATCACAACCTTCCTCGTACATCACTCAGATTTCTCTCGAATTTAAACACTGAGGCAGCTTCAGTCACCTTCCCACTCTGTTCTCCGATTTTCTCCGCTCCCCACGTGATAGCCTGAAATCCTCGCGGCATTTGTATGACTAAGATTCCCTGGCTGCTCTCCGGTTTACTCCAGCCTCCGCTATCGATTTGAAGGCCGCAAATCCACGAGGTACGGTTTCTATATAACTTTCCTACCAGAGCTTCTCTCCGGTTCTCTCACGCTCCGTACCCATTGTGGCGTTGTTAGGGCTACATATGCCGCTAGCCGCTCCGTTCCAATGAGAATTGTTTTTGCCGAGACCGGAAAATATTGCCGGTGGAACACTCTGTCAACGCCGTGATAATCGTGGTAAGATTTAGCTCACAGGTACTTGAGTGTGCGTGAGGCATAGCGAGTTACAGAGGTTGGAGATGAATTGTCGATGATGACGCGGAGGCGAGGGAAATACTGCAGGAGTAAGATATTTTCTTCTGCGGTTCTGAGTTAAAATAATTTTCTGATGCGCTTCCTCCAAACCCCAAATCACACAAACACGCAGATGCACTCGAATTGTAGGCTGTGTTGGCAACGGTCTCTTAACTGGTGAATACAGGCACACTTAAATGTACCAACGGAAACAAGTGCTTTCGGACAGTCTTAAATCACGCCCGATTTTGCACAGAATTGCAAATGTTTCTGGGATGGCCGGAACCCGCAGCAAATACCTTCCAAAATTATAAAAGCAGACAATGTCCGCCTACGCTTTCACACACGCTGGAGAGTAACATCCAATTTTGCCACAACCAGCAACCATATCCAGAATGTATCCTTTAAACGTACGAAATGTCGTGTTGGTTTAAAACATCTGTAGCTCTCCGCGTCCCTCCCTCTCACAATTTCAAGTTTGCAAAGATTATGCCGTTCATGATGATGGGAACATCTGTGCTGGTGAGGTTGACGTTGGCGGTGCTGGAAAAGAAAATTCTATGGTGATAATGGATTTAATTTCAACTACTATAATGGTAAGGCTTACGTTTACACTGGCAATGACGAAAAGGATGATGGTGGCGATGAAGGTGGCTTGATTCTTGGAAGATAGATACCTTTGTCATTGTGACTGTGTACAGTATTATGCATCTGATATTTATCATGATGTTCTTCACGATGATAATGAACTTGTGGTTTGTGATGAAAGTGTTGATGTGGTGGACGAGTTTACGCAAATTCAGATTGAAAATTAATCGCATACTTTGAACTTTCTGAAAGGTATGGCAAAATAGATCTGGAAAGTGTGAAAAAGCGTGCAATTCTTCAGAATGCGAAAACATCGAATCAACCTTGTTTTGGTGATAGACCGAACACAGGCACGCGATCCTATGCGCTCGTCGTCCTCGACCCAAAGTACGATTGCTCATGCCGCGCTTTCGTTTCTGAATTGAAATAAGTCTGCACCATCTCGCCCACGAGTAAGGATGTGTGGATTTGGAAACGTTTTTTGATTGGGTTGGTTATCGAGCACGTAATCGGCATGAACTTGAAGTGGCAGCCGCCCTATTCATAACGGTTTTTCCAACTGCTGATTATCTACTGTTCTCAAACGATCTAATTCTCAACTCGATAATGCCTGAACAAAGAAAATCTTTTCCCTAGCGGATGGAGATTTAGAAAACAAATTATTGTTAATCAATTGCCATTTGATATCAAATATGACAACGTCTTCCATTAATTTACTGGCGACGGAGATTCAAATGATATGGCAATTATTGGTCAGGTTATGTCCAGCATATAGGCTCCCAGATGTCGCTCGGCAATCTTCCACGTTCCCAGGTAAATGCCAGTTTTGCGACACTACTGGAGCATCTTGGCCAAGGACAGGGACAGTTGCGGAGTAAAATATCTATTCCCAGAATATTGGCAGGGCCCACAGTCATTGCTGTGCTGTTGAATTCGATTTTATCTTGATATTATGTAGCGTGAATAAAATGGCTGAGCACCGGAATGCTTGATGATGGGGATCTGGCGAGGTGACACAGAAGGATCGGCACCTATGACTGAAAATTGCATCACATGTCGGAATGTAACCGTTTTTCAATGATTTCTGGGCTCCGCTCATTGATGATGTAAATACATGTGGATCCTTTACCTCATGAAAATCGCTAAACTGCGCAACACTATTCACGGGTGGATGTGGCCGTACTGCTGATGTGAGATCTGGTCTAGGATTCGCCGCTCCGACGCCTGGCCGACGATCCTCCGGCGACAGGAGAATTGGTGCCTATCGCGCCTGCGGGGTCGGCGTCGCGCCGGTCGGGGCCGTTGAAAGCGCCTAATTCCCCCCCCACCACCCCCGGTATTCCTCCCCGCCTCGATGGGCCGTGTGCCCGCGGTGTTCAGCCGAGTCCCGCCGGCGTAGGTTATGTATGGTCCTTCCCCGCGGGTCTTCGGATTTCTGGCTACGGGGACCGTCCTGGTGCACGGCAGGGGAATGGACTCCAGGGGAGGCTTCCACGATCGGGCCCTACCGATTGGCGGGCGGGCTAATTCCGTGGAGGGGTGGCTCTGTTCCCTTGCGCCTGACCTCTGCAGGTCTCTGCCATATTCGGCTGGACCGGAGAATAAATGGCCACCCGCGTGCATGCGCGGACCCGCGCAGCCCTGGCGTGCATGCGCGGACACTCGCCAGCAGTGGAGCGCATGTGCGGACCTGCGCCCACCGTGGCACACCGGCTTTCGAGCACCAGAGCAGCGGACCGCATTCCAGCACCCGACTAGCCCCCTAGGAAGGGGTGCATGTCTGGGCCTGGAGGCCCGTTGACACCAGAGTCGCTCGCGCAGGTTTTGACCACGGCGTCAACAGTTGGCTGGGATTTCGGAGTTTCCCGGCCCTGATCTATTCGTGTGTGAGCGCTGGGCTCTCTTCGTCCGTTGGTTTTTATGATATGTGGAACGTGTGAGCGCTGATACCTTCAATGTTTCCACATTATGAGGCCAATTCCAATACAATGATAGAAAACGATAAATGCTGGGTGCATAATGGTATAATTTTATGTGGTAATATAGACGATGAAGGAGACACCAAACGTCTGCAAAGAGGTGCAAAGAGCAGGATCCGTAGCTGTGAAGCATTACTGCGGAGGAAGTAGAATGTTGTGTATCGTGAAGTTTTAAACATGTTTGAAAAATAGAGCAGCAGAATATCTTCAAAATTCGTGAAACTCTGAATTACAGCAATTTCATGAGACATGGATCTGCTCGCTGTGAAATACGGAAACAATTTGAAAGGATATTTCGTTAATTTTCAAGGGCACAGAATTCGAATAACCATAATTCAAACATCATATGTACATTGCATTGGTTGCCCATATCTGGAATGCTGTGTGCACTGTCGGTCAACATTTTAATTTCATATGTAATGATGTACTGCATCATTAATGTACTACAATGATGGAGTAGTAATAAGGAGACGTCGGCTAATGGACGTAAAACCCTCCAGGGAATTTGATCGAATTCTAATTCAACAAATAAAGCTCTTGTTGATTTTTTTAAATTCGGAGCTGCGCCCGCCGTGGCACACCAGCTTTCGAGCAACATAGCTTTGGACAGCATTACCACCAGTTGGGTAGTGGCGGGTTAATTTCATCCCCGCTTTCCCGAACGACACAACGCAAGTGAATTAACCTACCTTTTTTAGACAAATCCCTTTGGCCCAATAATCACAGGCACCAGGCTTGTTATTGGAAACACGATGACTGTGTATTTAGAACAACGCCAATAATGATACGTGCAGCAAAAAATAACACGTAAAATGTCAGCGGAAACGTCATTCTCACTTTATTTGTTCCATCCTCTGCACGCAAAGACACACACACGCAGACAACAGACAGACAAGCGGAGATGGGTAGGAAGGGGTAAAAATCATATTTAAAATAAACACAAAGTATTTGTTTCTGATTATGGATTCAGTACACTTTTATTCCCAGCAAGTTTACAGGATAAAGAATTTGTTTTTCTGTCTGTAGCGATCATCTCTGTAGATTCATTCATTCGGGGTTTTTGTAGTTTAGTTGATAGGCAGCAGACTTTCTAGAGAGAGATAATTAGTTCACAAAAGCTTTTCTGGAGTGAGTTCGCAGATTCTAAACTTCAGTTGCACAGTCTGTAATACTTCTCCTGTAAATAGATTCATACAGACTGCCGGCTAGTTCAGCCTTTCTGGAGAAAAAACGAAGAGGCGAGGAGAGCAACACGTTTATTGGTGCTCCCAGGAGTCATAATGAAACAAATGTTAAATGTTGGAACTCCGAAAAGCATTCCAGTGGGAATGATCCAATACCATTTAATCACGAGCTTTTAATGGCAGAGCACAACCTTTTGGGGCAATACATTGGCCAATAGCTAAATCAATCAAATCGTGTCCCTGTCCACCTCCCTCACTGATACCGAAAGACCTGCAGTTGCAGTTTAATTCAGCAGGCTAACAAAATATTCTCATCTGTACTTTCTGGATTCTTGCAATATAAATGAACGGTACAAATGCTTGCCTCAATGGGCAAATCCATCAATGACCCTTGGATCAAAGTGTAACTGCAGAAATACAAGGAAGGGGAAATATGTGAATGAATAGGATGGACACTTACAAGTGAACAATATCATCAGCCTGTGGCCCGGCACGGTGGCACTGTCGTTAGCCCTGCCGCTCATAGCGCATTTGAGACGGATTTAAATCCGACTAAAGCATGACTGTCTGTGCTGAATTTTCACGTTGTTCCTGTATGTGGTCTTCTTCGATTGCTGTTGTTTCATCCCACATTGCTACGATGGGCAGGTAGGTAGAATGCCCCCCGGTGAGATTACGTGGATAGAGTGGGAGATTGGATTAGGCATACGTAATGGGCTGGTTTAGTACAGGGCTATAGAGCTGGTTTTTAAAGCAGACCAAGGCAGGTGGTTCAATTCCCGTACCAGCCTCCCCGAACAGGCGCCGGAATGTGGGGACCAGGGCCTTTTCACAGTAACTTCATTTGTAGCCGACTTGTGACAGTAAGCGATTCTCATTTCATTTTTCATGTGCTACTTCAGAATGTCGGTGCAGAATCGATGGGCCGAATGGATCACATAATCAATAAATACCACAGTGAAGTTGAGACCATTCGCCCAATCGGGTCTTCACCGTCACGTGAAAGGCACTGAGCCACATTTCCCCCATAACGTCGAATGTTGTGAGGTGCCAAATTCTCATCCAGATACTTTTTAAAGACGTAAGCTATTACGCGTTTACCACCCTTCCAGGCAGCACATTCCAAGCAGACGCCACTCTCTGGGTAAAAATGTTTTTCCACAAATTCCATTGAAATCCCCACTCCTCACTTTGAACTTGTGTGCACTCGTAACTGTCCCTTACACTAAGGGGAAGAGCTGATCTCTACCCACCCTGTCGATGCCCCTCATACTCGCGTCTACCTCAATCAGGTCATGCCTCAGACTTCTCTACTCCAGAGAAAACAGCCCAAGCCTAACCAACCTTTCGTTATATCTTAAATGGATCATTCCCAGGTAGCATACTGGAGAACCTTCTCTGCGCCCACTCCAGTGCGATTACATACTTGCCATTAGGTGGCGAACAGAAGTGCACACAGCACGCACCAAAGTTATCTGCAGCTCCATCATTGCCTTTCTGCTTTTGTCATCTATGCGTCAATTGATCAAAGAGCGAGTGCAATATGACTTTTTCACCACCCTATTAACCTACCCTTCTGCCTATAGAGGTCAATTGACAAACACGCCAAGATCACTTTGTTATTCGGAACATCCCAGTGTCATAGCTTTACTACCACACTTCCTTGTTAAATTACTCTTTCCAAAGTGTACATCACATTATTCGGGTTGAAATTCCATCTGCCACGTTTCCGCCCATGTGACCATCCCATCTATATCTCCCTGTAAACCAAGACACTCAGCCTCACTGTTAACCACACGGCCAATCTTTGGGTCGTCCACAAACTTACTGATCCTACACCTCCATAGTCATCTCTGTAATTTATATAAATGGCAAACAATTTATGCACAGCAAGGATCTTTGTGGTACACCATTGGTCACTGGCTAGTAGACACCAACGCTGCCATCTATCGTCACACTTTGTCTGCTACTGCTGAGCCAGTGACGAATCCACCTTATCTAATTACCTTGTATCTCATGTGCATTTGCGTTCTTAATAACTCTGCCTTGTGGGACCTGGTCAAAGACTTTGCTAAAATCCCTGTAAAGTACATCATCTGCGCTACTCTCATCTCTACATTTGATTACATGCTCATGCTACGCAAACAGGCGTGAACTCCCTCTGACAAAGTCCTTCTGCACTGCAATGATCCTATGAGTCCATGTGGTTATGCCACAGCTGGAGTGCGCTGTGCATTTCGGTTAAGCATGTTGTAGGATGCATGTGTTTGCACTGCCAAAAAAGCAAAGAAGAGATCTACCAGGATGCCGGAAGGGGTACAGTGTCTGATATGTGAGGAAATATTGAATAGATGGGGGCTGTTATTCACGAAGCAGCAAAAGTTGAGAAGGTACCCGGTAGAGCGAAATAGAATTATGTGAGGCACAGGTTTGGCGTAGGTCTAGACACAACTTTCTGTTAGTTGAGGATTCAATACGCAGTGAGTTTATTTTTAAGGCCCGGAGTAGAACGTAAGAACTTGGAGCACGAGTAGGCAATTCTGCCCCTCAAGCAAGCTGGAAAATTCAATACAAGCTCCAATGACAGGATCTCTGCATCAATTTCAATTTTCAATCTGTTCTTTAGAACCGTTCAACCCATTACTAATTAAAAACCTAGCTATCTCTTTCAATCCATTGCGCCCTGAATACTGAATAGCAGCGATTCACCATTCTCCTGTGTCCGTGTTCACTTTTCATGTTGCCAGCGCAGCCCCGCCAGCGATGTGGGGCGGTTAGTGGGGAATGCCATTGACAATCGGCTGGAGGATTAAATCCCGCCGACACGGAACGGTGTGCGACAAAAAAAAAACCACGCAGAATCCCGCCTCTTGTTTACCTCACCTCTGCAGTCTAAGAAGGGAGAGTCGAGGTGAAAACTATTCAATTAAAGATTGTTCAGAGCCGGGAACTCAGTGACTAAAAGACTGGTGAGTTATACATACTCATAATATATAAGGAGTCGGTAAATTTGCTTGTGTATCACTCAGAGAAAATTGGTAAGGGATGAAAAAATGATGAGTGTTGTTAGAGCTTTGTTGACCGGCGTGCAGTCAATGGGCCGGCTGGCATTCTTCTGTGCTGAAAACATCTACAATCTATAATTAAGGAAGGAAATCGACCATTCTTACCGCCCAGTCCGATGCGGGACTTCAGTCCCAAATCACCGTGGTCGATTGTCAAATGCTCTCTGAAATGGCGGGGTAATCCACTCAATAATGCGGTAAGCAGTAATAATGCGCAAATCGGAACCGTGCAAATGATTCACAAATCCTCATTTACAACAAATTTTAAAATATAGTTATTCTTAATTTACTGGCGTTTCAATTAACTTTCACTTTATACGCATCGAGGATGAGGGGCAGCGTTCTTCGATTAATCAGAATAACTTGGCTACATATTTTACTGGAAAATCAGAGAGGATCAATTTAAAACATTTAATTTGTAAATGCGCTTCTTCTTATCGACACACGGAGATTGTTTCCGATTTATAGGCAGTTGAAAACGGGGGAAGCATGCTCTGATAATAAGGGATCAATTGTTTAGATCAGGTAGTTTATCACATGATTGAAATCGAATGAATGTGTGCGTTTAGAATATTCACGCAAGAGAAGTGTGGACAGTCCGTTCAAAAACATCTAAGACTGACATAGACTTCCAATTAGCATGTCAGAGATTCAAATGTAATGCAGAGGCTACGCAAAAGAGTCATTAAAGCATAGGATCAGCCATGTTCGTACCAAATAGCGTCAGAGGCTTGAAGAGCCGTTCCGTGCTCTTCTAAGTAGATTTCTTGCAAGTTGCGAAAGCAGGAAACGTGCATAATAATCTCCTTTAAGTGTATGGCCTTTAAATCACGTCGAACATAAACATGTAAATAGGGACCTATTGTTTCTCATGAAAGGACTGCTTTTATTTTTCATAATTCCAGAGCTCTCTGCCAGAAAACATGATTGGGGTAAGGCAAAGCTCGCTTATTATTTTGAAAACCCGCGGAGGTCGAACTTCGGCGATATTTTATTGGCCGCCCTTTGTACGCCACCACAGGTACTCCATTAAATTGATTGCAATTCAGTGAAATATCGTGGCATGCATAACATTGAAAACTAAATCTCATTTCATTGTTTTCAGTCGAAGTTATAGATATTGACACAACACGGGTTATGCTGACGTCAATCAAGTACAGAACTCGGCAATTATATCGCTCTACTTTGAAACAGGGAAGAATTTTACATTCCTGCTGGTTCCGTGCAAAAGCAATCTTGTTGATGGAGTTTGCTTAATACTAAAATCATTCATTTCAGGATTTCCAGAATAAAAATAGAATACAAAATCTGAGGATATTAGCTTTTGAGGTCTGTTAATGTCAGTGCCACGTGATAATGATATGAGGAATAGGGAGAGAGAGCAATTAAACACGTGGCTACAGGGATGGTGCAGGCGGGAGGGATAAAGATTTCTGGATAACTGGGGCTGTTTCTGGGGAAGGTGGGACCTCTACAGACAGGATGGTCTACATGTGCTGAGTGCTGAGGTGACCAGATACATCGATGACATTTTTTTCCTTTGGACCCACGGCGAAGAATCACTGAAACGACTACACGATGACATTAATAAGTTCCATCCAACCATCAGACTCACCATGGAGTACTCTCCAAAATCAGTTGCATTCTTGGACACACTCATCTCCATCAAGGACGGTCACCTCAGCACTTCGCTTTACCGCAAACCCACGGATAACCTCATGATGCTCCACTTCTCCAGCTTCCACCCTAAACACATTAAAGAAGCCATCCCCTATGGACAAGCGCTCCGTATACACAGGATCTGCTCAGACGAGGAGGAGCGTAACATACATCTACAGACGTTGAAAGATGCCCTCGTACGAACGGGATATGGCACTCGACTCATCGATCGACAGTTCCAACGCGCCACAGCGAAAAACCGCACCGACCTCCTCAGAAGACAAACATGGGACACAACCGACAGAATGCCCTTCGTCGTCCAGTACTTACCCGGAGCGGAGAAACGACGTCATCTTCTTCACAGCCTTCAACACGTCATTGATGACGATGAACATCTTGCCAAGGTCATCCCCACACCGCCACTCCTTGCCTTCAAACAACCGTGCAACCTCAAACGAACCATTGTATGCAGCAAACTACCCAGTCTTCAGAACAGTGACCACGACACCACATAACCCTGTCATGGCAATCTCTGCAAGACGTGCCAGATCATTGACATGGATACCACTATTACACGTGAGAACACCACCCACCAGGTACGTGGTATGTACTCGTGCGACTCGGCCAACGTTGTCTACCTCATACGCTGCAGGAAAGGATGTCCCGAAGCGTGGTACATTGGCGAGACCATGCAGACGCTGCGACAACGAATGAACGGACATCGCGCAACAATCACCAGGCAGGAATGTTCCCTTCCAGTCGGAGAGCTCTTCAGCAGTCAAGGGCATTTAGCCTCTGATCTCTGGGTAAGCGTTCTCCAAGGCGGCCTTCAGGACGCGCAACAACGCAGAATCGCCGAGCAGAAACTTATAGCCAAGTTCCGCACACATGAGTGCGGCCTCAACTGGGACCTGGGATTCATGCCACAGTACATTCATCCCCCACCATCTGGCCTGCGAAATCCTACCAACTGTCCTGGCTTGATGTAATTCACACCTCTTTAACCTGGGGTTACCCCATCTATGGATCTGTAAAGATTTAATCACCTGCTAATGGTCGCATTCCAAGCATTGTTTGGCATCTTTGAATTTGTCTATATATGTGTTTCTGGAACATACCTCTTCATTCACCTGAGGAAGGAGCAGCGCTCCGAAAGCTAGTGACATCGAAACAAACCTGTTGGACTTTAACCTGGTGTTGTAAGACTTCGTACTGTGCTCACCCCAGTCCAACGCCGGCATCTCAACATCATGTATACGAAATAAGGTAGGGGAACTGCCAGCATGGGTTGCTACCTGGGACTTCGATGTTGTGGCCATTTCGGAAACATGGATAGAGCAGGGACAGGAATGGATGTTGCAGGTTCCGGGGTTTAGGTGTTTTAGTCAGCTCAGAGAAGGAGGCAAAAGAGGGGGAGGTGTGGCGCTGCTAGTCAAGAGCAGCATTACGGTGGCGGAGAGGATGCTAGATGGGGACTCATCTTCCGAGGTAGTATGGGCTGAGGTTAGAAACAGGAAAGGAGAGGTCACCCTGTTGGGAGTTTTCTATAGGCCTCCAAATAGTTCTAGGGATGTAGAGGAAAGGATGGTGAGGGTGATCCTGGATAAGAGCGTAATTAACAGGGTAGTTATTATGGGAGACTTTAACTTTCCAAATATTGACTGGAAAAGATATAGTTCGAGTACATTAGACGGGTAGTTTTTTGTACAGTGTGTGCAGGAGGGCTTCCTGACACAATATGTTGACAGGCCAACAAGAGGCGAGGCCACGTTGGATTTGGTTTTGGGTAATGAACCTGGCCAGGTGTTGGATTTGGAGGTAGAAGAGCACTTTGGGGACAGTGACCGCAATTCGGTGACGTTTACGTTAGTGATGGAAAGGGATAGGTATACACCGCAGGGCAAGAGTTATAGCTCGGGGAAGGGCAATTATGATGCCATTAGACGTGACTTGGGGGGTATATGTTGGAGAAGTAGACTGCAATTGTTGGGCACACTGGATAAGTGGAGCTTGTTCAAGGATCAGCTACTGCGTGTTCTTGATAAGTACGTACCGGTCAGGCAGGGAGGAAGGCTTAGAGCGAGGGAACCGTGGTTTACCAAAGAAGTGGAATCTCTTGTTAAGAGGAAGAAGAAAGCCTATGTGAAGATGAGGTGTGAAGATTCAGTTGGGGCGATGGATAGTTACAAGGTAGTGAGGAAGGATCTAAAGAGAGAGCTAAGGCGAGTAAGGAGGGGACATGAGAAGTATTTGGCAGGTAGGATCAAGGAAAACCCAAAAGCTTTCTATAGGTATGTCAGGAATAAGCGAATGACTAGGGTAAGAGTAGGACCAGTCAAGGACAGGGATGAGAAGTTGTGTGTGGAGTCTGAAGAGATAGGCGAGATACTAAATGAATATTTTTCGTCAGTATTCACTCAGGAAAAAGATAATGTTGTGGAGGAGAATGCTGAGACCCAGGCTATTAGAATAGATGGCATTGAGGTACGTAGGGAAGAGGTGTTGGCAATTCTGGACAGGCTGAAAATAGATAAGTCCCCGGGGCCTGATGGTATTTATCCTAGGATTCTCTGGGATGCCAGGGAAGAGATTGCTGGACCTTTGGCTTTGATTTTTATGTCATCATTGGCTACAGGAATAGTGCCAGAGGACTGGAGGATAGCACATGTGGTCCCTTTGTTCAAAAAGGGGAGCAGAGACAACCCGGCAACTATAGACTGGTGAGCCTCACGTCTGTAGTGGGTAAAGTCTTGGAGGGGATTTCAGTGACAAGATTTATAATCATCTAGATAGGCATAATATGATCACGGATAGTCAGCATGGCTTTGTAAAGGGTAGGTCATGCCTCGCAAACCTTATCGAGTTCTTTGAGAAGGTGACTGAACAGGTAGACGAGGGTAGAGCAGTTGATGTGGTGTATATAGATTTCAGTCAAGCGTTTGATAAGGTTCCCCACGGTAGGCTATTGCAGAAAATACGGAGGCTGGGGATTGAGGGTGATTTAGAGATGTGGATCAGAAATTGGCTAGCTGAAAGAAGGCAGAGGGTGGTGGTTGATGGGAAATGTTCAGAATGGAGTTCAGTTACAAGTGGCGTACCACAAGGATCTGTTCTGGGGCCGTTGCTGTTTGTCATTTTTATCAATGACCTAGAGGAAGGCGCAGAAGGGTGGGTGAGTAAATTTGCAGACGACACTAAAGTCGGTGGTGTTGTCGACAGTGTGGAAGGATGAAGCAGGTTACAGAGGGACATAGATAAGCTGCAGAGCTGGGCTGAGAGGTGGCAAATGGAGTTTAATGTAGAGAAGTGTGAGGTGATTCACTTTGGAAGGAATAACAGGAATGCAGAATATTTGGCTAATGGTAAAGTTCTTGGAAGTGTGAATGAGCAGAGGGATCTAGGTGTCCATGTACATAGATCCCTGCAAGTTGCCACCCAGGTTGATAGGGTTGTGAAGAAGGCCTATGGAGTGTTGGCCTTTATTGGTAGAGGGTTGGAGTTCCGGAGTCAGGAGGTCACGTCGCAGCTGTACAAAACTCTGGTACGGCCGCATTTGGAGTATTGCGTACAGTTCTGTTCACCGCATGATAGGAAGGATGTGGAGGCTTTGGAGCGGGTGCAGAGGAGATTTACCAGGATGTTGCCTGGTATGGAGGGACAATCTTATGAGGAAAGGCTGATGGACTTGAGGTTGTTTTCGTTGGAGAGAAGAAGGTTAAGAGGAGACTTAATAGAGGCATACAAAATGATCAGGGGGTTAGATAGGGTGGACAGTGAGAGCCTTCCCCTGCGGGTGGAAATGGCTGGCACGAGGGGACATAGCTTTAAACTGATGGGTAATAAATATAGGACAGAGGTCAGAGGTAGGTTCTTTACGCAAAGAGTGGGGGGCCGTGGAATGCCCTACCTGCAACAGTAGTGAACTCGCCAACATTGAGGGCATTTAAAAGTTTATTGGATAGGCATATGGATGATAATGGCATAGTGTAGGTTCGTTGGCTTTTGTTTCGGTGCATCATCGTGGGCCGAAGGGCCTGTACTGCGCTGTATCGTTCTATGTTCTATTACATACAGGAAAGTAAAAGGGACATATGAACCGGGGAAGGTCAAGCATAAATCTGGGCCTCCCCTGGTATACGGATGTTTTTTCTTTAATAATGCTCCGTTAAAAGTAAGGCAAAACATTGATGCTCATTTTGAGAACGTTATTAACCAATTTATAGTTATAAATACGATGATTCGATTATTGCACAAACAACTCCATACATAGAGGCAGAATACTTTCCGCTGATGCACGCTCCTACTTCGGAATCCAAATTGTCCTTCTGCAATGTCTTGACTGATATTCGTCTGGGAGGGACGGAACTCCGGTATTCCTCTGGGATATGTCATTCACATTCAGCACCGTTATGTTTTTAAAACAAAATCTGTTAAAGGGAAACCACTGATTGTCTTTCCACGTGCACAAAAAATCACGAAAGATGTTAGGCTCAATTAATTTTCTCTCGTGAGCAAAGCAGCGACCACATGAATTTTGAAGCAACATTTGATCTCCTCTGGTCACATATATAGTTGGACGGACGTGCTGGAAAACTTGTGGCACGGAGACTGGAATCTCGTAATTTCGTGTGATTGCAAATCCCTGTTTCGCAGCCACCCAGAATAGAACAATGCGAACATATCTTCGGCTGACACAGGTTTGTTTATAATCATCTTACTGCGTTACAAGGGCAGTAATAAACAACATACACTGCTGGATTTAAAACGTTCCTGTGACAAATTCTGGTCTACCTTGTCTCAGTAAAGACACACGTGAATTGGAGGGAGACCACGTATTTTCACGATTTTGTTTCCGAGCATGGTAGAATTGTCTGTGTTGAGTAGCTTGGGCCTATGCTCAGCAAACTTTCGAAGATGAGAGATAACCTTATTGAGATATAACATATTCTCCAGGCTTAAAAGAGTTGATGTTGAGAGATTGCGTTCCCTTTGTGAGAGTCTATGATCAGAGCGTATTATCATAGAGTAAGGCATTGTCCACGCAAGACAGTGATGAGGAATTCATTATTTTCTCAGAGGGCAGTGAATCTCATGAATTATTTGTAGTAGCGGTCTGTAGAGGCTGTGTCAGTAAGCACATTGAAGATTGAGATCGGCAGTAATCAGCAAGGGAATCAGGTAAATTATGTGGATAAGGATGGATAATGGAGTTTAGGATTGAGAGATTAGGTCAGTCATGTTATCGTTGAATGCGGGGCTGGCCCGATTGGCCGAATTGGTTTACTTTGATTACTGCCACTTGATCTTATCTTTCAATAATTTACATTGCCTTTGCTATAACCACGATTCAAGAAGAACATGGCAGTGTGCAAGCACAAATATCACCATGGGCGTCAAAAATAGAATCTCTTTGGTTAGGGATTGAGTTAAAAGTTCATTGTTGGGCAATTTTATTGGCTACCAATGGATTGGCAACATATCGCAGAACAAGGAAGATAGGGAGTAATTCCGTTCTGAAATATGTGATGATAGTGTGAACGCCAGAGTGACGAAAGTTGGCAGCTTGTGCTAACGAGTGTTGCACGGTCGTTAGCACTACTGCTGCACACAGCCAGGGACAGATGTTAGATTCTGACCAGGGGTGACTCTCTGTGTGGGTTTTGCGCATTCTCCCCCTGTCTGGGTTTCCTGCGTGTGCTCCTGTTTTCTCCCACAGTCCAAAGGCGTGCACGTGACGTTGTTTGGCCATGGTAATTTGTATCGGAATGGTTCGGATTGTTGTGCTTTGGGTAGGTTATCGAAGTGTCGATGCAGACGCTCTGGGCCAAATGGATTGCTACTGCACTGTACGTGTTCTGCGATTCTGCGACGACATGTTCCTAAATCAGTGTGATTTTGTTTCTTCTGTAATCATATCCGGATTGTGTGCGTCGTTGACTGGGCCAGTAATTATCTTTTTGTTTTTCAAATTTTAGTGTACTCAATTTATTTTTTCCAATTAAGGGACAATTTACTGTGGCCAATCCATCTATTTTGCACGTCTTCGTTTTCTGGGGGCGAAACAAACGCAAACACGCAAAGAATGTGTTAACTCCACATGGACAGTGACCCAGAGCCAGGATCGAACCTGGGACGTCGGCGCCGTGAGTCAGCAGTGCTACCACTGAGCCACGGTGCTACCCTGGCCAGTAATTATTCACGTCCTTCGTCTCCATGGCGAAGTTGGTGGTACGACGCTTGAGCCACAACTGGTCGTTGATTTCAAAGGTGTTGATTCAGGAAAATTATAGAGCTCTCTAGTGCATCTTGCACGTGGTGCACACGGCAATAAGCGTTCGCCAGTGGTGGAGATATTCAATAGTGCGGAAAAGGCAACAATTAAATGGGCTGGTTTTTCCCTGGTTGGTGGTTAGCGCCTAGAGTTTATCAGAGGCATCTAGACAAGTGGAGTGTATTCCTTCTTGAATCAAACCCGTTCAGTCGAATAAAAATATCCGGCGGGATATAATCAGGTTATCCCGTGACAATCTCTGTATGGCGGGACTATAACTTGTGCAGGAAATACAAAGACATTGATTTGCAGTCAAACCAGGAAGAGAAGCATGGCTGCCCGATGAACACACAAGACTTCATTGAGGTCAGTACGCATTCCGATCGGAAATATAGTTGTGTAAACAAAATCGGACAATACTTTTCCACAGGTACACCGTGCTCGTTCATCCTTTTTGAGTCTTTCTGTGATGTGACAAATATTTTACTGAGGGGCATGTAGTTGAAGTGATGTAAAGGGAGTGCCAAAGGCGTTTAATACAATGACACTAGACAATAATTTCAGGGATTAAAATGGAATAAATTTCAGTAGCAGGCTGAGTATAATAAAACTGAATGAAATAAAACGACAAATTCTTGTGAACGGTTTGTAAGGCACAGCTGAAAAAAATGCCGATTACTAAAAAACGTGGCAAGCTTGAAAACTGCCAGGAGCATAGTGATGCAATTCAAGTACAGCCTGTGTAACGGAGAGAGAGACAGAAGTTGATACTTAACGCATAAAAGTGATACATTCCTTTCGGGAAAAAGGGACCAACAATATGAAATAAAAGAGGTAGCACGGTGGCGCAGTGGATTGCACTGTGACTGCGGCGCTGAGTCCTGGGTTCGAATCCCGGCCCAGATTCACTGTCCGTGTGGAGTTTGCACATTCTCCCCTTGTCTGCATGGGTTTCCCCCTCACAACCTAAAGATGTGCAGGTTAGGTGGATTGACAATGCTATATTGCCCTTTATTGGGAAAAAAATGATAATTGGGTACTCTAAATATGGAAACAAGATAATATGAAATAACGGCCAATGATTTTAAACGATATGCAGGAGTGGAGAGCGCAGTGATTACATTTACACACGGCATTGAAAGTATACCATCGCGTTTAAACGTGGTTCAGAGACCAAGATGCATGCAAGTTTTATCCATCGTGAATAAGTGACATTTGCAACATGAGCTGTTGAAATGCAGACCGTGCTGCATTTAAATTGTATTCAAATTATGCACAGCGCTTTGCGTGTATGAGGAAATAATGATTGTGTCTCCATTTTCCAATCATTTTTTAATATTTAACATTCAAGTATCTGGGCTCGCCATGCCCGTCTCCGCTGAACAACGTAAATCGCCAAGGTTTACAGTTTTACTCAGCCCATCAGGGTTCGACACAACCCATTCCTAACGATCATAGATTACACACATTGCATATTGGTCCAATGACCTTAGTCAGTAGGCATGATGGAGCTGCGTGATCAGTGCATGAATAGCTTGGGGCTACCAGTGATAGCACTGCTGTCTTACACTGCCAGGGAGCCGGGTAGGCTTCCGGCATTGGCTGACTCTGTGTGAAGATTACACGTTTACTCGTGTCTGCGTGGGTTTCCTCTGACTTCCTCCCGCAGTCAAAATGATGAACACGTCAGTTGGATTGGTGATGCCACATTGCCCATAGTGACGACGGATATGTAGGTTACATGGGGTCTGCCTTGGCCCATGGTACGTTCACAGCAATGCGCCCGAAAACCGTCGCTAATCATTCGCAGTTTTCCTTTCCATGCGGCTTGTGAACGCCAGGGCGGAGACATAACGGAATTCCAGGGCCGGTTGAGCAAATTCGCAAGTTATAAAATCTCACCGGTGCCGAAGGACGTCATTTGGCCCATCGATTCTGCAGTGGAGGAAGAACTTTCACGAACCTCGGCATGAGACAAACGAAACTTCACGTGGCTTAAGAATCGTCCACACGTAAACACGTGACAATCAAAATGCAAAGGGTTTGTATTAATACACCAGTCTTCCATTCGGGGTTCCTTCAGCATGTGCTATATTTCAAAGCGCAATGGAAAATATCATGTCCAGTTTGCCACACATGGCAGTTTACCTGGATGATGTCGGGGCTGGTTTAGCAGAGGAGCGGCTGGTTTAGCACAGGGCTAAATAACTGACTTTGAAAGCAGACCAAGGCAGGCCAACAGCACAATTCAATTCCCGTACCAGCCTCTCCGAACAGGCCTCCGGCATGTGGCAACTAGGGGCTTTTCACAGTAACTTCATTTGAAGCCTACTTGTGACAATAAGTGATTTGCATTCATTTCATGATATGCTGATTACCAGTTAGTAAGACCAGGTGAATCTGACAAATCTGCAGAATTATATCTGTGTGTTCCACGGGAAGTAGATGGTTTGTTTGGGCTGTAGGGTTGACAGACACAGCCGACACCCAGTAGACAATGAATGTCAGCTCATTAGCAGTTGCCGGACCAAATAATCCCATGGAACTCCACTATTGCGGGAGGTTCATCCCGAACTTGGTGTCAGTGTTGCTTCTGACGCACCTGCTTATAAGAAGTCCCAGTGGCTGATTTTTGACCCGCCACAACGGATTCTGTTAGCAAAAGTAAAACAGCGATTGCCACCTTCTCACTTGCTGACTACTTTAATCTGTCAACACCCCTGTTGCGTTCACATGATGCCTTGCCCTGTGTAATCTGGCTATTCCTGGCTTCATGCACTTTGGCGGTGGCGAAACAAAATTACACCCAGATAGAGAAGTACGCTTTGGCACTTCGTTCGACGTTAAACTATGCCATTAATGAGTCTATGGGCATGCTTCCATGGTAGAAATCGACAATAAAGCATTGTTGGGGTTATTCAAAGAGGAAAAGGTGATTCCCCGGTAGCGCCAGCCCGCATTCCGTGTTGGACTCTCCTTCCGGCGGTGTTCAAGTATGTTTGGAACATCAATCAGGAAGGAAAATTCTTCAACCGGACACTCTCTGGCGGTTACTCGACCCACCAGTACACCGACACCAGTGGCCTCGATTTGTAGTCGTGACCTTATACTCTATGGACTGATTGTACGTAACAACGGCTCAAGTAAATGCCGTTGGCTAGGGTCCGTCACACGGTGCTGTTCGGCGCACTGCAATGTGCCCTCAAGGAGGAGCCGGAGGGTTTTACCACAGAAGTGGTGGAACTCAGCGTGATGGAGGGAATCGTGCTGTGGGCTTTCTGAGTGGTTATTCCTAAATGTGGCCATTGGGCAATTATGCAAGCGGATACCCAGGGGTCGCCACAATGAAAATCTTGGCCCGGCGCTGTGTGTGGTGACCGGCATCTGCTGGATACTGAGAAGTTGAAAAAGAAGTGTATACGTTTCCAGCAGTACCAGAAACTCACTCCGGCAGCTCCAGTTCACCTATGGGAAGGCCGGGCCTGCCAAGGTCTCGCCACCATTGCGACTTTCGCAGGGCACTTCCTGGGGATACATAATTTACGCACAGTCTAAGAGTCCAACGAGCGGTTCAGTCGGGCTTTTCGTGTTCGCGGTATCCCAATGGAACCACATTTAGCAGTTGAAAATGAAATGAAAAATGAAAATGAAATGAAAACCGCTTATTGTCACAAGTAGATTTCAATGAAGTTACCGTGACAAGCCCCTAGTCGCCACATTCCGGCGCCTGTTTAGGGAGGCTGGTACGGGAATCGAACCGTGCTGCTAGCCTGCCTTTGTGTGCATTAAAAGCCAGCAATTTAGCCCAGTGTGCTAAACCAATTCAGAGATTGTGAACTTTTTGAAGCAAAATGCAGTATGTCGTGTCCTCCCGGCGCCTTTTCAGCCATCCTCAAATTGGCTGTCAGAATGTGCCATACGGACATTAGAACATGGGATGAGAAAACAGACTTCACGTTCACCAGAAACCCACCTCGCCATTTACTTGTTCTAATGTAGGACCAAGCCACACGCTAACACCGGGCCGACGCCTGCGGAGCTGTTGATTGGTCATCGCTGCGCACTCGATGGAGCCTTGTTTCGCTGTGAATCAAGGCTAGCATCCACGAACAGCAGGAAGAGACAGGAGCGAATCGAGCCGGAGCACTTGGAGGAATCTGTCACTGGTGACTCTGTCTACCCGTGGAACTTTACTGATGGTGTGTAATGGATTGCTGGAACGGTCATATAACGGTCCAGGCCAGTCCCGTATTTGAGACAGTTGCATGCGAATGAATCGACTCGACACGTGAACCATTCCTGGAGCAGGGTAGCACTGGTACGCGAGGATAGACCATGGGTTCGACCCCGCTGGTGCCCCTAATTTAGCAATAGTTGTCTGTGGTTCCCCAAGCTGGCTGGACCTTGTGATTCCAGAACCGGTTGGGCGAGTAGGCGAGTTGGGCGAGTGGGCAAAAAAATGGCAGTTGCAGTGTAATTTGGATAAGTGTCAAGTTATTCACTTTGGAAGCAAAAACTGGAAGGTAGATTACTACCTTAATGGTTGTAAATTTGGAGAGGGGTGTGTGCAGGGGGACGTGGGTGTCCTTGTGCACCATTCGCTGAAGGTAAGCATGCAGGTGCAACCGGCGATAAAGAAGGTTCATGGTATGCTGGCCTTCACTGCGAGAGCTTTTGGGTATAGAAGCAGGGATGTGTTGCTGCAATTGTACAGGGCCTTAGTGAGGCCACGCCTGGAGTATTGTGTGCGGTTTTGGCCTCCCGCTCTGAGGAAGTATGTTGTTGCTCTCGAGGGAGTGCAGCGAAGGTTTACCAGACTGATTCCAGGGAAGGCGGGTCTGTGAGATGAAGAGAGATTGACGAGGTTGTGATTGTTTTCGCTGGAGTTCAGAAGTATGAGGGGTAGGGGGGGGGGGGGGGATCTCATAGAGACTTTCTAAAATTCTACAGGACAAGACAGGGTAAATGCAGGGAAGATGTTACCAATGATGGGTGTGTCCAGAAGCAGCGGTCACAGTCTGAGAATGCAGGTAAATCATTTTGGAAAGGGATAAGGAGACATTTCTTCACACAAAGAGTCGTGAGCCGGTGGAATCCATTGCCACATGAACGAGTTGGTGCTAACACTTTGAATATATTTAACAGGCAGCTTGATATAGCAATGGGAAGAACAGGATCAAAGGATATGGGGAGATGGCAGAATGAGGCTGTTGAGTTGGATGATCAACCATGACCGTGGTGAATGGCGGAGCAGGCTCGAAGGGCCAAAAGGCCTCATCCTGCTCCTATCTTCTGTGTAGCGATGTATGTAACCCGGGTGGTGAACCAGACTGAGCAGGAATCGTACGTGGCGTTTTTCCCCACAGAAATGAACGCAGGTGACCGCCGAACAGAAAGCTGAGGAACGAGATGTTCGACAAGGAATGGACGCTCCCCGGTCCATTACACTCCTCGCGCCTGGAGCGGCGGGCTCCGGATACATGGCCCTAGGCGAAAAGAGCGAAAGATTTCCTCCTTCCCGTCGAAATGCCCGACGTATCGGACTTGATGGGGGGGGCGTGGAGGTGTTTATAACCCGAAAGAAGGCTCCGTGATCAGCAACACCAGAGTCCCTGTGCTCACACCTGAATACAATGTTACCAGATGAGGCGGCGGGGCAACGCTCCCTTTTTCTGAGGACTTCTGGGATTATAAATACCCCGGCTATGTGCGGGCTTGTGCACGGGGGACCCTCCCGGGAGTCGGAAGAATGCATAGCAAGGAGAATAAAACATATGTATTATACAGTCATCGCTTCGGAGTAGACGCTTGCCTGAGACTTTACAGTGCACCACTTTACCACAACTTAATTTTGTATGAATAAAATATCATCTTTAATGGTGGAAATCTGAAATATAAAAAAAACTTCCAATGATACACAGGGCTCTGTCAGCATTTGCTGAGTTTGAAAGAGAGGTTAGATTCTAAGTCGAATGTGATTTTTCTTCGGAGTCATAGTGAAGCCTAAATTTGACGTATCTTATGCTGTTGTACGTGGAAAGAAGAAGTAGATAAAATGGAAGTGTTCAGTTAAAAAAGTGAAAGGAGAGCCTGAACAAAATGGCATGGCACATGCGACCATAGGATTGCTCATGGTTCTCGTGAAGCATGAAGGCATTCATTTAGTGCAAGTATTTATGCCGGAAAAACAATGTTGACATTGTTTGCGAATGTTATATATGAGTTATGGTGTAATACCGGTTGCTTCTGATCGTAAATAAATTATGGATATTGAGAAATATTTTGTGCATGAAGCAAATAGACAAAATCACTTTTCACCACAAACTCTGAAAGGTTGGTGATAGAGGAAGTGGATTGGACGAAAATGGGCCATCGCAAACTCACTTCAGCATGCCTCACGAAAAGCAAATATAAGCAGTTATTACCTGAAGTAAATAGGCAAAATTTGTGAAAGGAAAAACCAGCAGTAATATGGAACTGATGGTTGAACCCCAGCAATGTAATTGAGTAATGGAAGATACACATTCCTCAACAGAGATGACATCTAGGAACAAAATTTGGGAACACTGTGAACAACTGCCTAGGTGCTCAAGTGTGCGAAGTGTTTTGAGATAAAAGGATGGAGCCGTACTGACCACCTCGTTTACTTTCTCCTTAATTCGGATCAACGTTCAAACTGGCCAATAAATTAATTATGTTTTTATGAGATTCTTGTAGGCACGTTGGGTGACCTAATTCCAAAAGCGCTTCAAAATAAATGACTTGAATGCAATTGGTTTCTCGAGAACGTTCCCTTCGAAAGACAGGGCACAAACGAACTTTATGTCATTCTCTGATAAGCTATCTCATAAATGGGAAAGTTAACTCTTTTCTAGAGGCATGTAAATATCGTGATATTTTGCTAATATAAAATAATTGTTTTTTTCTGTATTGTGGAAAGTAACGAATGCACATAATATTGAAACGTTTTAGTTTTAAAAATAGTTCCTCTCTGCACTAAACCCTACACAGTTATTCCCGCAATCCGACGAGAATAAAAAAGCAACTCGTTGTTCTTAAGCTGGAAATAACTGCAACAGCCACAGATCATGTAGCGGAACGTACAAAACATACACAGTAACAGAAGGGAGAGTATTCTGCCATGGTACACGATTCAACTGATCATGGCTCACCGGTTATGTCAAAGGCGTTTGACAACATCATCCCACATCCACTGACGTCACGGCGTTTGACATCTTGGTATCTCAATTCTCAGCATGGTCCATATCTGATCTGCGTATCCCTCCACTGCGAGTGGAAAATTTAACTTTCCATTGACGTCCGAGTGATTTCTTTGCCTCACCGGCACTCTGGCCCCCGTCCATCACTCAGCATGTCCGTCCAAAATGCGCTTCCATTATTTTGTGATGGTGTGCTTTGGATCATGTCCCCATCTACGCCAACTACGTCCTTAATTACAATGTAACTTCTAATGAGAACACGTCTTATTCTGGTAAACTGTGTAATCATCACCACCGACAATACAGTCACTGTTTATTAGACAAATCCCCCATTATACGAAATTATCCACTCAACCTCAGCTTCACTACCTCTGAGCGAAGTATGTCCTTCCTTCGAGAATACGAAAGAAACTGTCATTTACACATCAGCCGTGGCCTAAGCAAGTAAAACAAAGAATGTTTATTCCCGTCCTCAACACCCCTTATGATATCGTATTATCATCCTGCACTTGCTCGTATTCTTTTAATGTCATCAAAAAAAGGTAAGCATGGCACATTGGCAAACATTTTGTAATATTGAACAATCGATGACTTCGTTGCACACAGGTTCCTCTGTGACATATGAAGAGCGTTCTACTTAGCCACATTATATTGCATGTACCTGTACTCGCCCACCTACTATATACTTCTCTTTACCCCTGGAACACCATCTCGTCATCGCAAAAACAAAATAATGCCTGTCTTGTTTTCTGTCATCCGAATAATGAATATATAAAAATTGGATTCCCCATCCATTGATTTCGATGAACAGCGGACACGGACATTGAAAATGTCTTTACCCCTGGAACACCATCTCATCATCGCAAAAACAAAATAATGCCTGCCTTGTTTTCTGTCATCCGAATAATGAATATATAAAAATTGGATTCCCCATCCATTGATTTCGATGAACAACGGACACGGACATTGAAAATCTCCTTATCGAATGTTTCGTCGTCTTACCTTGAAAATTACCGAAGCAATCGTACAATCTGATTTCTGCTGATAATAAGTCCTCAACAGATGCCAATATATTACACTCCATATCAATTCCACGAATTTACATTTTTACTGCCCTCCGGTGGGAAACTCATAGAGAGTCTTCTTACATTCTACATATACCAAAATCATGGTTTCCCTTTTCTCCCTTTCACATAATTTCGCTCGAGCCAAACCACCACAAGTGAGTCAAAGACATTTGGCTCGATTGTCCAGGAATGGGCTAAGCGCTGGCACCGTCGTGAACACCGTGGAGTTACACGCGGTGTCATCGGGCCCCCAGGTGCAGCAATTTAAGGCGCACCAGGGGTCAGCACAGGCGCAACATAAAGCGCTCGAGGGAGCGTTCGCCGATCGGCCGCCGATATGCCGTTTGCACCATTGACGCAACCGGAGTCAGCTGGAAAACAGCCTTCCCCCACACATTGCCGTCGCAGGTAAGATGGCCGCCAGACGAGGAGCCCCGAGATTCAGGGGCGGCGAATTGGACTCCCTCCTGGACGCCGTGGACGAGAGGAGGCTGTTTCTGTACCACGGCCTGCAGGACAGCAGGCGCAATCATTCGGCGTGCGTGGCCGGAGGTGACAGAGTCCATCAGTGCTGTCAGGCCGGTGGCCAGGACCACAGACCAGTTCAGGAAGAACCTGCACAACCTCCTCAGGGCGAACAGCGTGAATTCTGAGCACTGTGCCACTTGCACCAACCGCCCTACCCGCGATAGACATGTGACCCATCCCCCGCCCAGGGGGTCGGTCCCACCCCTGCCTTGATGCACAAGGCTGCACCCACCATGCCAGCTGCAGTGGCCGGGTGACATGTGCACAGATGCCATAATAGAACCAACCGCTGGGCTGCATGTGTCGGACCGTCTAACACTGTTGCTGATTGTGTTTAATCTGCACCCCCTCCCCCCGAAGAAGTCCGCTCATAACCGCAGGGAGCGGGAAAAGACCACAGGGGGAAACATAAGAACTGTATCCCCTCACCGTGCCCGAGCAGAGGGCACTGGAAGTCCTAGGACGACCCGAGGTGCGGGAGGCTCCCGATGCCGAGTTTGGAGGCGCGCCACCAATAGAGAGCCCTCTGCCTGGCTGCGGCCCCTCGCAACACATGTGTGCCAACTCCCAACCCCACACGCCAACCGCTCACCCTACCCCCTCACCCTTCCTCCAACTCACCGCACTTCCAAGCGCCCACCACAAATCCCCACCCCAACCAATCATTACATCGCGCCTCATTCCTGTCCGTCTCTCGAACCATTGTGTCTTTCAGGACGAGCCGGTGAAGGTCCCTGCCCACCCGCTCCCCCCCCCCGCCCCCCGTGCCCAGCAAGTTCCAGGGCCGGTGCCCCCAGGGATGCAAGTAACAACGGGGAGGGCAGCCATAACACCAGCGCTCCGCCTAGACGAGCCAGGGCAGCGCGACCAAGGGGACAGAAACACAGCAGACGGGCACACAGCACACAAAGACACAGGGGACAGACACACAATGGACAGATACACAGGACACCAACACACAGGGACCGGATAAACAGCACACAACGCCACAGTGGACATGCACACAGGAAACCAGAACACGGCACAGCACGACACAGGAGGCCCCTGATTTCGGGTCCGACGATGACATAGACTTACCGCCACTGCTGTCTCCTATACCCTCGACCAAAACATCGCATATACTATCACCTCGGTAGGGCCTTTTAGTGAGGAGCATCCTGAGATACGTACAGGTGCACACCACACAGCCTCTCCGGTCCAGAGGTGGAGGTGGGAGCATCCGAGGGGCCGGACGTCAGGAGGGAAGCCCGGCCCATGCATTCAACTGCTGCCCCGAAGGGTCCCGGGTTCCTGGAATATCCACTCCCACCGAGACGTCACATGCAATTAGCGACCCAGGGACCAGAGAAGGCGATGATGGCAGGCATTCCGCACGTTCAGAGGCAGGTGGAGGAGTCCAACCATGTGCACGAGCAGGTATGTTGAGAGTCATGCATTTCACTCATGTCGAAACTGCATGGGTGACGCCTGCGGTGGAGGCTACGGGGTCGAAGGTGTCGTTAATGGCTCAGGTTATGCAAGGCCTCGGGCTATGTGTGCAGACGGGGGGGGGGGGCATGGACCACTCACGGGCAGCCATGTGTCAGAGCCAGCTGCAGATTGCTGTGGCACTCTTCATCGTGGCCCAGCACCAGCAGGTCTTTGCTGAGAGCATCTGCTCCATTGCCCAAGGGCTGCCCAGCGTCACACAATACCTGACGGAGAGCGCACAGTCCCAGAGGGAGGTGGCACTAACCCAGTCAGGTATGGCCCACTCCCTGAGCTCCATGGCTGCTAACGTTCAGACTGTGGTCGATACCTGAGTGGGTCTCCAGGACTTGCAGTGCCAGGTGTAGGGGGGCCTCTCGGGATAGCTGTGCTCGCACCCTCGTCCCATTAAGAAGACCGAGGGTCAACGGGCACGCCAATGGAGGAGGCGGTGCTGGAACATGTGCCAGTGAGTCCTGCAGGGGATGTCCTGGAACATCGCAGCACCTCGGAAACCACCCTCCCATCTCTGGTGCATCTGGCGAGCAGCGGGCAGAATAGGTCAACACCACTCCAGCCGGGACGCCCGAGGAGCAGGCTTGGCCATCCAGGTCGGGCCGCAGGGCAGGAGTCACATCAGTCCACCTCCACTCATGCAGCACAAGATGGCGCCGGAGCATCGCGACTCTCTGCGAGCTATCCGTAACAGATTTAATTTTTATTTGTCTTACAATCGTTCTACTCATTTAAAATTAAATTTGAAGAACAACATTATTACTAACCTCTCTCTTTTATACATTATTGCAGGCTTGAACATATCCCGAGCCCATGGAGCACTTTAGAGCCTACCCGACCTGACCTCCACGACCAGGTTACGGATAGGGCCGAACAGGAAGTGAAACTCCGACCTCGATTTGGACCTGGCCCGGACCTCGGAGCGCCCAACCCGCCTTAACGACCGACGCCAGCCACCGGACAATCAGGCCCAGTACCCGGAGCTTCAGACTCGACCCCGACCACGAGACCCGGCCCAACTCGACCGGCGGATGCCCGCCCAGCGACCCGAAACGGAAAATCCGTCCAGCAGCCCGACCTATCGGGAAAAGGAGGAAAGAAATGCCCGCGTGGATTTAAAAAGCGCGGGAGATTTAAAAAGCGCAGGAGCTGCGAGTCAGAGCGGAGATTTTAAAAGATCGCGGCCTAGTTTCGGGAGCCGTTCGGAGGAGGACGAGCAGTGTCTGTCAGGGAGAGAACCAGAGAACATCTAAGACACTCAGAAGGTAAGAAGGTAAGTAAGTGATTTTTACTCACTTTTAATTTTATACCTTTTTCAAATTGCGTGTGTTCGGGGGGGGGGGGGGGGGGGTGTGGAACTGAAGTGACATCGCAGAAAAGCTGTGGCCTGAGTGGCTGGTTGGGAATCTGCACTAAACTGAAAAAATTAAGCATTGGTAACTAATTAAACATAATTACTTAATGATAATGTAGAGGGATATCAAAGCCAGAGATCGGAGAGTACTATATTTAGCTTTCACATTTATATTAGAAATCTAGTGCTAGGAAACAGATAGTTAACAGTAACTTTAAAAATATATATTATGTGTACATTTTTTAAAAAAACTTTTAATTTTAATTCATTGACGCAATGTCAGTTCGAGGGGTGCAGTGCTCTGACTGTGAGATGTGGCAGGTCCGGGAGGCTTATAGCGTCCCGGATGGCTTCATCTGCAGAAAGTGCACCCAACTGGATCTCCTCACAGACCGCATGGTTCGGTTGGAGCAGCAATTGGATGCACTTCGGAGCATGCAGGTGGCGGAAAGCGTCATAGATCGCAGTTATATAAATGTGGTCACACCCAAGATGCAGGCAGAGAAATGGGTGACCACCAGTTAGGGCAGGCAATCAGTGCAGGAATCCCCTGTGGTTGTCCCCCTCCCGAACAGGTATACCCCTTTGGATACTGTCGGGGGGGATAGCCTATCAGGGGAAAACAGCAGCAGCCAGAGCAGTGGCACCACGGCTGGCTCTGATGTTCAGAAGGGAGGGTCAAAGTGCAGAAGAGCAATAGTAATAGGGGACTCTATAGTCAGGGGCACAGATAGGCGCTTCTGTGGACGGGAAACAGACTCCAGGATGGTATGTTGCCTCCCTGGTGCCAGGGTCCAGGATAACTCCGAACGGGTAGAGGGCATTCTGACGGGGGAGGGCAAACAGGCAGAGGTCGTAATACATATTGGTACTAACGACATAGGCAGGAAGGGGCATGAGGTCCTGCAGCAGGAGTTCAGGGAGCTAGGCAGAAAGTTAAAAGACAGGACCTCTAGGGTTGTAATCTCGGGATTACTCCCTGTGCCACGTGCCAGTGAGGCTAGAAATAGGAAGATAGAGCAGCTAAATACGTGGCTAAACAGTTGGTGTAGGAGGGAGGGTTTCCGTTATCTGGACCACTGGGAGCTCTTCCGCGGCAGATGTGATCTATATAAGAAGGACGGGTTGCACCTAAACTGGAGAGGCATAAATATCCTGGCCGCGCGGTATGCTAGTGTCACACGGGAGTGTTTAAACTAGTATGGCGGGGGGTGGGCACGGGAGCAATAGGTCAGAAGGTGAGAGCATTGAGGGAGAACTAGGGAATAGGGACAGTGGGCTCTGAGTCAGAGCAGATAGGGAGAAGGTGCTGAACACAGCGAGTCTGGTGGACTGAAGTGCTAATGTTTTAATGAAAGACGTATTACGGGTACGGCAGATCGACTTAGAGCTTGGATTAGTACTTGGAACTATGATGTTGTTGCCATTACAGAGACCTGCTTGAGGGAAGGGCAGGATTGGCAGCTAAACGTTCCAGGATTTAGATGTTTCAGGCGGGGTAGAGGGGGATGTAAAAGGGGTGGCGGAGTTGTGCTACTGGTTAGGGATAATATCACAGCTATACTGCGGGAGGACACCTCAGAGGGCAGTGAAGCTATATGGATAGAGATCAGGAATAAGAAGGGTGCAGTCACAATGTTGGCGATTTACTACAGGCCTCCCAACAGCCAGCGGGAGATAGAGGAGCAGATAGGTAGACAGGTTTTGGAAAAGAGTAAAAACAACAGGGTTGTGGTGATGGGAGGCTTCAACTTCCCCAATATTGACTGGCACTCAGTTAATGGCTTAGACGGGGCGGAGTTTGTAAGGAGCATCCAGGAGGGCTTCTTTAAACAATATGTAGACAGTCCAACTAGGGAAGGGGCAGTACTGGACCTCGTATTGGGGAATGAGCCCGGCCAGGTGGTAGATGTTTCAGTAGGGGAGCATTTCGGGAACAGTGACCACAATTCAGTAAGTTTTAAAGTGCTGTTGGACAAGGATAAGAGTGGTCCTAGGATGAATGTGCTAAATTGGGGGAAGGCTAATTATAACAATATTAGGCGGGAACTGAATAACATAGATTTGGGGCGGATGTTTGACGGCAAATGAACATCTGACATGTGGGAGGCTATCAAGTGTCAGTTGAAAGGAATTCAGGACCGGCATTTTCCTGTGAGGAAGAAGGGTAAATACGGCAATTTTCGGGAACCTTGGATAACGAGATATTTTGGAGGCCTCGTCAAAAAGAAAAAGGAGGCATTTGAAAGGGCTAAAAGGCTGGGAACAGACGAAGCCTGTGTGGAATACAAGGAAAGTAGGAAGGAACTTAAGCAAGGAGTCAGGAGGGCTAGAAGCGGTCACGAAAAGTCATTAGCAAATAGGTTAAGGAAAATCCCAAGGCTCTTTACACTTACATAAAAAGCAAGAGGGTAGCCAGGGAAAGGGTTGGCCCACTGAAGGATAGGCAAGGGAATTTATGTGTGGAGCCAGAGGAAATGGGCGAGGTACTAAATGAATACTTTGCATCAGTATTCACCAAAGAGAAGACATTGGTAGATGTTGAGTCTGGAGAAGGGTGTGTAGATAGCCTGGGTCACATTGAGATCCAAAAAGACGAGGTGTTGGGTGTCTTTAAAAATATTAAGGTAGATAAGTCCCCAGTGCCTGGTGGAATCTACCCGAGAATACTGAAGGAGGCTGGAGAGGAAATTGCTGAGGCCTTGACAGAAATCTTTGGATCCTCACTGTCTTCAGGTAATGTCCCGGGGGACTGGAGAATAGCCAATGTTGTTCCTCTGTTTAAGAAGGGTAGCAAGGATAATCCAGGGAACTACAGGCCGGTGAGCCTTACTTCAGTGGTAGGGAAATTACTGGAGAGAATTCTTCGAGACAGGATCTACTCCCATTTGGAAGCAAATGGACGTATTAGTGAGAGGCAGCATGGTTTTGTGAAGGGGAGGTCGTGTCTCACTAACTTGATAGAGTTTTTCGAGGAGGTCACTAAATTGATTGATGCAGGTAAAACAGTGGACGTTGTCTTTCTGGACTTCAGTAAGGCCTTTGACAAGGTCCCTCATGGTAGACTACTACAAAAGGTGAAGTCACACGGGATCAGGGGTGAGCTGGCAAGGTGGATACCGAACAGGCTGGGTCATAGAAGGCAGAGAGTAGCAATAGAAGGATGCTTTTCTAATTGGAGGGTTGTGACCAGTGGTGTTCCACAGGGATCAGTGCTGGGACCTTTGCTGTTTGTAGTATATATAAAAGATTTGGAGGAAAATGTAACTGGTCTGATTCGTAAGTTTGCAGACGACACAAAGGTTGGTGGAATTGCGGATAGCGATGAGGACTGTCAGAGGATGCAGATTGTTTGGAGACTTGGGCGGAGAGATGGCAGATGGAGTTTAATCCGGACAAATGTGAGGTAATGCATTTTGGAAGGTCTAATGCAGGTAGGGAATATACAGTCAATGGTAGAACCCTCAAGAGTATGGAAAGTCAAAGAAATCTAGGAGTACAGGTCCACAGTCACTGAAAGGGGCTACACAGGTGGAGAAGGTAGTCAAGAAGGCATACGGCTTGCTTGCCTTCATTGGCCGGGGCATTGAGTATAAAAATTGGCAAGTCATGTTGCAGCTGTACAGAATCTTAGTTAGGCCACACTTGGAGTATAGTGTTCAATTCTGGTCGCCACACTCCCAGAAGGATGTGGAGGCTTTAGAGAGGGTGCAGAAGAGATTTACCAGAATGTTGCCTGCTTTGGAGGGCATTAGCTATGAGGAGCGGTTGAATAAACTCGGTTTGTTCTCACTGGAACGAAGGAGGTTGAGGGGCGACCTGATAGAGGTCTACAAAATTATGAGGGGCCTAGACAGAGTGGATAGTCAGAGGCTTTTCCCCGGGGTAGAGGGATCAATTACTAGGGGGCACAGGTTTAAGGTGAGAGGGGCAAGGTTTAGAGTAGATGTACGAGGCAAGTTTTTTACGCAGAGGGTAGCGGGTGCCTGGAACTCGCCACCGGAGGAGGTGGTGGAAGCAGGGAAGATAGTATCAGTTAAGGGGCATCTTGACAAATACATGAATAGGATGGGAATAGAGGGATACGGACCCAGGAAGTGTAGAAGATTGTAGTTTAGTCGGGCAGCATGGTCGGCACGGGCTTGGGGGGGGGGGGGGGGGCGAAGGGCCTGTTCCTGTGCTGTACATTTCTTTGTTCTCTGCTCTTGTTGGTACTCCCCGAGGCCCGTCCCCTTGAGCGCACAAGAAGGAAACAGATCACGGGACCCAGCCCAACCTGCCCCAGGAAGCCACTGCCCGCGAACCAGAATCATGGAAACGACGGATACCGCGCGTGAGGACCCGAAAGCGCCGCAAAGTATTCCCATGCTCACAGAACGCCGGGACGCGTCCGGACCACAAACACGATCCCCCCGCCACCCCCCCTTTCCACAGCAACCCCACTACCTCAACCAGCGCCGGGAGTCTGCCAGACACGACTATGGAAACGTAACCAGTACCCTGGTCCCCGCTAGCACCTCGGTCCCTGCCAGGTGCAACCACCTACCTTCCAGAAGGTCTGACTTCTCCTCTCGTATCCTGGGACCAGCAAGCCTCAGGCGCCGACCGAGGAAGAGAGGGCAGCACGGCAGCACAAGTGGCGAGCAGTGTAGCTCACAGCGCCAGGGATGCAGGTTCGATTACCTGCTGGGACACTGTCGGTGTGGAGTCTGCAAGTTCTCACTCTGCAAGTGTCTGTGTGGGATTCCTCCGGGTGCTCCGGTTTCCTTCCACAGTCCAAAGACGTGCAGGTTAGACGGATTGGCCACGCTAAATTGCCCTTAATGTCCAAAAAGGTTAGGATAGGTTATTGGGTAAGCGGCATAGGGGGGAAGTGATGTCTTCAGTGGGTCGGTGCAGACTCGATGGACCGAATAGACTCCTTCTGCACTGTATGCTCTATGTTCTATGAAAGGCGGCGGTGTGCAGGTGAGACTGATGCAACGTGGTCTCAAGAGCCTCTCCCCAGCATACTCCTGACAAACCAGCGCCCGGGCCCTGCCAGACGTGACCCCGGAATTTTAACCAGCGACCTGGTCCCCGCCAGCGCCCTGGACACCGCCAGGCGCAACCACTTACTTTCCACAAGGTCAGACCTCTCCCATCGGAACCCAGGATCATCCAGCCGGAGCCACCGATCGTGGAAACGAGGGAAACACGGTGATCTGCAGGTTAGACTGAAGCAACGTGGTCTCAAGACCCCTCTCCACAGCACACTACTGGCAAACGTCCAAGCGATCGAAAAAAAGCTGGATGAACTTAACGCCAGACGGAGCTCTCAGAGGGAAGTAAGAGGGAAGTTTCACAGAGACATGGATGACGTCCGCATCGCCGGACTGTGCCATACAACCTGAAGGCTTCTCAATTCACCGCATTATCAGGCAAAGCTAAGGGTGGAGAGGTTTGATTCCTCATCCACCCCACCTGGTGCTTGCATTTTGTGACGCTGGCGACCTACAGCTCTCCGCAGCTATAATACCTGACCATGAAGTGCCGCCCATACAACCTTCCACGTGAGTTCAGTTCAGCCATTATCACAGTGGAAGTATCCCTGGGGTATCTGGGGTATCCCACCCCAGGCAGAAGTGAAGAAGGCGCTGGATTAACTGCATACAGTTATAAACACATGCGAAACAGGACACCCAGAGGCCTTGTTCAGCGTGGCCGGGGACTCCAACAAGAATGTGCTGCTAAAATTCTACCAGCACATCTCCTGTCCCACCAGGGACGACAATACTCTTGACCACTTCTGCTCAAAAGTCAAGGGTGCCGACCGTTCCATCGCCAGACCACAATTTGGGAAGTCAGACCAGAAGACGCTGCTCCTTCTCCTGGCATTGAAGCAGAAACTCAAGCAGGAGAATCCAGCTTTCAAAAGTGTGCAGTGCTGGTCTGAGTAATCAGAAAGCTCCTACGTAACTGCTTGTAGACAGTGGACAGGTCCATATTTAAGAAATCAGCGATTAACTTAATGTGAATGCCACCACTGTCACAGACTTCATAAGCAAATGCGTGGACGACTGCGTGCCAAAGAAAGCAATACGCATGTTTCCCAACCAGAAACCATGACTTAATAGCGAGATTTACTCCCTGCTGAAGGACAGGTTTCAGGCGGTCAAGTCAGCTGACCCTGATCTATACTTGAAATCCAGGCAAATGCATCCGCGATGCCAAGAGAGAATATCAGAACAAGCTAGACTGATAGACTTGCGTTACAGACTCTCGGCCTTTGTGGCAAGTCCTAAACAACATAACGGGCTACAAAGCGAAGCCGAGCAGTATCTCCCGAAGCAGCGCAACCCTCATCGATGAATTCAATGCATCCTATGCTCGGTTCGAGCGGGAAACCAACGACACGCTGTTGCGTTCCCCCGCAACACATAACACACCCATACCCACCATCACAGCATCCGAAGTCAGATCGGCTATCCTGAAAGTGAACCCTTGGAAGCCGACGGGTATGGATGGGATCCCTCGTCGTGCACTAAGAGCTTGCACAGACCAGCTAGCAGATGTGTTTGTGGAATCTTCAACGTGCCCCTACTCCACTCCGAGGTCCCCACCTTATTCAAGAAGACCACCATCATCCCGGTGTCAAAGCAAAACCAGACAACCTCCCTCAAAAACTACTGTCCAGTGGCCCGGACTTCAGTCATAATGAAGTGCTTTGAGAGGCTGGTCATGAAGCGCATCATCTCCACACTCCCATAAAACCTTGATCCACTGCAATTCGCATACCACCACAACCCGTCGACCGCAGATGCCAGCTGCCTGGCTCTACAGTCATACCTATAACATCTCGACAACAAGGAGTCCTACATCAGGCACATATTTATTGACTACAGCTCCGCCTTGAACACCATAATCCCAGCCAAGCTCATGTCAAAGCTCCAACACCTAGGACTTGGCACGACTCTCTGCAGCTGGATCCTCGACTTTCTAAGCCACAGACCACAATCAGTAAGAATAAAAAACAACAGCCCCACCACAATAGTCCTCAATACCGGGGACTATCAAGGCTGCGTACTTAGCGCCCTACTATACTCTCTGTCCACACACGACTGTGTGGCAAAATTTGTTTACAGCTCCACCTGCAGGTTTGATGACGACGCGACCATTGTGGGCCACATGTTGAATAACGATGAGTCAGAATACAGGAGGGACATTGAGAACCTATTGAAGGGGTGCAGCGACAACAATCTAACCCACAATACCGGCAAAACTAAAGAGCTGGTAATTGACTTCAGAAAGCAAAGTACTGGACATGCCCCTGTCAGCATCAATGGGGCGGAGCTGGAGGCAGAGGTTTGAAAATCCTAGGAGTACAGAACTCCAAAAATCGGTCCTACTCCACTCAGACCGGAGATGGAAATAGAGGGATACGGACTGGAAATGTAGAAGATTTTAGTTTAGACGGGCAGAATGGTCGGCACATGCTTGGAGGGCCGAAGGACCAGCAAAAAAGCACAACTGCGCCGAGACACCCTCAGAAAGCTAACGAAATTCGACATGTCCACATTAACCCTTACCAACGTTTACAGATGCACCATCGAAAGCATCTTATCTGTCTGCTTCGCAGCCTGGTATGGCAACTGCTCGGCCCTAGACGGCAAGAAACTTCAGAGTCGTGAACACAGCCCAGTCCACGACATGGACCTGCCTCCAATCCATTGACTCCATCTACTCCTCACGCTGCCTGGGGAAGGCGGGCAGCATAATCAATCACCCCTCCCATCCGGCTTCCTCACTCTTCCAACTTTTTCCATTCGACAGGAGATGCAAAAGTCTGAGAACATGCACAAAGAGACTCAAAACAGCCTGTCCCCAGCTGTTTACAGACGCCTAAATGACCCTGATTTGGGCTAACCTCATTAGACGACACCCCTGCATGCTTCAGCGGATGCCGGTGCTATGTATTTGCAGTGTGCACTTTTTTTTGCCCTATTATGTATTTTATTTTATTTCCTTTCCTTTTCATGTATCTAATGATCTGTTGAGTTGCTCGCCAAAAAACAATTTTCACTGTACCTTGGGTCACGTGACAATAATCAAAATCCAATCCAAATGGTATGCCATCTGGGGAACCACCGAGGCACCGTGATAGGGGCTGGAAGGCCAATAAGATAGACACTAACTAAGTTGGCACGGGTACAGGGCACATGTTCGTTCTATGGGCTAGATCAGAGGCTGCATGCTAGTGTTCACATTAAACACACGTTATCACCGATGAAAGATGCCTCTGAGCTCTCCCTGATGGGTGTTGGGGTGGGCCGCGAAGTGAGGGCCACTGTGGGTGAGGGGTGATGGAAGACTGAGCCCCAGTCTGTGCGCTAGAAACGCCAGGGCAATGTGATGGAGTGGACAGCTCGCATATAGGGTCCATCAAGGTGGAGAATGCTACTGTGGGCATGAGTCAGACATTGTCTAAATATGTGCAGCTCGGAGCTCATCGCAGAGCTGGCTGTCATCGTTGTCCATCCAGTGGACCAGACCGCTGTCACAGGCAACCCTGTGCCCCCAGCTCGTTGTGTCGCAGGAGAATGTACAACGGAGGGGTGGTCTGCATGCGGGCGGCTCGGTGGTGGTGGAGGTGAGTGTGTTTGGAGTTGGGGGAGGTGAGGGTGGTCGGTGGTGAGTTGGGGGGGGGGGTGGTATTGTGCTGTCCGTGCCCCTGCCCAGAAACACCCCCTCCCCCGTATTTGGTGAAACGTGCGATGATCAAAGCATCCCGTGCTTGATTTCCCTGCCGATGGCGTAGTGGAGGCACCAGTCCACATCCAGCCCCCATGTACCACATATTCATAGAATTTACAGTGCAGAAGGAGGCCATTCGGCCCGTCTAGTCTGCACCGGCTCTTGGAAAGAGCACCCTACCCAAGGTCAACACTTCCACCCTATCCCCATAACCCAGCAACCTCACCCAACACTATGGGCAATTTTGGACACTAAGGGCAATTTATCATGGCCAATCCACCTAACCTGCACATCTTTGGACTCCATATTGTCCCTCTCCCACTCCTCCTCCTCGTCTGATGAGGCCTGCCCATGCTCCTCATCCTCCTTCAGCACATCACACCTCTGACGGGCTATATTATGGACGACGCAGCAGACCACAAGATGCGTCCAACCCTCCTTGGCTCATACAGCGGGCCCCTCCAGAGTGGTCCAGTCACATGAAGGGCATGTTCAACACCTTGAAGCACCGGTCGACCACACCCCTGGTCGCAGAATGTGCCTCACTGTGGCGGTTCTCCACCTCGCTCTGTGGCTTCCAAACCAGCGTCATCAGCCACGACCGCAATGGGTAACCCCTGTCGCCCAGCAACAAGCCCCGCAGCAGGAGTGGTGCCCTTCGACGATGCCGCGGATGAACGATTGCACCAGGATAAACGAGTTCTGCACACTGCCCGGGTACTGTGCTCAGACTTGCAGAATCTTCATCTGGTGGTCACAGACAACCTGTGCGTTCATAGAATGCTACCCCTTCCTGTTCGCTAACATCGCCCTGTAATCCGCCGGTGCCCGTAGGTGTCCGTGATGGCATGGATGCATCTGTGCACCGATGCCTTTGAGATACAGGACAGGTCCCCACACGGCGACTGGAACAACCCCGTGGCATAAAGGTTCAGGGCCACCATCCACCTTGACGGCCACCGTTATGCACGGTCCGGGAGGTAATCATAGGACATTCCGCACCGGTACATGCGGGGCACCACCTCCACCTCCGCCTCTTCCTACTCCTCGTCGTTATCCGTGTCCTGTTGCTCCCCCTCGTCATGTTCCACCTACTCCTCTTCGGCCTGTCGGGCAGATGGCCCTCCATCCTGAGCGGCTGCCATCTGCCCCTCTGAGATCCGCTCCTCTGTTGCAACATCCACCTCCTCTCTGAGCCGCAAGCGCTCACTGCCACAGGGCTGCGCGCAGGGCAGTTGCCCCGCCACGCGGCCAAAATTGATGGTTCGTTCGCAAACATTATGATCTGCAGGGGGGAGGGGACACATTGTTTTCATGGCGCTTTGACCCGTGCAAACAAGGTGCCACATGCTACATGGTCGCCCCGTTTGGCAGGGCGCGTCCCAGCCTCTCATGCTCCCTACCCCCGGCCCATCGGTGTCTCTGCTCCTGCTGTCCGTCCCTGCTCCCAGTGACAACGTTTGATGGCACTGTCCTCACTGGAGGCTGCAGTGGGTGTGGCCCTGGGTCTTCCCCCCGGTGAGTGTTACCGGTTGGGTGGGGTTGCCGTGGAGCAGTCCTGCACCCGCCCATACGGCCGTTATGCCTGCGCTCACCAATTGCCCGGGGTGGGTGGCCAACAACCTGGCCGCCGTAATGGCACCCGTTGCGTGGGCACCGCCCTCTCATGGCGGGTTTCTGTCGTGTTGGGAAGTTTGCAGGATAGGAAATCGGCGCGAAACCGGCGTTGAAGTCGATGTCGGCGTCGCAGCCGATTCTCCAGCTTATCGCGTTCGCCATTTTGGAACGAGGCTGCGGAGAATCCAGCCCATTATCCCCCCCCCCCCCCCCCCCCCGCTGTATCAACGTTGACTTTAGCCAGTCAGATCATTAGTTGGCAATTGTCTAATTTCCAATATCGTCTATTTTTATCCCTCTACGGACAGCAGACTGCATATATAATTACTTGTCTTTACTCTTAAAACGTTTGCAAATAATTGGATTCCATGGGAAAGACTCCAATATGCTGTATGTAGGGCAGAAATATCCAATTACAAAGGAATACACACAAAACATCGCTATTCTTGCAATCTTGCACTTTAAATAATTAATTGAGGAACGTTTCAACGTTCACTCCCATGTATTTATTCAGGCAGCATTTTTTTTTTCCGCATGCTTAAAGTGGTCACTTTCTCTGTCACACTCATTCTTTTGTGCTCTACCCGTTCGGTCAGTTTCGTTTCGCTGTTAAGTTACATTCAAAGAAAACATTTTCCTTATCTATGGCACCATTATTCTCAGTGATAAATTAGCCTGTCTCAGCCTGTAATGGCCGAACATTTGTCCAGAGTAATCATTGCCTCCTTAGGTACCCTTGAACTCGTTTAAAGTTCCTTTCCACATTTCTTGCTAAGTTAGATTCATATTTTATTCTCGATTTGTTCATCGGGTTTTAGGCGCCCCTCTCTGTATTTTGAAGCGCTACCAATATTCATGCTGATCATTTGACAGGGGAATTTCTAAAAAACGTAATTTGTTTCAATACATGTTTGCTTTTCTTTTCTTCGCCGCATTTGAGTAATTTTTCCTGTTTTGTGTGTGCACCTTAAATACATTATTTGCGGCAAATCACCAATTGTGCTCCTTCTGCCACAGATGTGAGATGTATTTTGCCAGCCTCGTACAGACAACTTACCAGACCATCAACCCCAACGCCCCCACCGTACCCCGCAACAAAACTGTTCCGTGATCCAATTCCCGCCTCAACGTTAGCTGAGAACATATTACTTTTATTTGGTTAGAATTAAGACTCCAGATCGGATTGCCGGACATCATGTTTCTTAATGCAACATTTCCTGATTTTAGATTTACTTTGCGAAACATTATTTTACAGCGAGATTTATACTTGTACGTTTAAGTATATAATGCTCAACATAAAATACTCTTGGGGGTAGCACGGTGGCGCAGTGGTTAGCACTTCTGCCTCACGGCGTCGAGGTCCCAGGTTCGATCCCGGCTCTGGGTCACTGTCCCTGTGGAGTTTGCGCATTCCCTCCGATTTTGCGTGGGTGTCAACCCCCACAACCCAAAGACGTGCAGTGTAGGTGGATTGCTCACGCTAAATTGCCGCTTCATTGGAAAAAAAATAATGGGGTGCGCTAAATGTATAACAATATATACCTAAAAAACTCTGTTACATCGTGGTTCGTCAACACACATTTCGAAAATGATTTTATTGTATGCATTGCACGAATTCATCCCAAATGCATTCGTACTCATTAGATTTGCAAACACCGAAGTTGACTGATCATTACATATATGAATCGTTATAAGCATATCCAATTCGGAGACATATGTCTTTCGCAGTTAAGTTCTGAGACTGATTAGAACTGAAAATCCATCGACGAGTCCGAAAACCGCCCTGTCATTAAGACCAATTCGTTCGACTGTGGAGTTGTCTCAAAGAGACTTAAGTAAAATAAAGCTTTGTATGATAAATCTTTTGGCTGTTAACAATTATCCGCATACCATGCAATTTCAGTGAATGAAAAAAAAGATGCTGCTTTCAAATTGAATATATAAGATTGGCCATTTTTGTGGTCATAGTTTTAGAATACGTGAAAGTAGATTTCTAACACAGATTTCTGAGAATTGCTTCATTTAAAGTGTTGTGAATCTGTGAAATTCAATACCCAAATTGCGGTGATTACAATTACATTGAGTAAATTGAAAAGGGTATGATAACTATCATCAATAATGGCATGAAACGCAATGGAGAACGGGCAGTAAAGTGGAGTTGAGGTAAGAGCACATGATCCATGGACATATTGAGTGGCAGACGAGATTTAATTTCCACTTGCCCTCTTACATATGTTATTGTGAGAGATGTAAAACTCCTGCACTTAACTTATAAACATATTTTCTGCCCATCAATTCAAAATAGATGAGATTTGTTTTGTTACTTTATTCTGTTTGTTCACTCAGTCTGTAAACGTATTTTGCACGAATATACCGAACAAATCATTCCGTCAACTATAATAGTGGCCGTTACCAACCCGTTAATCAACGCTGCTTTTTGTTTCCATAGCCATGGGAATGCGGGTGTCACTGACTGGACCTAAATTTATTGCCCAACCCTCAACACCCTTGAACTGATTGAACTTTACAGTGTGCAGTTAATACATTGCAGTTGGTCTGGAGCAACATGCAGGACATGCCAAGTAAGGTTGGCAGTTTCCTTCCCTGAAGGCCATTGTTAGAGGTGGAAACATTCACACGGAGGCCTGAGGATGAGTAAAGATACAGTTTATTCTATCAAATCTGGGAGAAAAGGCCCAAGGCTCCGCAGCCAATTGACAGCAAACATTCTCACTTGAGCTAAGGTTCACATGGGTTAATATACACATTCAAGGGGCGGAATTAGATGTATTCTTATTTGCATACAATCAATCAACTATATTCGCGTCACACTTCATTACATGCAGTCAATCAATTTTCTTAGCATCCCAGTTATCAAATATATAGTTAAACTGGGTGTTGTCTTAGTTGCTCCTAACTTCATGGAAAAGTCACTCAAGACTAACATAATGATGTCCTGTCTGCAGCTGGGCACCTTGAGCTTATCAAGGACACATAGCATTTCTTGTTCTGCGAAGCTGTTTTCAGCGGCCGTTGAAATACTCACTGGGTTCTAATGAGGTCGCTTAAACAGTTTGTAACTTATTGTGAAAGTAATGTGGCTAGTTCAGCGATTTTGTGTCTTCAGTATTGCTAAAATAGCTAACAGCCATTTTGTGTCCTCTCTGATATGAACAACCATTGTGTATACACTATCTATTTCTACAAATTGCTTTTTCTAAACAGGCATCTAAACCAATGAGTACCTTTTGTCTCATCAGAACTATTCAAAAGTAATATACGAGTACAAATATAGTTCGAGACCCACCCATAATCTATATCATAGTTCAATATCAGAAAATGCCCTCCAGCACTTCCCCCTTTTGGACATGGCAGAAATCTACTGAATCACAGATGACAACAATGATTCGATACGAGGGCTGCAGGGTGCATCTTAATACGGCCTTTGGGGCATGTAACCTCCCAGATGATCCGTACATACACCGTGCATGTGATTCAATGATCACCCCTCAAACGAACCCATGTATGTCACATTTAATGTCCTGATATCAATCGTTCCTGCTTCCCTGACTAACTCTGCTGTCCGTCATTAAATGACGTTATTCATAACAGTTTTCAAGTAAGCTCATCTAACAGTCCCTCACTCTCTGCCACCAACTTTCGCTCTGAAGTAGTTCCTCTGTGTTTTTTTTTTCAAAGCATGGATTTCTTTTCGTTAACCGGTGGTAAAATTTAACCGATCTTGAGTCTTTGTTCCCTCAGAGTTTCTTCAAGATGTGGGACTATCTCTGGCTCTTTATAATCCTAACTCAAATGATCCTTGCTAGACCTTTAGTGGTGGGCCTAAGGAGTGCATACGTTATAGCGATAGGAGGTTACGCTGGCGGAGACGCAATGTTTCCTTTTTCTCCGTAAACTTAAAATGAATGAGGGCAGGTGTAATCTCTAAGACAGAACCATGAGTTCTGATTAACTCACATTCATCCCACTCTCGCTGTCGCACCGGATGGGGGCAACGTGAGGGAGATCCCATATTATCCCTGCGTACTGCAGAGGTCTCGATGAGGTAGTACCTGAGAGAGGTGCTAGCCCATACAATTCCAATGTACTCCAGTTGGTTGTGAGAGTATGACCCTGAGTCCGCTGTGATGATAGGGATCATCAGGACCATCTCTACCCACGTTATCTGGTCCATTTTTAAGTCGGTGATCGCTAAGTATACTCTGGTTGCTCCCTTCAGAATACAGTTGTCCAGCGTCCCTTGTCATTTGACTTGCTTAGCCAGTTGCGGGCTGTCTATCAGCCCCCCCCCCCCCTTTAGATCAGACGAAGGTTGTGGCCTAGCTGCCCCTGTCAGAACCTTCCGGATTTCACCGTTTCTTGGTCGATGAGTTTGGTAATTATGTTTGTATGTCTTAGTGTGTGTACCTAACACTGATGTCCTAGTCCATTGTATACCCAGGCCATCTTTTCCAAAGCTGGACAAACATTTCTCTACTTTCTCTAAAATTCTCTTCCTTATTACTTTAAGTTGTTCCACCTTTGCATTTAACCTTAGTGTTAACGTTTCTGTGTTACGTCATGTCGCTGCATCATTGATTATGCCTCTTCTGACCCTGTGTAGGCTGTCGTGTCCTAAAAATCTAGTGGCACCCGTGTCATTGAAAGCCTGCTTCATAACAACCTTACTCAAAACACGATACATATTAATTTAATATTATAAACAATACCGGAACGCACGAGAAGTGCAGACAAAATTTGTATACGCATCTGCTGTCTTTCCCCGAATATAGCTGCAGCCACCCATTAAAATAAGATATATCTTTGTTCCAGTCTCTGGATGCTGGGCTGCATATCCCGTCAATAAAATTATATAAAGCACCATAGTTTATAAAGCTACCTTGACCTTGTGTCCGTTGTGAAATCAGTGATGTTCCTGCGCTCTGATATACTTATAGTTGTTCTGAAATCTCAAGAGCCATCACGAGTCATCACAGCTGCTGCTCTCTTTCCAGCCTTTCGTGAATTTTTAAGCTAAAACTTGAAAGGAAAAGTGTCCTGGTCGCAAACAGGTGTTAGAGGTTGTCCATATAAAGCATTTCCTGTATGGGCCGAATACGTGTTATTCAGGGGTTAGTAGTTCCCAGCAGAGGGCAGTAGAGCGGAGCTGCTGATTGGCTGTTGCAGGGAAAAATGGCATACAACCGGTGCGGTCACTCTAACTTGAAGGTGGTTTGTGCAGGATCTGTTGTCACGTGACACTTAAACCCGAAACACATCTTCAGTGTTTCCCTCAATCCCACTCCACCTCCTCTAACCAAAAAAACCAACCGCTGTAAAGATCAAGAGGAAGGCTCGAGCGCAGGTTGAAGGAGAAGAAGTTGAACCGTGACGTCACAGCCTGCAGGTAAGGGATTGGCTGGTGACTGGTAAGCAGTTTCTCTTTTATTTTCCCTCAGGTGTTATCGTGCGGGGCGCAGAGGTTGATGAGTGAGTGCTTGCTGAGAAGGGGAGTGAATAACAGGTAAGCTCTTTCTTCTTTATTTTTTTTATCCAGAGGGGATGGCAGGGAAGGTAGTGCAATGTTCCTTCTGCAGAGTGTTTGAGGTGAGGCACGCTGTCAGTTTCCCTGCTGATTTCATCTGTGGGAAGTGCACCCATCTCCAGCTCCTCAGAAACCGCATTAGGGAGCTGGAGCTGGATGAACTTCGGATCATTCGCGAGGCAGAGGTGGTCATAGATAGAAGCTTCAGGGACTTAGTTACTCCAAAGAATAAAGATAGTTTGGTGATGGTGAGAGGGGCTGGGAGGAAGCAGTCAGTACAGGGACCCCCTGTGGTCGTTTCCCTTAGTAACAAGTATACCGCTTTGGATACTGTTGGGGGGGGGGATGACTTACCAGGGGTAAGCCATGGGGTACAAGTCTCTGGCACAAAGCCTGTCACAGAGTTTGCTAATGCTCTTCGAGAGGGTTTGAACTAGTTCAGCAGGGGCTTGGGAACCTGAATTGTTGCTCCAGTATACAGGAGGTTGAGAGTAGTGAGGTCATGAGTAAGGTTTCAAAGTTGCAGGAGTATACCAGCAGGCAGGAAGGTGGTTTAAAGTGTGTCTTCTTCAATGCCAGGAGCATCCAGAATAAGGTGGGTGAACTTGCGGCATGGGTTGGTACCTGGGACTTCGATGTTGTGGCCATTTCGGAGACATGGATAGATCAGGGACAGGAATGTTTGTTGCAGGTGCCGTGGTTTAGATATTTCAGTAAGCTAGGGGAAGGTGGTAAAAGAGGGGGAAGTGTGGCATGGTTAATCAAGGACAGTATTCCGGTGGCAGAAAGGACGTTTGATGAGGACTCGTCGACTGACGTAGTATGGGCTGAGGTTAGACACAGGAAAGGAGAGGTCACCCTGTTAGGGGTTTTCTATAGGCCTCCGAAAAGTTCCAGAGATGTAGAGGAAAGGATTGCAAAGATGCTTCTGGATAGGAGCGAAAGCAACAGGGTAGTTGTTAATGGGAGACTTTAACTTTCTAAATATTGACTGGATTCGAGATAGTTCGAGTACTTTAGATGGCTCCGTTTTTGTCCAGTGTGTGCAGGAGGGTTTCCTGACACAGTATGTAGATAGGCCAACGAGACGCGAGGCCGTTTTGGATTTGGTACTGGGTAATGAACTGGGACAGGTGTAAGATTTGAAGGTAGGTGAGCACTTTCGTGATAGTGACCACAATTCGATTACGTTTACTTTAGTGATGAAAAGGGATAGGTATATACCGCAGGGCAATAGTTAAATCTGTGGGAAAGGCAATTATGAAGCGATGAGGCAAGACTTAGGATGCATCGGATGGAGAGGAAAACTGCATGGGATGGGCACAATGGAAATGTGGAGCTTGTTCAAGGAACAGCTACTGCGTGTCCTTGATAGATATGTACCTGTCAGGCAGGGAGGAAGTGGTCGAGCAAGGGAACCGTGGTTTACACAAGCAGTCGAAACAATTGTCAAGAGGAAGAAGGAGGCTTATGTAAAGATGAGACATGAAGGTTCAGTTAGGGCGCTTGAGAGTTACAAGTTGGCAAGGAAATACCTAAAGAGAGCGCTAAGAAGAGCCAGGAGGGGACATGAGAAGTCTTTGGCACGTAGGATCAAAGATAACCCTAAAGCTTTCTATAAATATGTCAGGAATAAAAGAATGACGAGGGTAAGAGTAGGGTCAGTCAAGGACAGTAGCGGGAAGTTGTGCGTGGAGTCCGAGGAGATAGGAGCGGTGCTAAATGAATATTTTTCGTCAGTATTCACACAGGAAAAATATTATGTTTTCGAGGAGAATACTGAGATACAGGCGACTAGACTAGAAGGGCTTGATGTTAATAAGGAGGAGGATGTTATCAATTCTGGAAAGTGTGAAAATAGATATGTCGCCTGGGTCGGATTGGATTTATCCTAGGATTCTCTGGGAAGCTAGGGAGGAGATTACTGAGCCTTTGGCTTTGATCTTTAAGTCATCTTTGTCTACAGGAATAGTGCCAGAAGACTGGAGGGTAGCAAATGTTGTCCCTTGTTCAAGAAGGGAAGTAGAGACAACCCCGGTAACTATAGACCAGAGAGCCTTACTTCTGTTGTGGACAATGTCTTGGAAAAGTTTATAAGAGATAGGATGTATAATCATCTGGAAAGGAATAATTTGATTAGAGATATTCACCACGGTTTTGTGAATGGTAGGTCGTGCCTCACAAACCTTATTGTGCTCTTTTAGAAGGTGATGAAGCAGGTGGATGAGGGTAAAGCAGTTGATGTGGTATATACGGATTTCAGTAAAGCGCTTGATAAATTTCCTCACGGTAGGCTACTGCAGTAAATACGGAGGCATGGGATTCAGGGTGATTTAGACGTTTGGATCAGAAATTGGCTAGCTGGAAGAAGACAAAGTGTGGTGGTTGATGGGAAATGTTCAGACTGGAGTCTAGTTACTAGTGGTGTACCAGAAGGATCTATTTTGGGGCCACTGCTGTTTGACATTTTTATAAATGACCTGGCGGAGGGCGTAGAAGAATGGGTGAGTAAAGGTGCAGATGACACTAAATTCGGTGGAGTTGTGGACTGTGCGGGAGGATGTTACAAGTTACAGAAGGACATAGATAAGATGCAGCGTTGGGCTGAGAGGTGGCAAATGGAGTTCAATGCTGAAAAGTGTGAGATGATTCATTTTGGAAGGAATACCAGGAAGACAGACAACTGGGCTAATGGTAAGATTCTTGACAGTGTGGATTAGCAGAGAGATCTCTGTGTCCATGTACATAGATCCCTGAACGTTGCCACCCAGATTGAGAGGGTTGTTAAGAAGCCGTATGGTGTATTAGCTTTTATTGGTAGAGGGATTGAGTTTCGGAGCCATGAGGTCATGTTGCAGCTGTACAGAACTTTGGTGCGGCCGCATTTGGAGTATTGCGTGCAATTCTGGTCGCCGCATTATAGGAAGGATATGGCAGCATTGGAAAGGGTGCAGAAGAGATTTACCAGAATGTTGCCTGGTATGGAGGGAAGATCATATGAGGAAAGGCTGAGGGACTTGAGGCTGTTTTCGCCAGAGAGAAGAAGGGTAAGAGGTGACTTAATTGAGGCATACAAGCTGATCAGAGGATTGGACAGGGTGAACAGTGGGAGCCTTTTTTCTCGGATGGTGATGTCTAGCACGGGGGGGGGGGAACATAGCTTTAAATGGAGGAGAGATAGATATAGGACAGATGTCAGAGGTGGGTTCTTTACTCAGAGAGCAGAGAGTAGTATGGGAGTGGAATTCCCAGTCTGCAACAGTAGTGGACACGCCAACACTAAGGGCATTCAAATGGTCGTTGGATAGACTGATGGATCATTAGTGAATAGTGTAGATGGGCTTCAGAGTGGTTTCACAGGTCGGCGCAACATCGAGGGCCGAAGGGCCTGTACTGCGCTGTAATGTTCTATGTTCTATGATCTAGTCTGCCACCTTTTCAAATCTATTTTCCTCGTGGTTATGCGCATAATTATGTTGTGCTTGAACCCGACCCTGACGTGCTTTTGCCTGGTTAATTAGCCAGTTTACAATAACTCAACTATCTCAAATTCTTCAAGCTACTGCAAATATTGTGCCATTTGTAGTTACTTTTAAAAGAAAGCACAAAAGATCCATTCTGCATGGCACAGAGTGGGTTCACTAATCTGAATATATCTGGCAATTCAAAACTTAAGATTTGTAAATTCCAATTAAAAATACATCTTCAGCTGTTGTTTTATTTATTACTTTATCAGAATTACAAAGCCAGAATTCAGAGTGTGAACAGGGGCGACCTCTAATGCAGCTCCTCGCCTGCTCTAAAAACCAATTCAACTGAATACAAATCCATGGTCCCCACAAGAGAGTCATACGACATCCAGGCATTAACAAGCACGGGTCAATGCTCTGCTGGTTTGAATAGGGGGTGGAGTAAGAATTCTCTACCAGACGTCATTTTGTCACCACCCTTCTTTTGTTTAAACAAGAAACATGATCATGGACATATTTTATTTACCCATCTGTCCTTTACACTTAATTCTGCACTCTCAGAATTAATACATCTGCGTGTTGTGAGAGAAGTTCTAACCCTGGACTAATCCAACACCGGATAGGTCATATGGATTTTAACTGTCCTAACTTCCAATGAACACCATAAAACTAATATTTTCTTATTCTTACATACGTTGTTTTGTACCCTGATTAAAATTCCTCGTGTATCAAAATTACCCTGGAAATATCAGTGATCAACTTTGAAAATAAAAATGTGTTCATTAAACTAAGACTATGATCTTTAAATCACAATATGAGACGACACACACACATCACCACATTCACAAAGAAAACCTAGCATTTCAGTCCTTTAACCAAAATATGTTAGGTAAACATCCTTCTGGTTCCTATTCTAAAATTCCAAATTATAAACTCAAGGTTACTTCTCAGAAGATAAAGCTCAGCAGAGATATATCGACATTCACAGACCAAACACCCACATTCTCAGAGGTTGCAAATATAAGAGTTAACTGTTAGCCCTCTGTCATGGCTACAGAATCTCAAAGGGACTGCAGATTCACAATGGCTTAACTGAAATACTGAACAAGATCCTCCATTCTCCTTCATCATAACACTTTATCTGTTTTATTCCATTGAAGTCAATTTCCACTGTATGATTTTATAGGCATTAGCTATTCTCATAGACGTATAATTTTTTTTTTAATGCAGTTGACCTGCTTGCTGAAATTGTTAGATTTTTGCACAGAACCGAAGGAGGCGGAAAACTTGGAATGATGCCATTTGCGTCTTTTACGTGGTCTCAAACATTATTTATTATTTCCTTTAATGTTACTCAAATGTCTTTCTTGTTCTTTAAACTAAATTCAATTTTCAATGTTCGCTATTGAACCAGTGTTTGAAAGAGATACTACTGGGTTTGTTTTTTGATTCAAATGAATTGAGTTACTGTCGAGTTGATCTGGACGGCTTGAAAGGCTTAATCTCAAACTGAAAACAGATCTCGCAAATTTGAAACTATTTGAAGTTCTTCTAGACAAGTATCAATTGTTAAGTTTCTAACCTTAATCTTGCCTTGACTTTACTCCCCATTTTCGTTTTGGGAGGGGGATTTGTCATCCTCAGATATTTCTGAACAAAAAGCTGATTGAGCGTTTCAGCCCCTTTTTTTTACAGTGCCGCAGTGTGTATAATTGAAATCCACCCGGCTTCCACTTGTTTTAATTGGGTTACAACGTTTCTGGGGCAATGCGCCTTCCCCTCCTCATTCCGAATGACCACGAGGTCTGATCTTTTGGATTTCAACTTTATTTGATTTTTTTTTTTCCTTTAGACATGTCTAAACTTTTAGTTAGTTTCAAATGTCCATTCCCAGTGTCCCCGTTTCTTTCCCCTCTCCTTGTGACATTCCAGGAATGCTGCATGATCTTTTGCGCTACAGTTCTTAGCCATAATTGTAGCAGTTTCCTATGATTCTTTGCCAGTTTGCACAATCTGTACTGCCGCCTTGTTTTCTCGCTTTATTTCTTTGCTCAAAATGATTTGGTGTGAATCTGGGAGAGTGGGAGCTCAATTCGTTTAAAATAGCCTTTTTTTCAAACTGTGTGAATGCTTTATATCTGCCATTTACATTATTAGCGTTACGCTGCACGAGGGTGCATTTAATTTCTAGCATTTATTCTTCTAACTGGTGAACTAAGATGACTGCTGCCTTATTTCTTTTTGCCGTATCTTGCATTTGTTTATCCCACTAGTTTCTTTGTTCTACGGGGGGTTCCCACCCACCTCTGATCATTGTTTTTGAGTGCCAGAGTATTTTACTCGTATCCGTTCGCCAGACTCATGAATCCCGGGGGACCCCAGAAAAGCGGCCTCATGCCTCTCTTTTCCATGATGTGTTAACCATGTGGTCTATATCACCCGCGTACCCGGTGTGTTAGGCGACTGTGCTCAGAGGCTTTACCTATGATCCACTCCAGGAGGGTGGCGGTCGTGGCTTGTCACTTTGTCCCGGTAGATTCCGCGACCCATTAATCACTCAACAGTCTGTGGGTCTCAGATTCCCAACACATTCCGGTCGTCACATGAGAGCTCAATTGCCCCCATAATTCTGGCTCAGCATGGGTCCTCGAGCAGCCGATTATAATGAAATCAAATGGTATCGCGGACCAACAACACAAAAGCAAAAAAAAAAAAATGTTAAACTGAACCTTTACTCACTTGGCCTTGATACAAGGTTCGTTGGATGTTGCTTCGTCGTCCGTCCATCTCGCCGTGTGACTCTAATTTCTCGCCGTCAAAGGTATGCCTCCTCGCCTTGTCCACCGGCCAGATCGCCGTCCGGCTCAGCAACATCGTGGCAGACTACGCCAATTGTTAGAGGTGAAAATAATCACACGTCGGCCTGAGGATGAGTAGAGACACAGTTTATTCTATCAGATCTGGGAGAAAAGACCTGAGGCTCCGCAGCCTATTGACAGCACCCTTTCTCACTTTAACTAAGGCTAACACGGGTCAATATACAGTTTCAAGGGGCGGAATTAGATGTATTCTCATTTACATACAATCAATCAACTATACCGCAAGGGCGGCACGGTAGCACAAGTGATTAGCACTGTGGCTTCACAGCGCCAGGGTCCCAGGTTCGATTCCCCGCTGGGTCACTGTCTGTGCGGAGTCTGCACGTTCTCCCCGTGTCTGCGTGGGTTTCCTCCGGGTGCTCCGGTTTCCTCCCACAGTCCAAAGATGTGCAGGTTAGGTGGATTGGCCATGATAAATTGCCCTTAGTGACCAAAAAAGGTTAGGAGGGGTTATTGGGTTACGGGGATAGGGTGGAAGTGAGGGCTTAAGTGGGTAGGTGCAGACTCGATGGGCCGAATGGCCTCCTTCTGTACTGTATGTTCTAACTATATGCGCGTCACACTTCATTACATGCAGTGAACCAATTCTCTTAGCATCCCAGTTATCATATAAAAGGTTAAAGTGGGTGCTGTCTTGCTTGCCCCTAACTTCATGCAAAAGTCACTCAATACTAACATCATAGATTATCATAGAATTTACAGTGCAGAATCATGATGTCCTGCCTGCAGCTGGGCTCCTTGAGCTTATCAAGGACACATAGCATGTCTTGTTCTGTGAAACTGTTATCAGTGGTCGTTGAAATACTCCCTAGGTTCTCATGAGGTAGTTTACACAGTTTGCAACTTATTGTTGAAGGAAAGTGGCTAGTTCAGCCATTCTGTGCCTTTAGTATTGCTAAAATAGCTAACAGCCATTTTGTGTCATTTCTGATATTAACAAGCATTATGTATACACTATCAATTTCTACAAATTGCTTCTTCTAAACAGGCATCTAAGTCAATGAGTACCCCTTGAGCTATTCAAAAGTAATATAGGAGCACAAATATATTTACAGGGCCACCTATAGTTTATACCATAGTCCAGTATCAGAAAATGCCCTCCAACACTTCCACCCTGGACTATGATATAAATGATTCGTGGCCCTTTAACTACATTTGTGCTGTTCAACGTACCGGTTGGTCACTATGATAACATCTGAGTCCGACATTTAACTGAGATTTAATCACTTTGCCCTTTAAAATGCATCGTGTACCGGTGTAGTATTGCATTATTAAGTCCTTCATGTGGCTGTCTTCATGCATATGGAGTGGCTCAACTGCATTGAGACTAATATACGATCCAAGGTTCCAGAGTATGATGAATGGAGGCCGGGTTACTACGTTGGTTGGACAGGTAGTTTGCAAGACAAAACAAAGTCAGCAGTGCGAGTTCCATTCCGTACCTGCTGAGATCAATCCTATCATTCTTGCCCCTCGCCTGAGGTGTGGTGATGCAGGTTAAATCGCCATCAGTCAGATGGTACCAGGTGATAGTACAGTCATAGTACCAGGTGATCTGGTACTATGGTAAATCTACTTAGACATCTCCAGGCGGTTATTTCACTTTTCTATGTTCCGGATTCCTTAGATATTTCCGTTAGTAGTGACAAAGAGTAATTGTATCATCACTTATTTTTGAAGTGTTTCAGTTGCATAGCGTATTTAAAATTTCCCCAATCATCTTGATCTAAGCCAAACCAACGCCAATCTATTTCTGTCCAAGTAGAACAGCTTCCTTTCACCAAAGTAACATTTTAACGAAAATCCTCCAACCCTGCAATATGTCCTGCAATTACATTTATGGTGCACAGCATCTTACATCGATGTGAACATATCGTAGAAAAATTCTAAAGAAAATCTTCAAACGTGATAGAACCGTAGATTGGTGCAGATTCAACGTAACGTCCCAATCTGTACTAATTATCTTTGTGATATCCAACACAAAATATGAATTGCCAACATCTCTCTCAATGCGTCTTCCCCTTTCAAAGGGCAATGCGAATGAACATCTCTGTCTGCGTGCAAATTATGAAGGGTCTCGTTTTTATGTGCATATCATACCCCTTAGCACGACTGTCAGGCTAACTCTCGTCCCGCCAGTAAATTCATTGTGGCAAATTGCTCCACATGCTCCGAGGGAACATTTGCTAACTTGCATTTGTTGGACATCATCTGCGGTCTGTCATTTACAACAGAGATGAGGAGACTCTTTGTGCGCCTCTGGAACCTTCTTCCTCAAAGACAATCAAATCAGGATTCTCTGGTACATTTAATGCAGAACTAGTTAGATTCCCCATTAACAAAGGGGTGAACGGTTATCAAGAGTAATCTGATTTGTGGTGGTAAACATAAACAATCACGGGATTGCTCTTGATCAGCCATTATCAGAATGAGAGACGGAGCAGGCTTGAAGGGGCGAATGGCCTCCTACAGCTTCCATTTTCAATGTATGTTGATATGTTTGTATAGAAGGAGACCATAGGTACATAGGTTCATCCCAAAGAAAAGAAAGGTTATCAGAGGGGGGAATTAGGCAGCCATGGCTGACAAAGGAAGTTAGGGAATGCATCAAAGCAAAAGAGAAAGCCTATAATGTGGCAAAGAGTAGTGGGAAGTCAGAAGATTGGGAAGACTACAAAACAAACAGAGGATAACAAAGAGAGAAATAAGGAAAGAGAGGGTCAAATATGAAGGTAGGCTAGCCAGTAACATTAGGAATGATAGTAAAAGTTTCTTTAAATGCATTAAAAACAAACGGGAGGCAAAAGTAGACATTGGGCCGCTCCTAAATGACGCTGGTAATCTAGTTATGGGAGACAAGGAAATAGCTGAGGAACTAAATTAAAACTTTGCGTCAGTCTTCACAGTAGAAGACATGAGTAATATCCCAACAATTCAGGAGAGTCAGGGGGCAGAGTTGAATATGGTAGCCATCACAAAGGAGAAAGTGCTAGGGAAACTAAGAGGTCTAAAAATTGATAAATCTCCGGGCCCAGATGGGCTACATCCTAAAGTTCGAAAGGAGATAGCTGAAGAAATAGTGGAGGCGTTAGTTATGATCTTTCAAAAGTCACTGGAGTCAGGGAAAGTCCCAGAGGATTGGAAAATCGCTGTTGTAACCCCCTGTTCAAGAAGGGAACAAGGAAAAAGATGGGAAATTATAGGCCAATTAGCCTAACATCGGTTGTTGGCAAGATTCTCGAATCCATTGTTAAGGATGAGATTTCTAAATACTTGGAAGTGTAGGGTCGGAATAGGACAAGTCAGCATGGATTTAGGAAGGGGAGGTCGTGCCTGACAAACCTGTTAGAGTTTTTAGAAGAGATAACAAATAGGTTGGACCAAGGAGAGCCAATGGATGTTATCTATCTTGACTTCCAAAAGGCCTTTGATAAGGTGCCTCACGGGTGACTGCTGAGTAAAATGGTATTCGAGACAAGGTATGAACAAGGATTGACGATTGGCTGTCAGGCAGAAGGCAGAGAGTTGGGATAAACGATTCTTTTTTGGAATGGCAACCGGTGACGAGTGGTGTTCCGCAGGGTTCAGTGCTGGGGCCACAGCTGTTCTCTTTATATATTAACGATCTAGATGACGGGACTGGGGACATTCTGGCTAAGTTTGCCGATGATACAAAGATAGGTGGAGGGGCAGGTAGTATGGAGGAGGTGGAGAGGCTGCAGAAAGATTTTGACAGTTTAGGAGCTTGGTCCAAGAAATGGCTGATGAAATTCAACGTGGGCAAGTGCAAGGTCTTGCACTTTGGAAAAAAGAATAGAGGCATGGACTATTTTCTAAATGGTGACAAAATTCATAATGCTGAAGTGCAAAGGGCCTTGGGAGTCCTAATCCAGGATTCTCTAAAGGTAAACTTGCAGGTTGAGTCCGTAATTAAGAAAGCCAATGCAATGTTGTCATTTATCTCAAGAGGCATGGAATATAAAAGCAGGGATGTACTTCTGAAGCTTTATAAAGCATTAGTTAGGCCCCATTTAGAATACTGTGAGCAATTTTGGGCCCCACACCACAGGAAGGGCATACTGGCACTGGAGCGGGTCCAGCGGAGATTCACACGGATGATCCCAGGAATGGTTGGCGTAACATACGATGAACGTCTGAGGATCCTGGGATTATATTCATTGGAGTTTAGGATGTTGAGGGGACATCTAATAGAAACTTACAAGATAATGAATGGCTTTTAAAGGGTGGACGTAGGGAAGATGCTTCCTTTAGCAGGGGAGACTAGGACCGGAGGCACAGCCTTAGAATAAAAGGGAGCCACTTTAGAACAGAGATGAGGAGAAACTTCTTCAGCCAGAGAGTGGTGGGTCTGTGGAATTCATTGCCACAAAGGGCGTTGGAGGCGGGGACGTTGAGTGTCTTTAAGACAGAAGTTGATAAATTCTTGATTTCTCGATGAATTAAGGGCTATGGAGAGAGAGCGGGTAAATGGAGTTGAAATCAGCCATGATTGAATGGTGGAGTGGTCTCGATGGGCCGAATGGCCTTACATCTGCTCCTATGTCTTCTGGTCTTATGGATAAACGTATTAAAGGATGGATCATATACAAGGGGATATGTAGCCTGCTCCTGCTCTCAATCTGTTTCTGTAGTTGTTTGAACACTGGCTGTCGAAATATTGTACCAAAGGTTTCTGCACACGATTGCAATAAATAATAACATACAATCAGTCACGATTGCTCCCCACGAACAGATATAAACGTAAGAACAACTGAAATCAGGGAAGAACATGGACGCCAAGAACGTGCTAGTGACCGCCTCCCCCCCCACCCCGCCACCCCCGCCGTCACCCCCAAAAAAGCGGCTTTGACAGGACACTTTATCGTCGATTTTAGAGGGTAGCAGATGGTTCTCATTGTTTTACTTTGGCGTTCAAAGAATCGAAAGTATGCACTGCGGTGAGTGTTTTCAGCAACAACATACCCTTTCATCTTGGAATCTGCAATTGGAAATTTACTTCAGTACACATAACTGTGTGGTGGCTAATTATGGCCGAATTAAGTACGCCATACGTGAATTTGAAAACCCCCCAATTAATAATAGCAGAAAATAAACAAATGATTCCATGCCGTTAACTGCATCGGATTGGCGCTATATGTGATGAAGGACGTAATAATAAAGGTGCATTAAAACTCTGTTCACTTGCAGAGGTAAATGTTTGACATGTTTACACTTGGCATTGAAGCAGAATATTGCTCACGTTCCTAATTATCGTCACAGAATGGATACGTTACTCTCGTGCTGAGAGAGAGTGCCGCAGCAACGCCTTGGTCTTCTGTCTTCACATCACACGAGCGGAGCGGAGAAATAAAATGCGTTGACGAAACGGATGCTGCTGGAAATGAAACAATACGACACATCATACATAGATACGCAACCAGGTTTCTTTCTCTCAAAAACCGGTAACTAAAATCATTTGGGAAAGGAAACGTGCCACACACCGTATTTGTTTAAATTTAGCTAGAGGTGCGAAGCAATTTCGTTTGAATGCCCACATAGTTAAAACTTCGCAGGGCTTTGGGCACGCATTTCATCCAACGCACTTGCAAAACGAAGAACTCTCTATTGAAGATTTTAAGGAGGGCAAGGAAACGTGGTGATCAAGTGCAAGGATGGAACCGGTAGAGGTAATTTACTGGTCAATGCATGCATCTGAAATATGACCAATGGTATTCCTGTAAGTTGGGCACAACCTTGAAGTATTTAGTGTAGAATTGTGTTTGTATTTATATATCACTAACAGGTAGAGCGTTTTGGATACTATTGGGCGGATAGCCTATCAGGGGAAAACAACAGCAGCCAGAACCGTGGCACCACAACTGACGCTGTTTTCCAGCAGGGGAGGGAAATGTGCAGGAGAGCACATAGGGGACTCTATAGTAATGGGCATAGATAGGCGCTTCTGTGGACGTGAAAGAGCCTCCAGGATGGTATTTTGGCTCCCCAGTGCCAGGATTAAGGATGCCTTTGAACGAACACAGGACATCGTTAAGGGCGACGGTGAACAGCCAGATATCGTAGTACACAGAGGTATTAACGACATCGGCAGGGAGAGTGATGAGATCCTGCAGAATGAATTCAGGGAGTTAGGCAAGAAGCTAAAAAGCAGGACCTCTGGTGTTGTAATCACAGTATTACTCCCTGTCGCACGTGGTAGTGAGGCGAGAAATAGGAGGACCGTGAAGCAAAACACGTGGATAAACTGGTCGTGTTGCAGGAAGAGTTTCAGATTTCTGGACAATTGTGTTCTTTTCCGGGGCAGGTGGGACCTGTAAAGAAGGAGGGGTTTCACCTAAACTGTAAGGGCACCAAGATCCTGGTTGGGACGTCTGCAAGAGTCACTCGGGAGGATTTGAGTTAGAATGGCAAGTGGTGGGAGCCAGAGCGTTAGCTTAAAAGGTGTAATGACTGAAGGGAATACAGAGAACAAAAATAAGAGAATAACATCACCCTCAGGCAGTGCAAAGAAGGTGACTAGTGTGAGAAGGGAGGTGGTCAATACAGAACTGAAGGGGTACCGAACTGCACGCAGCATTCGGAATAAGGTAAATTAGCTTGCTGCGTCCATTGACATTGGCTGGAACGATGTTGTGGGCATCACAGAGACGTGGCTTCCTGGGGATCAGGGATGGGATCTAAATATACAAGGATATGTGCCCCATCGAAAGGACAGGCAGATGGGCAAAGGCGGCGGGGTTGCATTGTCAGTAAGGAATGAAGTTAATTTGATAGCAAGCAGCGATATAGGATCAGAAGACATAGAATATCTGTGGATACAGTTGAGGAATCGCAAAGATGCAAAGACCATGATGGGAGTTATGTGCAGGTCCCCTAGCAGAAGTCAGGCTGTAGTGGAGAAAAGAAAGCAGGAGGTATAAAATACATGTAAGAAAGGCAATAGTACAGCAAACATGGGGGTCTTCAATATGCAGCTGGACTGGGAAAATTAGGTTGGCAGGGGATCCCAGGAAATTGAATTTGTGGAATGTCTGCGAGAAGTTTTTCTGGAGCAGCTTGTGACAGAGAATACTAGGGAACAGCCAATTCTGGATTTGGTGATGTGTAATGAGGCAGACTTGATTAGGAAATTTAAGGTGAGAGAAACCTTATGGAGATGTGACCACAATATGGCAAACTTTACCCTAGAGTTTCAGAGGGAGGAGCTGGAATCAGATGTAACGATATCACAATTAAATAAAGGTAACTACAAAGACATGCCACAGGAGCTGGCCAGAGTTGATTAGAAAAGGAGCCTTGCAGGGACGACAATGGAACAGCAATAGCAGGAGTATTGGGGGATTATTCTGGAGGCACAACCGAAATTCACCCCAAGGAAGAGGAAACATGCTAACGGGAGGACAAGGCTTCCATGGCTGACGAGGAAAGTGAAGGACAGCATAAAAGCAAAAGGACAATCACACGACGTGGCGAGAATTGGTGGGAAGGCACAGGATTGGGGAGCCTTGAAAAGCGAGCAGAGGAGAACTAAAAAAGCAATAAGGAGGGAGAAGATGATATATGAGTGCACACTTGCTAGCAATATAAAAGAAGATAGGGAGAGTTTTTCTTCCCAATACATAACAGCTTTGAGAGAGGGAAAAATAGACATTGCACCACTGGAAAATGAGGCTGCAGAAGGAATTCTAAGAAACTAAAAATGGAACTGAATAGTTACTTTGCAGCAGTCTCCGCTGTGGAAGACACCAGTGGGATGCCGCAGTTCCAGGAGGGCATAGGTGAGTGCAGTGATCATGACAACGGAGAAGGTTCTGGGGAAACTGAAAGATCTCAATGTGAATAAATCACCTGGACCGGATGGACTGTACCCAAGTTCTAAAATATGTAGGTGAGGAGATTGTAGAGGCCTTGGTGGTGATATTTCAGGAATCACTGGAGACAGGACGCTTCACAGAGCACTGGAACGTTGCTAATATCATACCGCTGTTTAAAAATGTAGGGAGGCAAAAGACAGGAAATTAAAAGCCAGTTGGACTGACTTCAGTCAATGGTAAGATATGAGCGTCCATTATTGAAGATGAAACTGCGGGGTACTTGGAAGTGCATGATGAAATAGGAGTGACTCTGCACGGCTATGTCAAGGGGAGGTTATGTCTGACAAATCGGTTCAAATTCTTTGAGGACGTAACAAGGAAGATCAACTAAAGAGAAGCAGTTCACCTGATTTACTTAGATTTCCAGAAGGCTTTTGTCAAGGTGCCACACACGAGACTGTTAAATAGGTTAAGAGACATTATGTTAAGGGTAAGATCCTGTCTTGAAAAATGAAATGATATGAAATGAAACGAAAATTACATGATTGGCTCACTGGCAGAAGGCAGACAGTGGTGATAAAGGGGCCTTTTTCAGGATGGCAGTTGGTGACTAGTGGTGTGACTCAGGGGTCAGTTATGGAACACAGCTCTTCGTAATACACATTGATGATCTGGAAGAAGGTTCTGAAGGCACTGTTGCTAAGCTTGCATATGATACAATCACATGTAGACGGACATGTAGTATTGAGGAAGCAGGCGGGCAGGAGAAGGATTTGGACAGGCTTGGAGAGTGGGCAAAGTAGCTGAAGGTTGAATACAATGTGAAAAAGTGTGCGGTTATGCACTTTGGAAAGCGAAATGGAGGCATAGGCTATCTTACAAATGGGGAAATGCTTTGGGAATCAGGAGCACAAGGGGATGTGGGGGTCCTTGTGAACGATTCGCTGAATGTTAACGTGCAGGTTAAGTCGGCAGTTAGACAAATGCAAGGGTAGCATTCATGTAGAGACGGCTAGAATACAAGATTTGGGATGTATTCTCAGGCTATATAAAGCTCGGGTCAGACCCCATTTGGAGCATTGCGAACAGTATTGAAACTCCTTTTTCTAGGGATGGAGGTGCTGGACTTGTAACGGTTCCATAGAAGGTTCACAAGAATGATCCCTGGAATGAAGAGTTTGTCGAATGAGGAACGCTTGAAGACTCCGGGATTCTACACGTTGGACATTAGAAAGTTGAGGGGGGATCCTCTTAAACTTTACAAGATACTGAGAGGCCTGGGTAGAGTTGACGTGGAAAGGATGTTTCATCTTGTTGGAAGAATTGGAACAAGAGGACACAATCTCACACTAAAGGGACGGTCCTTTAAAACAGAGATGACGAGGAATTTCTTCAGACAGAGGGTGTTGAATCTGTGGAACTCTTTGTCGCAGAAGGCTGTGGATTACAAATCCATAGTGTCTTTTAGACAAAGGTAGAAAGGTTCTTGATTAATAAGGGAATCAGTGATTATGGGGAGGAAGCAGGAGAATGGGGATGAGAAACATAATAGCCATGAATACATTGTGGAGCAGAATCGATGGGCCGAGTGGTCCAATTTTGCTCCTATGTCTTATGGTCTTATATTCTTAGCTACTTGTCAAATAAACCACGCTGCATTCAGCGAATAATTCATGAACTGTTTCCACATCCAGCGAAGTCAGTGTATCGGTATATTGACCGTGAGGGATGTTGGGGCCAATTGAATGTATGCATTTAGGGGAACGTGGAAAACACAACACTGTTACCAGGGGAAACCGATTATTATGATTGAGTTAGAAGGAATAATATCAGAAGATATCCATTGGTGTGAACTATGCCCTGGACCAGTTGTGATGACTGACCGGTTTTTGCTTTCTACAATATTAATTTAGAATGTCAACATCCAGTGTCAGACACATTACTAGAGCCTCACGTTTTCCAATTAATATTTTGGACTATCATAGTACGACATTCGCGCAAGAACATATCTTAATTCCGTTGCAGAACAAAAGTTGAATTCGAAAGACGAAGGTAACAACGTTTGAAATAAGTCGCATAAAAACTCATCGAAACACAAGAACTCTCTCTATGCACGTCAACCGTTGCCTAGTCGTGGCAATCTGGCACTCGCCCGATTTCTTTAGTGGCGTAAAGAGCTGCTAGAAAAATCGAAGAACAAAACCTTGGTTAATATTATACCAGTCACACAGAAATGGATTCAATGTGAATTGATCTGTTGAAGCAGGCGAGGAGCTGGATTAGGGGTTCGCCCCGTCCCACACTCTGAACCCTGGCTTTGTAACTCAGAAAAAGTAATAAAAACAAATAAAAAATTTAAATTTCTTTTAAAAATGGCATATAAGGTGTGGAACATCACTTTTACATTAAAATGCTAAGGTGCTTCCCTGGCTCCATAATGAAAACTGATTACTTCAAGATCTGAGACAAATGTTGGTGAGGGATTCTAGATTTGACATCGAATTGTTGTCCCAACCAACCAATAAAGTAGGCATGTTTTCCGTTATCTAATTTGTGTTTCTTCGTTATTCTATGCATAAGGCCTTGCGAAATTTCAAGCTGAATATGACGATCAGATAAAATTGAATTCAGAAGTGAACAGTTACTGAAAAAATCACGTTGTAAAAATGTACAGAAGAATAAATGCGATTACAGCTTTATATTTATTTTCAGAACTGGAGGAATGTCAAAAACTGGTAAAAAATTTAGGTGAGAGAAAAAAAGATACCCGTCTCTTCAAATGGTGCAAGTCTTCAGGATACTTAATCGGGCATTGTGTCTTAAGCCTCGCTTTATGTGCTGTAAGACATTATGATTGTTCACATAATTTTGTTTTAATTACGGCCATCTTATAGAGCGATAATGTTCCGAAAGAAAGAACAAAGCATGTCGCCCCTAATTCTTTTCAACTGATACGATACATTAGGCTATATTCACCGCTCGCAGATTGAAGTCATTTCTGCTGAATACTTGGTCCCGTTTACTTGGTGAATTAGAACAGCTCACTTTATCCGACATGTCCAGTGCAGAACTTTGGACTATTTTTGCCATACAATCCCCGACCAAGATTTAATCATCATATAAATATCAAATAAGCCTCGCCCTTTTTAAAGATAGAATTGGACGTTCCGTCAATATTGCCAGTAATAACATCAAACATCAGAATTAAAAAGTTGTTCACATGAACGCAGAAGCATATTTGTGACTGAATGATTTTTGTTTCATGTGATGCACTGTATCTTGAAGATTTGCTGACTAAATAAAATAACGCCAATTCGATACCGCATAGCTTCTGTATATTAATTTGACCCATTATTCTCCGTGGGCAGCACGGTGCACACAGTTGTTAGCATTGCTCCCTCGCAATTCCTGGGCCACATGATCAATTCCGGCCCGAGGTGAGTGTCTGCGGGCGTTTTCATTGTCTCCCCGTGTCAGCATGGGTTTATTCCGGGTGCTCCGGTTTCTTCCCACAGTCCAAAGATGTGCAGATTAGATGCATTGGCCATGGTAAGTTGCCCTTTGTACCAAAGTTTTATATGGGGTTACGGGGATAGGGTAGAGGCATCGTCTTAAGTCGGGTGTTCTATTCAACGGCCGGTGCGGACTCGATGGGGTAATTTGCCTCCATCTGCACTGCAGGAATTCTAACCAGTGCAGTCAGGACAAGGGGTATATATCCATGCAGATTATTCTTTGAGATTCTACAATTGCATGTATAATATCCTACATTTTATTTGTATTCATCCCTGCATTGCAGCGCACTCCAACCCCACCCCATAGCCCCATCCAGCAACAAATTCACAACCATTTACTTCCCTGGATTGAACTACAGGTGTCAATGCTGCGCTGAACTGTCTTGTCAAGTCATATGACCCTCAATCTCCGTTTCTGTTATTGTGATTGGCAATAAAGATAATATTTTTATATAATCTAAAGTATACCAATCATCGCACTTTATTTAATTCGAAAATCTCGGTTTATAGTAACCGAATGGAACTGATGGGTTTTTCTGCATAATCACATTGGAAATATGCTTATTTTCACTAAAACACCGATAAACACCATTCGCGCGTACTGCCACAGATCCAATCCTCGATGCAAGTTAACACATCTGTTGAAACTGTTTTTGCTGTTCTGGACTGTTGCATGAAGCTGATCAGAAAACTGTTGCCAAAATCTGAAAGGAAGGTAATTGAAATGCGGAAGAGGTTGATCTCTCATCGATCTCTGCGACTTGAGTGAGGAAGCAATCGTTTATGGTCGAGATGTTTTCCAGTAAAAATGCTGCTGACCCTCTTTGATTAAGCTTGACTTTTTTTGTCGGCCAGGATGTAGAGAACCCCAAAGTGTATCATGGAGTTCACCTAACCCATAACTTTTAATGGATTGTGGAATGGGAAGTACACGGCCCACTCTGCAGGAGTGGTAAAGCAGAAATGGAAAAATAATTTTTGAAACAAACCACTGTTTATTCTATGAACTCAAGTTAACCTTTTTAAAACATACAGTGAACATTTAGCAACCATCAATTCAAATGCAACCGCCAAATTATGCAACGCTAACTAATCCTTTATACATTCCCAAACAACATTCAGAAGATAAAAGACCCTTTTAATACAAAGATCAGGTTTAACTTCACAATTGAGAACAGTTACCACGTTTAAATCAGCAAATGAACACGCATAAGCTTGCAGAGATCCATACACATCCTGCTGTGATTTCAGCTTCTCCAAAACTAAAATGAAACCAAACCCTTCCTGCAATAAAAATCCGAAAGCCAAAGTAAAAAGCTGACAGACAGCCCAGCTCCACCCACTCATTGACAGCACTGCGATAATAAACACCTATTTCTTAAATATACTCTCGCTACAGGTATTTATATACGCACCCATTTATAAACACCCCTTTCTTAAAGGTACTCTAATATGACAATTTCTTCAATCCAAATAAATATTTATTTTTCATATGTTTTCCCACCATTACGCCTGCCACTGAAGTCTGAGTGTCTATCGTTTTTACCACGTTTCAAATTATGACAGAGCCAGGTCTCCAGAATTTCTCTTGCCTGACACCTGCCGCGAGAGACATGGACAAAGGGAAAAATCCCCGTAAGTTGTAAGTAAGCACTTCGAACTAGCATCGTGGTTCATTATGATCGTAGGTAATCATTGAGCTCAATAGCCTACTGCCACCTCCCCTTTCTATGTTTTGATCCCTTTCATGCCAAATGCTATATCTAACTGAGTCTTGAAGATATACAATGTATTGGCCTGAACTATGTTATGTAGTAACGGATTCCACAGGTTCACCACACTCACTCGTGCAAGAAACCTCCCTTCAGTCCTGCTCAAAATGGTCCACACAGTAATCTCAGACTGTGACACCTGTTTCTGGACACCCCCACCATCAGGGACATCCTGTTGCATGAACCTTGTCCAATCCTGTTGGCATGTTATAGGTTTATATGTGATCGCCCATAATTCTTCTTGAATCCAGCGCGAATACAATCCTATTCGACAAGTTCTCTCATCATACGCCCGTCCTGTCATCCCAGGAATCAGTCTGATAAACCATTGCTGAGCAATAATATTCTCCCGTGATTAAGGAGACCAAACCTGAACACGATATTCCAGGTGAGATTGCATAAGGTCCCTGTGTTGTTACAGAAAGACATCCCTGCTGCAGTACGCGAATCTGATCGCTATGAAGGCAAATTTAGCATTTCCATTCTGCACCGGCTGCTGTTCCTGCATGCGTCCCTACAGCTGCTGCTGCACGAGGCCACCCAGGTCTCCTTGCACATTCCCCTCTCCTAATTTATCACCATTCAGATAATAGTCTGCCTCCACATTTTTGCTACTGAAATAGATGAACTTAATTTATCCGAAATATATTCATCTGCCATTCATGTACACACTTAGTTACCTTGTCAATACCACAGAGAATAAGCTTTCTATCCTCCTTCTCGCTGATCCTCACACCCAACTTAGTGTAATCTGCAAATTTTGAAATATTACATTCTGTTCCCTCAACTAAATAATTCATGACTATTGTGAAGAAATGTGGTGCCAGCTCCGAACCCTGTGGTAGACCACAAATCAAGGCATGCCATGTGGAAGTGACCCATTAATTCCTATTCTTTGAATCACTTCTGCCGTTGAGCTTATTTGTTCCCCTTTTAAAAATAAAATGCTGGCTTTTAAACAAAAAAGCAACACAACGGTGAACAAGGGGATGCAAAAACATCACCAGGAACTATAGAATTTAGAACGAAAATATAAAGAAAAACCCTCACAATGAGCATAAATTGAATTTACATATTGAATGCAGTGCAGAAATAGGTCACGGAACCGGTTGTTCCTGCCAACGACCCTTCGATTGAGCAACCGACATCGGCCCTAATACTCGCCTTCATCCTGCAAACTCCACACGAAGGGATGATGTTGCGTGGTCAATCCAACAAACGTACAAATATTTTAACTGTGGTAGGACACCGGAGCGACCGGAGGAACCGACGCAGGCATTGAGAGAACGTGCAAGCTTCGTACATAAAATTACTGGAGTTTGGAATCGAACCCGGGTTTCAGGCGCTGTGACGCAGCTGTACTAACCATTGTACCGCCCCAAGTACGAAAACCAAACGAAATACTGAAAACTAAAAACATAAATAATGAAACTAAACTAATGCCTCTAACAACTGACGATCACTAACTTCTTAAATAAATTAATTAAAGATTGCCGGCTTAGATGGAACCTCTCCATTGACCCCCGCTGATGGCGAATTAGATTTTCTTCAAGAGGACGAATAACAGTAAGTCACCCAGCCGAATAAAGATGCTGGCCGTATGGGAGTTCTCTCACTGAGCAATATTACCTGGAATAAACCACTGGCGAATCAGGTGGACCAAAAGAGGCCACCAGAGGGCGGGAGTCTAAGTGCACATAAAACATCTCCAGCAGTGCAACAAAGAAGGAGGCACAGTAGGTTATGTTTTGGGCAGGACCAGACCCTACGCCAGTGGCTCGTTGGGTGAACGGAGATCACGCCTATCCTCAAAAAGAGCGACAAAACACAATTTACCTCGTCTTGTCACGTATGTTCTGTGCAGGATTAATCTCAATCGATTTCACTAGGATATGGGACCGAATTCACTTTCCGAATTTGCCCTCATTCCGTCAAGTGGGGTGGTTCAAACAAAATCGTATGTCCATTTGGAAGCAAAGTGGACCCCTTGCCAGGAAGACCTAGGGAGTGAATCGGAAGAAGGAGGTGCCAAGGGAAAGAAATGAACTACTTTACTCAAGAAATCCCGAACTTGAATATAATGAACTTTAATGGACTGAAAAGGGCTTAAGTTTGGTCGATGACATTTTCCAGCTAACTCACTAAATCTGGAAACTTCCCTGCACAACTGATGCCGCAAACCGTCAAGATTCTTTGCGATCCACTAATTAAATGTTGGGTCCATAACAGAAGGTTGGAAAAGATAATTACTAAAAATAGTTGCAAGCGGGGACAGGTACATGAGCTTGAAGTGATACTTAATAATTTTAATCCTACCCGTCAGTATTAGAGGAAGGCAGTTCCACCTTTGAAAATTTGTTTCCACACTGGCATCTGGGCTTGTGTATTTCAACTGATGAACTGAGGACAAGTTGTTGGACAATGGTGTCCCTAGAGAGCAAACGTTTGTGTTAGCGATGCTGAAAGGCAACGTCAACTATTGTGCTTGCTTCCCAGGGGAGTTATCCGGGAAACTTTCACTCTTACCTCAGTTCTGTTTATAACCAGTGAAGAAACGAAAGGTGTTAAGCAACTTCATTATGTCGTCAATGAAGAGAACTGGGTCCGTAATATGAAGCATAGATCATGCACATAGAGAGATTCCAGATGCTCCAACCTATCCTGAACAATGCCCTTGTATTGGCGAGAGGATGTTAACCCCATGGAGAGCAGTTTTTCATCAGGAGTCATGGATGTGGATATGAGTACAACCGTGTATAGTTCTATTATTCAGCAGAAAGAGTCATAGTATAAACTGCTTTTATTTACACTGGGCATTGTGATGTATCTAGCAGGCGATTCCAGGAATCAAATTTTTAACTAATCCCGGAATATCGCAAGAATCCCGAAAAATAAACTAGCACTCCACCCTGTGAAAAACCTTTTCAGCATTAAGAGTTTCCATCAGCTCACGTTCGGATGCCGGAACATGACACATGACGGCATTTGGCAAGTGATGTGTATTAGCCGAAAATTGCTGACCTAACAATAAGCCTGTGTGATACTCCAACATTATAATGCGGCGGCAACATTTCAATCAGGAAGCCAGCACGGTCGCCATCAACTTGACACCTGCATTCAACGCGATATTGGCCAGTATAGCATTCACTCTGCAGGATTCATATCATTTTTTAGGAGAATGAAGTTAGAAGTGTGTATGCGGGCCGGAGGCAAGCATCCACACCTAGGGGATCATTAAACATGCCCATCATATAGTTAGCAGCTGCTCCGAGAACCGCTTGCAATTTTTTTTTAAAAACCGCCTTTTCTGCCTCCATCAGCTGAATAAACTTAAATCAAGCATTTGTCAAAGTTGGGGGTGCGACCCGCGGGTGGGTCGCGGACGGGTGTCGGGAGAGTCAAGGAGCCGTCCGTTGCGGCGGTCCGATCGCGCAAATCCGCGCACAATAGCCGCAGAATCTGGCTTTTAACTGAACCGGCTGCGAGCCGCCTTCAAACTGGCTTCGAAAATATTTTTAAAATGCGGCCACAGTGCGCATGCGTGCCCGATCATTGATGTATCTGCAGCGCGCTCATCCTGCACGACCACGAGTTCGCTGTCACCGAAGACAAACTCAATACCTGATTAAAAGAGCTGGTGTGACAAGCTGGCCTCGTCTCTTTGCCAAGGCATTGGCTAATATTGAAGACAATAGTCTGCTCTGCAACGTTGGTGTTGGCAGCAGTGCCCCAGCTGCTGCAGCAGATGTTTCCACCGCTGCCCCTGTTGCCGCTGAAGAGAAAAAGGAAGAGAAGAAACATGAAGATTCTAATGAGTCTGACAATGACATGAGCGTTGGCCTCATAGATTAAACGCGCCGTCCCCAAGGTCTGCCAGTTCGAAAAATAGGTGCCCGGAAAAAAACATTTGAAAATCATTGACTGAAATAACTCTATGGGACGATAAGGTTATTCCACTTCACCAATCACGTCCATCTCAACCTTTGAGATTTCTAGATTATCCAGTAATGCGATAAGGCTCGAATTATCGACAGGGTGCTCCAATCTATAAATATTACGATAAGGGGTTTCAAAAGCAGCATTGACTTGGCGAGGGGTTGAAACAATGTTTCCATCGAAATTGCATAACTTCGGGATCTCACGTGAGGCAGCCTGCTGTTTAGTTTAAAGAGCCAGAATACGGCTGGCCTTCTTCCCGCACTCATACATAATGCCGCTGGAACGTCGCAACTGTTGCATTGCCCTACAGATAAACAATAGGTGGAACGTGTTTACATTCCTTTCCTATTCTCCAATAGCTCTGGTGTGAGACCAATATTCTGAGTCAGTATTGGTGATCATGGGTACAATAGAAGCCAACAGCATTTTCTCCTCCAACTTCGCTTCCTGGCACGACATGCGCTGGAAGACATTCTCCTACCCAACCCCTCCCTCCAATACTAAAGACTCACGTAAATGCCTCCCACAGCGTGGAAGCAGTGGTTGACTCGGACCGGTTTACATTTAAATCATCATCTGTAGAGGTAGACACCTGATGATCTGTATTTTGTATCAGCCAACAATGCAGCGTCTAATGGTCAGAGTGCACGTAGTGTACACAGCGACTCCAGCAAGTATCGATAAAATGCGAAGTATGGTCTAAATTTACAATTGCTGAGTGCCCAGATGCGACGACTGAAGGAAGGAAGCCCCTGACAAAAAATGTAAAAGAAATCGATACAGGAGTAATCATGGCGGTATTGTGAAGAACAAGAAACATCTCAATCGTTGGGGTGGAATTATTGTCGCGGATCCAGAGCTCCCACCCCCAACACGCCCCCAACTCTCCCGTCCCTAAGTTCCATAAATTAAGACAACGCCCTGGCCATTCCCGATGAATCTGAGACGTTGGCTTTGAAATAACTAACTTAGGTCCCAAAGAAAATTGCGGGCAGCACCGAGAATAAACAAATGTGTCTCGAGGGTGAGAATAGACGCAATCAGGAAATTATTCTAGACTTCATCGTTCCATTGGCATTGGCAATGACTACCAGGGTTTTCGTTGGGAGCCACAAACAACAGCATACCGATAATTCGGTCGACGACTATTTGGGTGTCGGCCAAAGACTGGAAATAGGAAAACTGATGACCTTTTATTAATTAAAATCGCCGCGTACCCTCCCCCTGCCACCGAAACCACATTAAAAGGAACTCCCAAATCCACCACTTGCTGAGACTTAACTTAGGTCGGCATTGCTTATCTTATAAGAATAGTGGGGGGCGGGGGGGGGGGCACTGTAGCACCGTGGTTAGCACAGTTGCTTCACTGATCCAGGGTACCAGGTTTGATTCCCGGCTTTGGTCAGTGTCTGTGGGGAGTTTGTGCTTTCTCTCCTTGTCTGCGTGGGTTTCTTCAGGGTGCTCCGGTTTCCTCCCAAATCCAAAGTCATGCACTTTAAGTGGATTGGCCATGCTAAATTGGGCTCAGTGTCGAAAAAGTGTGGGTGTGGTTACTGGGTTACGGGTATAGGATTGAGATGTGGGCTTAGGTAGGGTGCTCTTTCCAAGGGCCGGTGCAGGATCGATGGGCCGATTCCCCTCGTTCTGCACTGTAAATTCCATGATTCTATATAAACATTACTGATGTTTAAGCTGTGAAAATGGCCAAATGCCCTCGACCGTTTTACTGAGCCATTCTTACGTCTTATATTTCACCTGCCCAAACGCATTGGAAGTCTCCAGCTCCCCCTTCTTATACGGAGTCAACTATTTCCACGAAGATGAACAAATCAATGGACAGTGAAGAGAAATATGAAAACGCTCCGCCCAAGATTGCCACGACGCTTCAACAGAGGACCTGACAGAGGAAAACCAGCAGAAAACATCAGCAAACTGAAACCATATTCCAACCTTCCACTTTCCAAGACGCCATCAGAATTGGTTGTAACCAAACTCAAAAGCAAGCAAAAGGGATGCAAGCGAAGACGTATTCCTAAACTAAAACCGACAGTGAACCAAACCGAACTGAACAAAAACTCAAACAACATTTTATAAAATGTAAATTAAAGGAGCTGCAGGGAAACCTGTGAAACCACTACCGTTAATGACATCTGCAGTTAGTAGGGATACTCACAACTCAAGAAAAAAACAAACAAATAAAAGCTAACAAAGCCCCATTTAATTTGCAATGCCCTGAAACGAAACATTGATATCCCACAAACGAAGTAATAAAAAACCCCAAGTCAAATCAAAGGTATAACGAACACAATCCCACCCAGAATGCGAAGAAAACGTTCACATGTCCGTGAACCGAGCAAGAAATCACATTACTCAGGTCAAAACATGCGCCCTTCAAAAAGAAGAGTATTAATCTCACAGCATATAATAATAATCTTTTTCCTCAAAAGTGCCTCTGAGGCATTCTGGAGAGAGTGACACGAAGTTAAAACCCGTCTTGTATAGGGGAGCCTTTGTTCCATTGAACACAACTCTCTTTTTCGCCAACTCCGCACCCGTGTCCTGATACATCTTTGATGGACTGGATCTCCCAGTTAAAGATGGATTTCCCCGCCACACATCGAAGTTCCCCTTCCTTCTCTGTAAAGCTGTGGAATTGAACAACTTAGATATTGCCTTGATTTTTTTTTTAATTTTAATCCTATTAATCTGCAATGTTAAGCATCTAAATTGATGCTTTAGAAGCCGTCTGCTCATCAACTGTAATGGGCGCCCAATGTTGATTACTTCTATAGCTGAGACCTGAAGAGGTTGGATTCCGAGGAGAGGTTGAGTAGACTGGGACTGTACTCGTTGGAATTTAGAAGGATGCGGGGGTTTCTTACAGAAACATATAAAATTATGAAGGGAATAGATGGGATAGATGGACGCAGGTTCATCGCTGGCAGGTGAAAGCAGAACTAGGGGGCATAGCCTCAAAAAAGGGGAAGTAGATTTAGGAGTGAGCTTTGGAGGAACTTCTTCACCCAAAGGGTTGTAAATCTATGGAATTCCTTGCCCAGTGAAGTAGTTGAAGCTCCTTCATTCAATGTTTTTAAGATAAAGAGAGATAGTTTTTTGAAGAATAAAGGGATTAAGGTTATGGTGTTCGGGAAGGAAAGTGGAGCTGAGTCCACAAAGGATCAGCCATGATCTCATTGCATGGCGGAGCAAGCTCGAGGGACCAGGTGGCCTACTCCTGCTACTAGTTCTTATGTTCTTATGAAACCGTAAAACTAGGAGCAGGAGCAGGCAATTAAGCCACTCGAGCCCACTCCGCCATTCAATAAAATCATGCCTTAACTTTGCCTCAGCTTCGTATTTCTACTCCCACTCGGACGCAATCTTACGAATGAATGTAACCATACGAATTGCAATTAATTGTAGTTTGCTTTTCAATTTGGAAGATAGTAAACTGTGGCATTCCCAGAATGCACATGTATATATATATACATATATGTGTTTGTGTGTGTGTGTGTGTGTGTGTGTGTGTGTGTGTGTGGCGGGGGGGGGGGGGTGTACAAAAAAGCTGAGTTGTAATGTTGTGCAGATGTCCAGTTATTTAGAAATATTTTGAAAAGACCATGTCTCTGGGCCGCATTGTTGAAAGAAGACGTAACGTGATCCCAAAAAAGGAAATAGATCGCTGAGTTGGGCCGGAAACTGAAAAATTGGATATTCTGTAGAAAATGGCGCCTTTTTTTTCCATTTAGTCAGTAAGAGTGAAAAATAAACGTATTGTACTAATGGTAAGAGAATGCAGAGCTCCAAATAAAGAGCTATCTGGGTGTTAATATGCATGGATCGCATCTGTTATAACAACTACTAAGCATAGCAAACATAATTTTATAATTTATTGCAAGGACAATTGATTAGAAGGGTATATAGGGACAGCACCTGGTGGCGCAGGGGTTTGCACTGCTGTCTCACGGCGCCGAGGTCCCAAGTTCGATCCCGGCTCTGAGTCACTGTCGATGTTTGTACATTATCTCCGTATTTGCGTGGGTTTCGCCCCCACCACCCAAATATGTGCTGGGTAGATGGATTGAATACGCTAAATTGCCACTTAGTTGGAAAAAATGAATTGGGTACTCTAAATATATATTTAAAAAAAGAAAGGTAGGCAGTTTATAGAACATAGAACATCCAGTGCAGAAGGAGGCCATTCGGCCCATCGAGTCTGCACCGGCCCACTTAAGCCCTCACGTCCACCCTATCCACCTAACCCAATAACCCCTCCTAACCCTTTTGGACACTAAGGGCAATTTAGCATGGCCAATCCACCTAACCTGCACATCGTTGGACTGTGGGAGGAAACCGGAGCACCCGGAGGAAACCCAAGCAGACACGGGGAGAGCGTGAAGACATCGCACAGACAGTGACCCAACACGGAATCGAACCTGGGACCATGGCGCTGCGAGCCGCAGTGCTACCGACTATGCTACCGTGCTGCCCTATATTTCTTTTACGCCGGCCATTGGTGCGAACCAATGTGTATTATTGTGTACAGTAATGCGCTCAGCATTGTTGGAGAATTGTTGATACATTAACAACTGTTCTGAGGAAGTTTCACGCCAGTAATGGGCAGGTTTTCTTCCGAGAACAAAATGGAGAATTTAGATTTGGAGATTAAGATGTGGCTTAATTGAAACCTTTGAGAAACAGCCTAGTCTGGATCTGGGAGAAGTGGAGAGGCTGCTTGCCCTTGTCGCAGAATCATGCAGTAGAGATCACTGTGGGAGGGTGGGGGGGGGGGGGTGGGGGGTGGGGGGGGGGTCTGTCACTTCAGATGAAGAGGAAGAGACTGACATTTGTCTCTCAGAGGCTTGTAAGCGGTTGTCGGGAGTCGGAAGACTTGTGGTGCTAAACACACAGGCAGACCAGTGACAAGCTTATTGAACGGCGGGGAGATATTTGGGCCTCTGCAGGCTGCTCCTGCTCAGAACTCGTATGTTGCTACAGTTGTTTGAACACGTGCAGTCGAAATATTTTACCGAATGCCTCGACAAACTAGCGCCAAGTATCGCATATATAATCATTCACGATTTGTCCAAACGTACTAGTCTGAACGTACGAAGACATGAAGTAGAAGAAAATCATCGCACAAAGAATGTGAAAGTGATGCACCCGCTCTCAGCGTAAATGGATAGAAAGATCTACCGTGGTGTCCAGAGGGTGGAATTTGGCTCTGATTGCTTTACGTTAGCGCCACAGCAATGCAATGTGTTCATTCTGGTATGAATTTGCAACAATATCATATAATTTCGTTTCAAAATATGAAATAAATCCTGACATATTTAAAGGTGGAATTGACAATTTAATAAAGTATATATACTCGTGTGGTGGCAAAGCGTGGCATAACGAATAAGGCCGCCATCTATGAACTGAAATTATTATTCAAACAGCACAATAACGAGATTCATGTTCGACGTCGATGACTGAATATTGTCATGTGAATGTCAAATTAGGAAAGGTTTTTGCCTTATCACATGGCTTCAGCGATGTCATTGTTTGAGTGGAGCTGGGGTGTGGCTGATCGGTGGAAGGGGATTTCGGTTTCAGTTTGACTGCTGTGGCTTCGGAAGGAGAATGAAGTGTTTCCCCTGTCTTTCCATGTTTTCATTTTAAAGAACTATGCAAGTAAATAAACACATCAGTTGTAGCCATCTTCAAAGATTTGGTTATTTTGGTGATAGAGATTGAATCTGCTGTTGGAACTGGATTAGAAGCTGTGGAAAAGGACCCGTCCCATTCAAGTGAGAATATACTCTGCTGGGCCACGTCCTTACAAAGGGTTTTCTGGTTTATTGGATTTTGTTATTGAATTGGAACAGTTATGGTGCAATATTTGAAGTGCTATACATAGATTAGTGTAGCTGTGTTGTGTCTTTATGTTTCTAATTGATAAAAATTCGTGCTGTGTTCATATATATATGTATATATATACAAATATATATATATATGTATATGTTAACTACATTCTTAGAATAAATATGATTTGGATTAAAGAGTCTGATGAACCAAACCTGAAGCGACGTCTTTTGTGCTCAAAAGTAAATATGGAGCGTGCTGTGGACAATGGCTCTTTCAGAGGCTCAAAGGTTTTTGGGATTTGAGAACATCACGCGTAGTACGTTACAAGTGGAGACTAAAAAAGGCTTTGAGAGTTGGCAAAATCATTGCAGTTAAGATTGCCTGATAAAGAACCGAACGAGGGGGTAGTTGCGGAGGCAGCTGAGCGTTCAAAAACTGCAAAAGATACAGACAGAATCTTTGGAAATAGCAATAATTCAATTACAGATAATGCAGCTTGAACATGAAAGGGGATTAAAGCAGCTTTTATGTGAAACCAGAGAAAAAGAGAGAGAAGAAAGGGAAAAAGAAATAACACCCCGAGCAGAACAAAAAGCAAGAGAAATGGAAGAGCAAAAAGCACAAACAACGACACTGCTTGAATCACAGATCAGGGGAACAGAGAAGGAGAGCTACGAATGGCAAATAGAAAATGAGTGTGAGAAAATGGAAAAAGAATGAAAGAGAGACTTTTAAATTCGTTAACTGGCAATGTAAAGTGAACGACAGTGATCAGGATGTTGAGAAGAGCAAGAGCATCGTATTAGAAGGCTTGGTTCTGATCTATTTAAATATATCCAAGCATTGCAAAGGTTTGATCAGAAGGCTTCAGAAGCATTTTTACTTCATCTGAGAAGGTGGCTAAACAATGAAATAGCCACAGGACATGTGGCTCTTACTGATACAAATAAAGCTGGTAGGTAGAACGAGTGCAGTGTTTAAATCACTATCAGAAGTTGTATCTGGGAATGTATGAGGAGGTGACAAAATCCATCTTAGGTGCATATTAACAAGTGCCTGAAGCCTACAGAGAAATGTTCAGAAATTTAAGGAAATAAACTGGTCAAACATATAGAGAGTTTGAAAGGACCAAACAGAGTAATGTGGATAGGTGGTTAATGGCTTTGAAAATAGACCAAAGGTATGAAGCTCTTATAGAAATGATTATTTTGGAGGACTTAAAAAATTCAATTCCTGATGTAGTGAGAACTCATGTGGAAGAGCAGACGGTTAAAATTGCGAGATTGGCAGCAGAAATGGCAGTTGATTATGAATTAGTTCACAAATTAAAATTTAGTTTCCGATATCAGTTTCAGTCTGTGCTGGATAGAAACTGGGGAAAAGAGAAATACTCAAGTGGTGAAGGTAAATGGCATCTGATGGGAGATAATAAGCATAGTGCATCTCAGACTAAATGATAAATTCAGGAGAGTGGAGGAGAAATATCATGTCTACGATGGTTTTACTGTAATAAACTAGGCCATGCAAAGTCACAATATTGGAGGTTTAAGAGACACACTGGGTAGCCTGATGTGGTAAAACAGGATACGTCAGTGTGGTTCGTTCAAGAGGTAAAAGAAAGTCTTGTTGAAGTGAAAGAGGTGTACAAGTACATAGAGCCTGATCAAGAGGTGATGGCTGAGAAGATTAACTTCCGAGAGCATAGAGGAGCGGACCTGCGCGGGACACTGCTGCAGGGGAGAGGATGAAGGCAGTGCCAGGCTCGGGGCCTTCACTTACCTTCCGGGAGCAGAGAAGAGCGGACCTGCGCTGGACACTGCTGCAGGGGAGAGAATAAAGGCAGCGCCAGGCTCGATGCCTTCACTAGCCTGCAGGTAGGACAGCTGCTTGTCTGTTTGTTTACTTCAAAATTGAAAAAAAAACCTGGAAAGTGAAGTCACAGGAGACTGTGACCCGATTGGCTGAAAGATAGACTGGGCTAAATTTGAATATTGTGGAGTTATTAGTGTAAATTTGAATTGAATTTCTATTTTTAAGTGGATTTGAATTATTATTTTAACATTTCTACATCTCACTTAAATAACTTTTTTGGATTGATTTAAATTACTACGTTTAAGTTGATTTAAATAACTTTATTAATTTTAATTGAATAACTTTTTAAATTGCAATTAAATAACTCTTGCATTTGTTGACAGATCAAGCAAGAGGAACACTCAGGGATAAAGCTACTTGAATAGTATACAGGAGATTGAATATAATCCGACACGAAAACATCTTTCTAAAGTTTAATTTCAAAAGTTTAATTTAAAGGGATAAATCATGGCAGGCAGCTCCAATGCGTGGTCTGTTCCTCTTGCTACATGTGGCAGTCTGGGGGCAGTTCCAGTTCCCAGGGTCAGCATGTGTACAGAGAGTGTCTCCAGTTACAGCCCCTGGAAGCTCGAGTTCCAGAGCTGGACCGTCGGCTGGAGACACTGTTTAGCAACCGCGAGTCGAAGAGCATCGTGGATAGCACGTATAGAGAGGTGGTCACACCGCAGGCTCAGACTCCGCAGCAGGAAGGGAATGGGTGACCACCAGACAGAGCATGAGAGCGAGGGAGGTAGTGCAGGTTTCCCCTGTGGCCATTGCCCTGCAGCACAGATATAGCACTTTGGATACTGTTGAGGGGAATGGCCTCTCAGGCGTAAACAGCAACAGCCAAACTCGTGGCACCACGGTTGGTTCTGCTGCAGAATGGAGGGCTGTTAAGTGTGACAGTGCAATAGTTATAGGGGATTCAATTGTAAGTGGTATAGACAGGCGCTTCTGTGGCCGCAAACGAGACTCCAGGATGGTATGTTGCCTCCCTGGTGCTCGGGTCAAGTATGTCTCGAAGCGGGTATAGGACATTCTGGAAGGAGGGTATGAACAGCCAGTGGTCGTGGTGCACACCGGCATAAACGACATATGTAAAAAACAAGGGATGATGTCCTAAAAGCAGAATACAGGGAGATAGGAAGGAAGTTAAGAAACGGACCTCGAAGGTAGTGTTCTCTAGAATACGACCGGTGCCACGTGCTAGTCAGAGTAGAAATGACAGGATATATAGGATGTATACATGGCTGAAGGGATGGTGTCAGAGGGAGGGTTTCTGATTCTTGGGGCATTGGGACCGGTTCTGGGGAGGATGGAACTGTACAAACTGGACGGGTTACACCTGGGCAGGACTGGATCTGATGTCCCCGGGGGACTATTTGCTCGAACGGTTGGGGAGTGTTTAACCTAATGTGGCAGGGGGATGGGATCTGAAGTAGGAAGTCGGAAGGTCGTAAAACAGGGACAGAAACAAAAGGCAGTTCGGGAGGAAGTGTAAGGCAGAGAAGCCATAGTCAAAAATCAAAAAGGGCGACAGTACAAGGGACAGTGACTGAGGGGGGGGGGGGGGGGCTCAGTGAATAGGTCAACTAATAGTAACGGCAATACAACTGGAAGGAGAAACGTAAATGGAACGCAACGCGGCAGGTTGTTACATGAAGGTATGGGTTCAATGACAAGGGAAATTAGGAGAAAAGTTAAGAGGAAAAATAACTTAGGAGATGTTACTAATCAAGATTTTAAGATTCAAAACAGAGATATAAAAGCCAACAAAAGTGTACTTTACCTGAATGCTCGTAGTTTGCACGTTCTCCCCGTGTGTGCGTGGGTTTCCTCCGGGTGCTCCGGTTTCCTCCCACAGTCCAAAGACGTGCAGGTTAGGTGGATTGGCCATGCTAAATTACCCGTAGTGTCCATAAGGGTTGGGAGGGGTTATTGGGTTGCGGGGATAAGGTGGAAGTGAGGGATTAATGTGGGTCGGTGCAGACTCGATGGGCCGAATGGCCTCCTTCTGCACTGTATGTTCTATGTAAATCTATGTATTCGGAATAAGGTAAATGCATTGGTGGTGCAAATCATCATGAATGACTATGATTTAGTTGCCATCACCGAAACATGGTTGAAGGATGGTCACGAGTGGGAGTTACATATCCAAGGGTATCAAACTATTCGGTAGGACAGAGTGGATGGTAAGGGATGTGGTGTAGCTCTATTAGTTAAGGATGCCATCCGGGCAATAGTAAGGGATGACATCGGTGCTGTGGAGGATAAGGTAGACGGGGAGCAAAGACTTTGTGGTGAAACAGTTGAGGAATAGTGGAGAACCGTCCAAGCGCTTTTTCACAGTGCTCATCAAAGGTATATACCAACAAAAAGGAAGGACGGTAGAAAGAGGGAAATCGACCGTGGATATCTAAGGAAATAAGGGAGAGTATCAAATTGAAGGACAGAGCATACACAGTGGCGAATATTAGTGGGCGACTAGAGGACTGGGACATCTTTAGGGGGCAACAGAAAGGAACTAAAAAAGCTATGAAGAACAGTATGATAGATTATGAGAGTAAACTTGCTCAGAATATAAAAACAGAGAGTAAAACTATCTACAAATATATAAAACAAAAAAGTGTGCATAAGGTACATTTTGGTCCTTCGGAGGATGAGAGGGGAGATTTAATAATGGGAGATGAGGAAATGGCGGCGGAACTGAACAGATTTTTTGGGTCGATCTTCAAAGTGGCAGACACAAATAGCTTGCCAGTGACTGATGGAATTGAGACTATGACAGGTGAGGACCTTGAGATGATTATTATCACTAAAGAGGTAGTGACGGTGCTAATAGTAGACACGTCTCCTGGCCCTGATGGAATGCATCCCAGAGTGCTAAACGAGATGGCTAGGGAAATTGCAAATGCACTAGTGATAATTTACCAAAATTCACTAGACTCTGGGTGGTCACAGTGGATTGCAAATTAGCAAACGTGACACCACTGTTTAAAAAAAGAAGGTAGGCAGAAAGCGGGTAATTATAGGCCAGTTAGCTTAACTTCGGTAGTAGGGAAGATTCTGGAATCTATCATCAAGGAACAAATAGCGAGGCATCTGGATGGAAATTGCCCCATTGGCCAGACGCAGCATGGGTTCATAAAGGGCAGGTCCGAGCACACGGACAGCACACAAGTCCGAGCTTAAGTAGGGTGGCCATTCCAAGGACGGTGCAGTTTCGATGAGCCGAATGGCCTCCTTCTGCACTTTAAATTCGATGATTCTCTGATTCAATGGACCTTCTTGCCTTTATTTCTTCTCGACATCTCAGCAAAGATATAACTCCAACCCAAAGGTTGGTCTGCGCTTTCGGAGGATAAACTAAACGATGCACCAGGAAAAGAGGCAAAGCGATCAGTCATTCATCGGAGCCACCTTGCGCATGCCTTCCCTTATATACGCCACCTGAGGTCATTTAGACCTAATCTTATATCTAATCTCAAGAACTTAAGTTTCGCATGGTAATCTATTACATGGAATTTTGTTGAAAGTCTTCTGAAAGTCCAAATAAACTTCACCTGCAAGCTATCTCGCATCAACTCTATTGGGGTTATCCACATAAAAATCTCAGTAGTTTTGTTGTTGTGTTAGATTCGCCAGTGGTTATTCAAATTTAGGGAAACTCACGTTCCATCTGACCAGACGACACTCAGAGATCAATTTCAATTTAAGCTTTCATTTCAAGCTATTGTAAGGGTAACTTTGTTACCCTTAAATGGGTTGCTATTTCCCGGAACATAGAAAATACAGGTCAATTGTACTTTGAGTGTGATCTGAAACAATCCAAAGACACCAATGAAAATAATACATTTGTTCAAAAATTATCTATGTCGATTAACAATTAAGAGTTAGGATTACGTAACGCATTATACATGAATCCAGTTACCAATCATAACAAAGCCACCTACACAGGATTATGATGTGCCAGTCGCATGTATGCAATTTCTGGTTTATCAATATTCAAAAGTGATTGGCCTGCTAAATATAACACAGCAAATGCAGTCATGGGACGAATCTAATAGGTGCAATGGTTAATTACAGAACTTAATTGCAAACTTACAAAATCAAACGCTTGAACAGTGTGATTTGTCTTCAACACCACCGGGAAAGCGGCACCAATTCAATGCCCAAGCGTGCTGTTTTAAATATTAAATCCAGGTTTCCTTAACACAGCGGGCTTGCTTATAATGGCGGGAAATAGTACCAGTAGTGCTTTTTTTCAAACTTCACGTTTCCCATCACTGCCTGCACGCCATATATTATTGTTTTTTTCCCGCTGTCAATTTCAGGTCTGAAGCTGAGATCGATTCATGGGATGAACATGTGCCCCAGAATTCAGCGCAGGATCGTATTGCGTTGACATACATATTGATTATGTGTTAACTGAACTAAAATAAATCTTTTAGCATTGGTTTCTCTACCACGAGTCTGAACGAACGGGCGGGAGGCGGGGCTCACGACAATTACTCCACGTATGTGTGTATTATTGTGTTTTTTACTTTCAGTGTCGATAGGAGACTGGCTTCACCCGTGTCATTGTAACTCTAATAATGTAAAACATACAAAATGTGACCAGTTTCTATGTCATAAATGTAATTTTTTTGCTGCCTATGTGGTCTAACTGTAATTTCAACTCATGAATCATGCATAAAAAGGTTCCAGTGTTCATAGGGCGAACTCTCACTCCTTCACCCCTTATCGTATGATTATTTATGGTCACTTTCTTTCTCTCTAACAATCCCCCTCGCCCTCTTGCAGGCCACTTTACTTAATCTCATTCAAAATAGCATCAGCCATGGACTTAAACTATTTTACAGCTCTCCATTCATCTGTATCCATCTTATGGATACTGCTCAACAGGACCCTAATACATCCTATATCAATGATTCAACCATTCACTTTTATTGTGTTCAATTTGACAGGTTTCAGTGTGTTAGATTCTATTCCAGTTACTTTAAAATAATTTTCTCTATGAGTATGTGTGAGCCCCTTGGTTACTTAAGGTGCAGTTTCACTCTATTGGCCCCTTGCCCATCTCATGCCAAGCTGTTTGTCATGTAGTGTGCATGCATCGGACCTGCTCTTCAATGCATACTGGCAAGGAATTGCAAACCCTTTGTCGTGGAAATCATAATGAAGGCAAATTCCTCGAGGTTCGATTTGAGTAAATTTATTTACACAAATACATTTGCGGAGAGAGAGTGTTCTAGCTGCAAAGCCATGGCACTGCACTCTGAGATTCGATTGAAGGAAGCACATTTTTTATAGTCTGAAATAACAGTTTGAAGTAAACAGCCATGTTTATATTAAATAGACCTTGGAAAGTACGCAAGATGAAATACGTAGTACGTATGTTCTTGCCCTTGGCTAAAACAACTCGAGTACACCAGGGTGCCAGGTTCGATTCCCCGCTGGGTCACTGTCTGTGTGGAGCCTGCATGTTCTCTCCGTGTCTGCGTGTGTTTCCTCCGGGTGCACCTATTCTCTCCCACAGTCCAAAGACGTGCACGTTAGGTGGATTGGTCATGCTAAATTGCCCTTAGTGTCCAGGTTAGATGGGGTTACTGGGTTACGGAGATAGGGTGGAAGTGACGGCTTAAGTGGGTCGGCGCAGACTTGATGGGCCGAATGGCCTCCTTCTGCGCTGTATGTTCTATGTTGAATAAAATATCTTCATTTTTAAAACATACATCAAATGTTTCCAGTTAATTACATGCAGCAACATTTTAATTGCCTGTTCTTTGTCTTAAAATACATATTTTTTCATTTCAGAATTCCATGCTGAGTTAAATTTCATTGCCACATCCTAGAATTGGCCCAAAGTCAAGAGCAGTGGTGTTGGTTTTCAGATTTTCATTAATGTCTTGTTCATCTCTTCTTGATAATAGGTTGTGTCCTTATTTCCTTGGGCACCTTTATATTTTTTATTTTTTTCGCAAAATCTGTTTAAATGTCAGTTCTTCTTCCCGTTTCTTAAGGCAGCACGGTTAGAACATTGTTTAGCGTAGTTTCTTCACACTTGCAGCGTCCTATGATCGATCCCCGGCTTGGGTCACTGTCTGTGCGGAGTCTGCTTGTTCTCCCCGTGTCTGCGTGGGTTTCATCCGGGTGCTCCGGTTTCCTACCACAGTCCAAATATGTGCAGGTTAATCTGGATTGTTCATGCTAAATTGCCCTTAGTGTCCAAAAAGGTTTGGTGGGGTTACTGGGTTACAGGTCTGGGCTTAAATGGGCTGCTAATTCCAAGCGCCAGTGCAGACTCGGTAGGCCGAATCGCTTCCTTCTGCCATGTTAATTCTATGATTCTATGATTAATCATTGTTATTTTCGTTGCCGTCAAATAGATTGTATTTCTAATTTCATCCCGCCCTTTTCAACTATGGGCCATCCTGTTCTTGACTCTTCCTTCACTCAGCCATGTAACGTCGACAAGCAGGGTCACAGTGACCTCCTCGAATCGCTCTTCTCCTACCCTGTTCACTTCCTCAATGTCGATAAATCCCACATGGTTGTTCACATTGCCTTTAACTGGTGTACCCAACCTATTTAAGTAATAGACATTCCCTTTGAACTATTCTAGCATCAGAGATTATTTTCAGTCCTCCTTAAGACCATACGAAATAGAAGTACAATTCGGCCTTTCAGCCAATGGAATCTGCTCTGCCGTTCAATCATGGCCAAATAGTGCTGTAATAGAGCATCAGAAAGCCTCATCAGTGCATCTCTGCAAATGTATTGTAGCCCTCTTGAGATCAATGCTAATATTGCATTTGCCTTCGTAACGGCAAACGGAATCTGCTTGTTAGCCTGAACTTGGACTCCTAAGTCCCTTTGTGAAACTGGTTTCCGAAACCTCTTCCCATTTAGAAACGGGTCTATGACCCTATTCGTCCTCCCGAACATCATAAACTTACACTTTTCTACATTGTATTCCACCTGTCACTTATTTGCCACTCCCCTAAACTGTCCAAGGCAGTTCGGGAGCTTCCCTGCATTCTCAGCACAATATATCCGTCGTCACACTTTTTTATGATCTTCAAACTTTGCAACAATTCCCTCAGTTCCTTCTTGCAGATCAATAGTGTGTAAAGTTAATAGCTGCGGTCCCATGTTCAGAATCTACACAAAGCGGTTTGCTGTGTGGATTAAAAATAAATAAATTCAGAGTACCAATATTTTTTCCCCACTTCAGGGAGCAATTTAACGTTACTAGTCCACCTACACTGCACATCTTCGGGTTGTGGGGAAAGACCCACGCAAACGCGGGGAGAATGAGCAAACTCCACATGCGCAGTGACCCAGAGACGGGCTCGATCCTGGGACCTCGGGGCCGCGAGGCAGCAATGCTACTCACTGCGTACTGTGCTACCCTCTATATGGATTTTCTATGACCTGTCGCAATTTCCGATTGCCTGTTGGAGTAAGAGACCACAGGTATCTTATAATCTCTTTATATTATTGGGCCAGTACGGAAATATAGCACTTCCCATTATTATCGCAGTGTGTGTGGAAGGGGCAAATTGAATCTCGCAAGATTAACGCCGGCGCTGTTGCACGGGCTTGTCTAAGACTGGTGAATGTGACCTCGCACTTATCCATGTATTCTGTACTTCACAATTCCTCACTATATGCCCACCTTCCTTCCACTCGAGATTGAATCGGGGCGGCTTTGCTACCCCATTCATACTCTAGAAATATATTCGCAAACTGTTGAAGCTAGCGCAAACATTGTTCCACTTGCAGTTACCTGTAAATAAAAAATACATAGGATCCATTCTGCATGTCTCAAAATAGGTTACTTAGTCTGAACATGTCTAATAACTCAAATACTAAGTTGCCAATTCCTGTATAAAAATATAAACACACCTGCATCTGCGAACTGGGAGGATGAATTCTCTGCGAGTATGGAAAAGGGGTGTTGTAAACCTTTTCAACTGGACATCATTACGTCACCTCCCCCTTTGTTTCGACTGAGCCACAAAAATAACGAAGCACCCCTTGTCATTAATAATCTCTACTTTACACTCTTTGGTTTGATTTTCTCTTGATCTCAAAGAAATCCCCTCTTCACCACAATTTTCTTTCCCTCTTTGATCTCCAGTTTTCCCCTGTCTGTTTGGTGGTGTCAATTGGGTCAGGAATAATTTATATTTTTAATCTGACACGAAGTTTAAACAAAAGTTCAATTCAACATATTTTAGATGTCTCAAACTCCAATAAAACATGTTGCATTAAAAGTATCTCATATTTGCATATGGGAATTTTTCGCCGGGTGATATTTCCAAATGTTTATCAAAAATCCTGACATCATGTCTCTGGCAAGAAACAAACATGACTCCAGGTTTTTTCAACTGTTTCACTGAAACCCCGTTGAACTATGATCTCAAAGTATCCCGTCTAAGGCAGAATGCATAAGCGCTTGAAGCAGGCACGAAAATGTACCATTCGTACACAAGCAGTTAAATATATGAAGTGCTTTAAAACAACAATAAGCAAGACTAATTAGCTAAATGTCTTGTGGTTATGTTGGAAATTTCCAGAGTGTCTGTAACTAACAACTCCAGACAATGTGAATTCCCCAGAAATATACACCTTCATGATAGCAAGACTCTGAAAACCTCCACACAAACAAGCGAAACACACAGGTAGTAAATCTCAAACAGTCAATTCTCAGCTTTCTTTCGCAGCTCAAAGTGAAAGAGCAATTCAAGCTCACATTCTCTTGATGAAAATGATAAACACGATCTGCCATCTGCCATTCTTATTCATTATGAGACTTACATTTTTTCTTTAGTTCATTCATACGTTTTATTTTAATTTAAGCCAATCTTTAACAACTGATTCCATCGACATCATCTGCCCTTTGTTAAATTCATATCTCAACGGCAGTTTCAACCAAACACATTCCGACCTACAATACCTTTGTTCCCTAACGGGGGTAATGTGCTAGCACAATACAATTCTGACATGTGGTCCAATTTCCTCTCGAGCGTGCTTAACCCAACTAATTTTAATTTCTACTTTTAACAGGCGCCATTGCGTCCCCCGAGCACAACAATTAAACCTTCGCGCGATAATTTAGACATGTAAGTACACGGGCCATTTCAAAATAAATTAATTGCCTGCTGAAATAATAAACCTTTCTGCTTTGATATATATTTTGCTATATCCTTTATTGGTCCTTAAACAGGTTTCAGTTCCTTTACTTAACTAAGGTTTAAAAAAATCTTAACAGTTCTCTTTAACTTGTATTGAAGAATTCAAATTTGATCGCCGCTGAACTGCAAGCCGATAACCTGACCGTGACTGAGAAAGTAACAGACCTGCATTTCATCTTCAACCCAACTAATTATTTATTTGATGAATTTCGTTATGACATTTGTCGCTCTGTGTTGCAAATGTCACTATTCTGACATTCCCTGCCTGGGTGCTTGCACCACCATTTGAAAAAGTGCTATCTGTACCAGGGTTGGAGGTGGGCTGCCTTTCCCCCGAAGTCATAAGCAGTGATGTCGCTCCACGGCTGTCCCCGGAGATGCAAACATGTGATATAAGTCTTTCTAATGCATCCACTTTGCTTGTTATACGTAAAGGCACAGTATAATAACAGCTTGGTCTGGCTTGTCACGAGTCTGAGCCTCTCACCATTTCTTACTGCGTAATTGAGGATCGGTTGGGACCTATTCTTGACATTGCACTTTTTGTCATTAAATATTCTGTATCTTCTGGCAAGGCAGAGAGACAGAGTCGCTTTCCCTACCCAGGCTGCTGCCAACTCGAAATCAGCTTTCCAACGGTCGATGCCATTGTGAAATCTGGATTTCTCAGAAGAAACTACGACAAATTCCCTTTGTGAGACTGTTTACCTCCCACTTCCCCTGAGTTGTCCCTCTGGAAGTCCCACTTACTCCCTCAGGGTCGTCTGGCCCCTGGGCTACGATACACCTTTTATTCGGAGCCGCGTAAATCTGACAGTTCCCGTTTGGACAGTGTTATCAAATAATAGATAATACTCATCTCGCAGGCATGCAGCCTTCACGGTTTACCTGGGCGAACCCTACCCTCATTTTCTGTGACGCCGTCATTTGCTGTGGAGGTGTCAGCGGTCGTTATTCAACTACATCGTACCTTATTCTACACCTCACCAGAGGACACTTAGAGTTGAAATTTTGTTTAAACTTCAAATGCTAGCTTCAAAAGAACTTCTGTTGTCAATAAATGGTTTGCAGGTTCCCCGAGCACAGAACGTACAGTTCAATTATACTTTGTGTGTTATCTGAAGGAATTAACGGACACCAATTAAAAAACTACATCTGTTCAAAAATTATCTATGTCATTGCACACTTAAGTGTTGCGATAATATAATGCATGATACATGAGCATAGTTATCAATCATAACCAATACATGTACACATTATCATTAAGTGCCAGCGGATAGCTGCTTCTTCTTATCTGCACGCTCTCAGACAGTTAGTAAATTAAGTAGACGCATGAGCTGTCGCTCTCCAAAACTCCTGTGTTTTCTGATGATCACGGGAGGGTCATTTCCTGGTATCAAGCAACTTGATACGTGCAGACATCCTTGCCTCAGCTGCACGGTTCTGGAGTTGCAACTGTTGCCATAGCAGTGACTTGAGTTTATCTACCTCCAGAACGTTTTATGTCTCCGTAAGCTGGAGCTTTTGTGAGCCCTTAGCTTTTTATTTGAATCCAGTTTACAGTTTTTATCTAAATCTACCTTTCATACCTTAATCTAACTTTTCTTTTGCAATCCGCGATTTTCCTTTCATAACTCCATGCTGTCTCGGTCCGATCTTGCCACTGTTCCCTCAGTGTTCTGCTATTACATATTTGATAATGGATTTGAAAACTTCCCCTCTGCCGACGTCAGCAAAACTGCTCTCTCCATTTCTGGTTATTTCACTAGCTCCTTTTCAAATAATGGTGTGACATTAAACCGAATAATCTAGTTAAAGTTTGCTATCTTCAAAGTTAGACGTTTTATTTAAGTTGCTCCTTGATCTTTTGAATTTGAATCATATTGTATTGCAATGTTAATCATCCAAATTGAGCGTGTATGCCACACGTCCGTGATGGACGCCCAATATTCTTATTTATACGAACTTCACCGTGTTTCAGCCATAAGTGGATAGAGCATGAGAACGCACAGCCCAAGAGCAGCAGTAGATAAATAAGACACTGAAGCCTGTTCTGCCATTCAAGACGATCATGGCATAGGTTTGCCTCAATGTATTATTTCTGATCCCACTCGGCCTGGTACTGGATGTAATCCAAAGAATCGTATTTAACGTCTTTTCTTTTAATTTGGAAAATGTTTAACTGTGGTATTCCCAAATTGTCGAATTGTAAGTTACACAATAATTCTGGCTGATACAATTCCAGTTTAAAGTGACATAAACAAGATCGGAAAATGCTCCAAGAATTATAGTGTCACGAATAGGTGAAGTGATTGCAGACTGTTTCGGGCATGAATTCAATCAAACTTTAAAATATTTCGAAATGCCAAAGAAGGATCAGTGCAACGGAGTATCTGATAACATTTGCATTGACGTGAAAAACTTGTATATGTCTATCCTCATGTCAGACGCCAGAAAACCATATCATGACTGTCACATATTCGCTCTATCAACCAATGAACTTCTGCTCCGTTTAAAACCCTCTTATACAATCAGTTATACAATGAAAGATATTTCCCTCCCTGTTTAGTACTAAAGGTGTCTCAAACGGACTCGAAAGTTCATCTCATTTATTTCTGATCGCCTCGCAGCAGATGATGATTTAACTGCTTCCTGCCGCCACCCAGTATGTTCTGTGTGTCTCTATTTCTATTTAATGTTGTTCCTTAAAACCTACGTTGTGCAGAATAATTGCCGACAGATTCATTAAAGTTCCCGTCCATCACTAAATCAATTTTCCTGTACATAAAGTGATTCACCGCATCTTAAACTAACCAGAGATGCAAAATATATTATTTAAATAAAAAGGCTCTGAGTCGCAATGTTGATCAAATGTCGAATTATTTATGAATAATTCAAAATGAACAGCTCTCTGGGCAGTAATGTGGCCTTTGCTCCGCACTGTAACCAATCACGAGTGTACTATTTGTCAACGTGACTGTTGATTATTCTTTTTGTCTGCCATGTACAGTACGTACATGGCAGGCAAAAATAATAATCAACAGTCACGTTTGCGTTCCCTTGGCGGCAGGAAAATACTTTTCACTGTACTTCTGTACATGTGACAATAAACCACCTTGTCTTATCTATCGAAATAGACAGAGTAAGCGAATTGGGGCGAAAACTGGCAAATTGGATATTATGTGGGCAATAGTTAAATCTTCCATTTTGGCAGTCCGAGTCGAAAATAAGCTTATTGTTGTAATGTTGAGATTCTGCTCAGCTCTGAAATAAAGACCGTGTTGGGTTCTAACTTCCATGGATCATATCAGTTACAACTACTCATAAGGAGAGACGAAGGAGGGCGGCACGGTGGCGCAGTGGTTAGCACTGCTGCCTCACGGCGCCGAATCCCAGTTCCTATCCCGGCTCTGGGACACTCTCCGTGTGGAGTATGCACATTATCGCCGTCTATGCATGGGTTTCACCCCCACAACCAAAAGATGTGCAGGGTAAGTGGATTGGCCATGCTAAATTGCCCCTTAATTGGAAAAAAATCAATTGGGCACTTTAAATTTATTTTTAAAAAGGAAAGTTATGCAGGGCACTGGAGCGTGTCAATGTGGAGAATTGTGTACCGTAATGGTCCCCACGTTGATGGAAATATGTCAATTCATGTAAAAGAGTTATGAGCAGGTTTGCTACTACGAGTGTGTATATGGGGGGGGGGGGGGGGAGGGTTCTCTTATGAAGAAAGTTTGCAGAATTTTGATTTGGAGAGGAGGAGGCGGCTACATCTATACGTTTAAGCTCGGGAGGAGTCTTGAGTAGGTATTTGTCTAGAGAGTGTAGGTGTCCGTTTGAGACATCTTGTCCAAGAATCTTGAACCAGTCACAGAAAAATAAATAGGTCACATTTAAGACATATATGATGAGATTTATTTATTTTCTCTGGAACTATCATCCTGAAAAGCCAATTGGAGCAGAATCTCTGAATATTTTTGAGGCAAAACTGGATTGATCCTTGATTAACTAGGGAATGAACGGTCATCGAGAGTAGGTAGATTTGTGGTGTTATATATACAAGGAAAGTGGTGTTATATATACTTTGTCAAAGAGATCTAGGAGTACAGGTCCACAGATCACTGAAAGGGGCTGCACAGGTGGAGAAGGTAGTCAAGAAGGCATACGGCATGCTTGCCTTCATTGGCCGGGGCATTGAGTATAAGAATTGGCAAGTCATGTTGCAGCTGTATAGAACCTTAGTTAGGCCACACTTGGAGTATAGTGTTCAATTCTGGTCGCCACACTACCAGAAGGATGTGGAGGCTTTAGAGAGGGTGCAGAAGAGATTTACCAGAATGTTGCCTGGTATGGAGGGCATAAGCTATGAGGAGCGATTGAATAAACTCGGTTTGTTCTCACTGGAACGAAGGAGGTTGAGGGGCGACCTGATAGAGGTATACAAAACTATGAGGGGCATAGACAGAGTGGATAGTCAGAGGCTTTTCCCCAGGGTAGAGGGGTCAATTACTAGGGGGCATAGGTTTAAGGTGAGAGGGGCAAAGTTTAGAGTAGATGTACGAGGCAAGTTTTTTACGCAGAGGGTAGTGGGTGCCTGGAACTCACTACCGGAGGAGGTAGTAGAGGCAGGGACGATAGGGACATTTAAGGGGCATCTTGACAAATATATGAATAGGATGGGAATAGAAGGATACGGACCCAGGAAGTGTAGAAGATTGTAGTTTAGTCGGGCAGTATGGTCGGCACGGGCTTGGAGGGCCGAAGGGCCTGTTCCTGTGCTGTACATTTCTTTGTTCTTTGTTTGTTCTTTTGAAAATAGCGATGGACTTACTGAAGGGTGGGTAGATACAATGGGCAGAGTAGCCTGCTCCTTCTCCGAACCTGAATTTTCCTATACTTGTTCAATAAATGCAGTCGAAATAATATACCGGATGGTTGTACAAGCTAGCTCCAACCATCTCATTAATAATCAATAATGATTGCTACCAACGAACTAATGTGAACGTACGAAGAAATGAAATTGGAGTAGAGTCACTCAACGATCCCGTGTCGATGGACAGGAATATCCACCGTCTGGTTTACACGGCAGAATTTGGCTCTGATCCAGATAATGTAGCATGATAGGATTCGAAAGCATTCATAGTGGAAGGAGGTTGTAACGATAAGACATCCTTACATATTTAAAGGTGCAATTGACAATTGCCTTTAACTGTCCTCGTAAATATTACATGAAAACATTCAGCTTTAATCCAGAATCGTTCACAATCAGCCTCTCAATTGACTAATTCTGGGCAGTAAATACTGATAACCTTTCAAAGCGAAATTACCGGGCATGCAATAAGAATAACAAAATATATTTCTAAAACACTGCACACATTTAACACGCACTTGCTCCAAAACAGTTTAGAAACGTACAGAGCTTCATTGAAGATGGAAAGTAGTGCAGAAAAAACGTTCCAACTAAGACCAAAGACGGAACCGGTCGGGCCGATTGACTACTCAAAGCAATCGTCGAAAATATGACGATACCGTTTGTATCAGTTAGTCAAGAGTTTGGCACACGTTTGTATTTATCTATTAGTTGCATTTCAGAAAATCAATAGTCCATGCGGCGAGTTATTGAAGAATCATGTCCACATGCAGGGAACAGTCATATGGATATATTGACTGTAAGAGATGTTGGAGCCGACTGAATGTATCTATTTAAGAGGAGGAGGATAAGTAGATCAATGATTGTTAGAATTGAGTGAGATGGAATAATTCCGCAAAATATCCATTGGTGTAAACGATGCCGTGGACCAGTTCGGACGACTTACTTTTTCCGTTTTGATTGACCAGGTCCGGTCTTCGGTAGATAATGGAACATCACATTTTCCTATTATCATTTGGGACTGCCTTATCTCGACAGCTTACAATGCATTCACGCACAAACAAATATTAATTATATTACAGAACAAAAGTTCAATTCAAAAGATAAAGGTAATTCCTTTTGAATTCAGTCGCACACAAACAGATCTGAACTTAATGTCTCTCTTTGTGTTGACAGCTTTTGCCCGCCATTTGAAATCTTGCCCTCAGCCGATTTACCTGACCGCTAAAATACATGTGAGGAGAATCAGAGAAGGACATCGTGATGGATGTTCCACCAGTCATACTGAGATATGGAAATTAAACATGAATTCAGTTTAGTTAATACATCAAAATTCAGAGGGTGAAGAACTTGGGACAAATGCAGGCGAAGGATGCTAGATTTAATAACCACTTTTTCCCACCATACCAAAGATTTTGGTGCACTGTCCGTTACCTAATGTATGTTTTTGGCGTTTGTTCTGTGCACAAATACTTGAGATTTTTCGAGCTGTATATGAGGCTTATATAAAATAAATTTTATAAGTAGCCGGATACTGAACTAAACACATTGCAAATATATGCTGAAGAATAAATGAGTTTACAGGTCTCTCTTTCTTTCCAGAACTGGAAGAATGTCTTAAGGAGTTAGGTGAGAAACAAAGATCTCTGTCTCTTCAGCACCAAACGATGGGAATATAAAGGGTATCAGCAACTCTTTGCCCAAGCAGTCAACTTGCCCATACACCACTGACGCTTCTCTGCATTCTCCTTAAAGCTCATATCACAGCCAACTTGGTATCAAAGCACAAAGAACAATATAACAATACATCCCACCAAGCACTTACCGGTCACGATACCACCCTTGGCCAAAATACTCAGCATTCCCTGGTGCCATAACGCTCTCTACCCACCCTATCCATGTGTTTGTCAAAGTGTCTTTGAACACCGTTAATGTATCTTCTTCCACCATCTCCCCTGACAGCGTCCAGGCACTCACGGCCCTCTTGTAATAAACCGGTCTCGCACGTTTCCTCTAAATATTGCGCTATTGATCTTAAATCTAAGCCCACTATTGACCTATCCCTTCTCCCTGGGAATGAGTGCCTGCCGATGCAATCTATCCATACCCTCATAATGTTGTAGATCTCTATCAGGCCTCCCGTCAACGTCATCCGTTCTAATGAATATAGTGCGAGTCAATTCAGCCGCTCTGCATAGCTAACACCCTCCAGACCAGGCAACATCGTGATAAAGGTCCTCTGCACCCTTTCCTTTGCTACACCTGTAGCATGATTTGGCAGTGTTTATACTTGATGCCCCTGCGATTGCTCCATCTGTAATCTGCAAGTTTGCTATATTACATAGTGTTCTCTCATCTAATCATGTCATGTTTAGTTTGAATAACTGTGGCCAAAGCTCCGATTGCTGCGGTGGGCAACAAACCACTGCCTGCCATATGAAAGCAGAAACAACAATTCCAGCTTTTATTTCCCGTCCGTCAAACAGCTGAGTTTTGTTTCCCTTTAAAACAATGACTTTTCTTAATATAAAAACTAACAGGACTGAGAACGGAATGATGCAAGTACATCAGAAGCAACTGTGCAATGGAAAAACAAAAAAAGATGGAAACCCAGCACAATAACCTAAATAAAATTGTGTTCAAAGAGTGGAGAAGGAGGACTTTGGGCTGAACGAGCCTGCTACCCACCGTTCTAATGATTACCCCGCCTAGGCCCTGTCCCTACCATATTCCTGCGAGGCCACCAGAAGTAAAGATAGAGTGAGCCCAATCTACCTACAGTGCACATCCTTTGATTTTTGGAGGAAACAGTATCACCAGAAAGAAAGCCATGCAGACAACGTAAGACTGTGCACACTCCACAGACGCCGAACCGGAGGTCGGAACCGAATGTTGCTTTGAAGAAGCAGTGAAAACCAGTGTGCCACTGCGGTACCGTGCCAACCTACATACTAACACTCAATTGAATACGAAAAACCTCAACACTAAATCTAAACTCAATCGTCCAACAGCTGACGGCGACGAGCTCCTTTTGGCGGAAATACATGATTGCCATCTTAGATAGCCCATCTCCACTGACTTGCTGACGGTAACTTCTATTTTCCTCAACTATAGTAATGGCACTAACGTCCCCAACCGAGCACAGGCGCTGGGCGTCGCGGGAAATCTGCGATGAAAAAAAAACGATTTGGGCTATCAGCGATGCATAGACGACGATCTCAGCCCCTACCCAAGACTGACAACAGGCGAATTCGACAGACGAAATGTGACGACCAGAGGACATGTGACAAGAATTATCTTCAACATTGTCTGCACCTGGGCAGGACTGCAACCGATGCCCTAGGGAGGGTGTTTGCTAGAGCTGTTGGGGAGAGTTTAAACTAATGTGGCAGGGGGATGGGAACCGATGCAGGAAGTTGGAAGGTAGTAAAACAGGGACAGAAATAAAAGGCAGTAAGGGGGAAAGTGTAAGGCAGAGAAGCCATAGTCAAAAATCAAAAAGGGCGACAGTACATGGTACAGTGACTGAGGGGAGCAAAGTGAATAGGACCAGGAATACTAAAAGAAATAAAACGGGAAGTGAAAACATTAATGGTAAGCAATGCGGCAGGTTGTTACATGAAAATATGGTTTCAACGACAAGGAAAATTAGGAGAAAGGTTAAGAGGAAATATAACTTAGGAGAGGTTACTGATCGAGGTTTTAAGATTCAGAACAGAGGTAAAAAAGCCAACATAAGTTTACTTGACCTGAATGCTAGTCGTATTCGGAATAAGGTAAATGAGTTGATGACACAAATCATCGTGAATGAATATGATTTAGTGGCCATTACTGAAACATGGGTAAAGGATGGTCACGATTGGGAGTTAAATATCCGAGGGTACCAGACTATTCAGAAGGACAGAGTGGATTACAAGGGAGGTGGTGTAGCTCTGTTATTTAAGGATGACATCCGGGCAACAGTAAGGGATGACATCGGTGCTATGGAGGATAAGGTTGAATCCATTTGGGTGCAAATCAGGAATAGTAAGGCGAAAAAGTCACTCATAGGAGTAATCTATAGGCCACCAAATAGTAACATTATGGTGGGGCAGGCAATAAACAAAGAAATAACTGATGTATGTAGAAATGGTACAGCAGTTATCATGGGGGATTTATCATGGTTTAACCAGGTCGGTCAAGGCAGCCTTGAGGAGCAGTTTATAGAATGTATCCGCGATAGTTTCCTCGAACAGTATGTAATGGAACCTACAAGGGAACAAGCGGTCCTAGATCTAGTCCTGTGTAATGAGACAGGATTGATTCAGGATCTCACACTTAGGGATCCCCTCGGAAGGAGCGATCACAATATGGTGGAATTTAAAATACAGATGGAGGGTGAGAAGGTAAAATCAAGCACTAGTGTTTTGTGCTTAAACAAAGGAGATTACAATGGGATGAGAGAAGAACTAGCTAAGGTAGACTGGGAGCAAAGATTTATGGTGAAACAGTTGAAGAACAGTGGAGAACATTCCAAGTGATTTTTCAAAGTGCTCAGCAAAGGTTTAGACCAACAAAAAGGAAGGACGGTAAAAAGAGGGAAAATTGACCGTGGATATTTTTGTGAGGGCCACGAAGAATCCAGCACGACTTTTAAGGATACAAAATAAGAACATTTACTTACAATAACATATATATATATAACGGCAGCAGCAACTTCCCTTGCTGCACACTCCTTCCTGCTGGTTCCTAAACTGGCCAGGTTTATTTATACGAGGAGTTTACGAATGGTTTCTCCGCCCCCCTCATTGGGGAAGCTCATACTCCCCCAGGATTGTGGGATTATCATTAGTCCCCGGCCAATGGTAAGTAGACAGGTTATAACAGATATCTAAGGAAATAAGGGAGAATATCAAATTGAAGGAAAAAACATACAAAGTAGCAAAGATCAGTTGGGGACTAGAGGACTGGGAAATCTTTAGGGGGCAACAGAAATCTACTAAAAAAGCTGTAAAGAAGAGTAACATAGATTATGAGAGTAAACTTGCTCAGAATATAAAAACAGATCGTAAAAGTTTCTACAAATACATAAAACAAAAAAAGAGTAGCTAAGGTAAATATAGGTGCTTTAGAGGATGAGAGGGGAGATTTAATAATGGGAGATGAGGAAATGGCTGAGGAACTGAACAGTTTTTTGGGTCAGTCTTCACAGTGGAAGACACAAATAACATACCAGTGACTGATGGAAATGATGCTATGACAGGTGAGGACCTTGAGAGGATTGTTATCACCAAGGAGGTAGTGATGGGCAAGCTAATGGGGCTAAAGGTAAGACAAGTCTCCAGGACCTGATGGAATGCATCCCAGAGTGCTAAAAGAGATGGCTAGGGAAATTGCAAATGTACTAGTGATAATTTACCAAAATTCACAAAACTCTGGGGTGGTGCCGGCGGATTGGAAATTAGCAAACGTGACAACACTGTTTAAAAAAGGAGGTGGCCAGTGAGCTTAACTTCGGTAGTAGGGAAGATGCTAGAATCTACCATCAAGGAAGAAATAGCGAGGCATCTGGATGGAAATTGTCCCATTGGGCAGATGCAGCATGGGTTCATAAAGGCAGGTCATGCCTAACTAATTTAGTGGCATTTTTTGAGGACATTAACAGTGTAGTAGATAACGGGGAGCCAATGGATGTGATATATCTGAATTTCCAGAAAGCCTTTGACAAGGTGCCACACAAAAGGTTGCTGCATAAGATAAAGATGCATGGCATTAAGGGGAAAGTAATAGCATGGATAGAGGATTGGTTAATTAATAGAAAGCAAAGAGTGGGGATTAATGGGTATTTCTCTGGTTGGCAATCAGTAGCTAGTGGTGTCCCTCAGGGATCAGTGTTGGGCCCACAACTGTTCACAATTTACATAGATGATTTGGAGTTGGCGACCAAGGGCAATGTGTCCAAGTTTGCAGACGACACTAAGATCAGTGGTAAAGCAAAAAGTGCAGAGGATACAGGAAGTCTGCAGAGGGATTTGGATAGGCTAAGTGAAAGGGTTAGGGTCTGGCAGATGGAATACAATGCTGACAAATGTGACGTTATCCATTTTGGTAGGAATAACAGCAAAAGGGATTATTATTTAAATGAAAAAAACATTAAAACATGCTGCTGTGCAGAGAGTCCTGGGTGTGCTATTGCATGAGTCGCAAAAAGTTGGTTTACAGGTGCAACAGGTGAATAAGAAGGCAAATGGAATTTTGTCCATCATTGCTAGAGGGCTGGAGTTTAAGACTAGGGAGGTTCTGCTGCAATTGTATAAGGTGTTAGTGAGGCCACACCTGGAGTTTTGTGTTCAGTTTTGGTCTCCTTACTTGAGAAAGGACGGACTGGCACTGGAGGGTGTGCAGAGGAGATTCACGAGGTTAATCCCAGAGCTGAAGAGGTTGGATTACGAGGAGATGTTGAGTAGACTGGGACTGTACTCGTTGGAATTTAGAAGGATGAGGGGGGGATCTTATAGAAACATATAAGATAATGAAGGGAATAGACAGGACAGATGCGGGCAGGTTGTTTCCACTGGCGGGTGAAAGCAGAACTAGGTTGCATTGCCTCAAAATAAGGGGAAGTAGATTTAGGACTAAGTTTAGGAGAAACTTCTTCACCCAAAGGGTTGTGAATCTATGGAATTCCTTGCCCAGTGAAGCAGTAGAGATTCCTTCATTAAATGTTTTTAAGATAAAGATAGATAGTTTTTTGAAGAATAAAGGGATTAAGGGTTATGGTGTTCGTGCCAGAAAGTAGAGCTGAGTCCACAAAAGATCAGCCATGATCTAATTGAATGGTGGAGCAGGCTCCAGGGGCCAGATGGCCTACTCCTGCTCCTAGTTCTTATGTTCTTATGTCCATTGCCCTAATGAAGAAGGACCAGAAAACTACATGTTTGGGGCAGGACCAGAAGATAGGCACGTCACTCGCTTCGCAATGTGAAGAGCAATCACACCTATCCACAACATATGAGAAAAAACATAATCATCCTTGTCCTAGTCAAGTCCGTTCTGTGAAGCCCATTGAACTTACATAAACTCAATTGTGCTAAAGAACACGCGGAATGGATGCTATTAAACCCCCAGTTAATTAATCTGTCTCTTGTCGGATATTACGGATTTTAGGATTTTCACCCACGCAAACGCAGGTAAATATCAATGTATTTACCCTGACGAAGAAGCATTTGAGCAGATAAATGGGAAGACATTGAAAGAAAAAGAAAAGCCTCGGGAAAACATTCATTTTAATCATTTTAATCCGAAACGGCATAGATCGAGACGTCAGTTCCAACTCTGCAAATCTGTTTTCACAACATTAACAATGCCTATGTAATTCAAATTATAAAGTTTTGGACAGACGAGCCCCCAGGTGGCGAAAATTCCCACTAGCGAGGCAGCGAGGCAACATACCTAATTTGGATTTCCTCCCAGTGGATTAACCGGGAATCTTTCATTCTTGCCTATTTTCAGGACCTAGAGTTGTGCAATTTCCATATGCCGCCAGTGGAGGGATCTGTGTCCATAACATAACGACGTAGATCGCTCACATGATGAGGGACCGGATGTTCCACCCACAACGACCAATATACCTCAACTTGCGAGAGGATTTCAACGCTGTGGCGTGTGGCTCTATCCTCGGGGTGAATAATTATTAGCAAAGCGTGGGGCTCTGCCTTTTTCTCCTTCTCAGCGGAAAACAGTCAGAGTGTAATGCGCCTGGACGATCATTCGCCAGAGTCGACACATAAAAAAGGCGATTTACAGGAAATAAACTTATGATCAAATCAAAATATGTCACAACCTCGACTAATAACTCCCACTCTATCCTGTGAATAGCCTTTTCAGCAACATGAAATGCTGTCACTTCACGTTTTATCACCGGGACAAGTGAAAAGATGATATTTAGCAGCCCAAGTATATTAGCTGACAGGTGCTTCTCTTTATGAAAGCCTCTCAGATCGTCCAAAATTGCACAGGGGCAGCAAGGTTCCAATCGGACAGCCAGCACATTAAGAAGCACCTTGAGATCTGCGTTCGACAGCGTGGTAAGATAGTGTGTCACACTGGTCCTGATCCTTCATCGGGATATGGGAAATATAAGTCTAACTGAGGGTCAGAGGTAATGATCCAAGGCACAGGGAATAATTACACATGTCCAGTCAGAAATGTGTAAGCTGCTCCCAGAATGTCTCGTAAAAGCTCACCAGAAAGCCGTACGCACAAGAGGTCTTACCAGGATACTTCAGGCCAATGGAATTATAGATTTATTCAGAGAATAAAATGTTTCCCAACTCCCTACACTCGTCAAGTCAAAACGGTGGGATGGCTGGAAAGTCCAGACAAGCTGTACATGTCCGAATTATCGGCATGAGACTCCTATCTATAAAGATTGCAGTAAAGTGTTTCATCAGCTGCAGCGACCTGGCGACCGGAAACAAGATTGCTGCTCTATCTGAGTGTCCAAGGGTAATTTAATCTAGTACCCCAGGGGGCTGGGAACTGCAGTGTTATATTAGAAGGTCTATGGCAGCACGATGGCGCAGTGGGTTAGGCCTGCTGCGTTACTACGCCGAGGTCCCAGATTCGATACCGGCTCTGGGTCATTGTCCGTGTGGAGTTTCCACATTCTCCCCGTGTTTGAATGGGTTTCCCTCCCATAACCCAAAGATGGGCAGGCTAGGTGAAGTGGCCACGCTAAATTGCCCCTTAATTGGAAAGAAATGAATTGGGTACTCTAAATTTATACAAAAAGAAGAAACAAATATCTTAGAAGGTTTCATAACTGAAGGGGAAATAGAGAACAATAATAAGACAACATCATCACCCTCAGGCAGAGCATAGAAAATGACACTTGTGAGAAGGGAGGGGGTCAATGCACGACTGAGGGTGCTGTACCTAGAGGCAAGCCGTAAGCGGGACAAGGTGAATGAACGTGTTGTGCACATTGTAAATGGCCAGTACGATGTTGTGGGTATGACAGCGGCGTGACTGCAAGGGGATCAGTTCTAGGATCAACATTTATAAGGATATGCGTCTTGTGGAAAGGACAGGCAGATCGGCAGGGGGGGGGGGGGGGGGGGCAGGGCGAGCTTGTAATCTTAGTATGGAATGAAGTTAATTCGATAACAACGAGCGACATACGATCAAAAGGCATAGCATCTCTGTGGGTAGAGTTGAGGAATCGCAAAGGTAAAAAGACTCACATGGCAATGAAGTAAAGGCCTCATAGTAGCTGTCAGTGGCAGAACATAAACCAGGTGATAGAAAAGGCATGTATAAAAGGTAACATTACAAGAATCACGGGGGAATTCAACATGCAGGTGGACTGGGAAAATCAGGTAGTTATTGGTTCCTAGAAAAGGTATTTGCGAATGTCTAAGAGACGTTTTTGTAGCAGCTTGTTGAGCTTACTCGCTAACAGGCAATTCTGAATTTGGTGATGTGGAATGAGGAAGACTCGATAAGGCAACTTAAAGAGAAAGAACGCTTTGCGAGCAGAGACCACAATATGATAGATTTACTCTGTTGTTTGAGAGGGAGAAGCTGGAGTCATGTGTACTGGTATTACAATTAAATAAGTGTAATTGCGTATACATGAGGAGGAGCTGGCGAGAGTTCATTGGAAAATACTCCAGCAGGGAAGACAGTGAAACAACAATGGCAGGTGCTTTGGGGGGTTATTCGGGAGGCACAACTGAAATTAATCACAAGGAGGAGAAAACATGCAAAGGGCAGAACAATGCATTCATGCCTGACGAGGGAAGGCAAGGACAACATATAAGCAAACGAAAAAGAATAGAAATTGTTGCGGATTAGTGAGAAGCCAGAGGATTGTGAAGGCTTCAAATACGTGCAGAGGTGTCGCAGAAATAAAATTAGGCAGAGGTGTCGAGCTTCGTTTTATGAATTTTATCAACACGATATCGTGGAGAGGCTGCAATTGCTAATAGCCATTCCACAGCACTCTGACATGAGACAGTAGAAAACATATCTTTATAGTCTGAAATAAACAGCTTTGACGAAAACAGCATTTGGCTGGCCATGTTTATATTGAACAAACCTTGAGAAAGTACGCAGTTCTTGACCTTGGCTAAAACCAACTTGTCAGCATAATAAAGCAGCCAAATCTACAATACGGTTTTTAAGCAGTCTGTTAGTACATTTACCCAACATCCCAAGATATGGCTAAAAATAGTGTTGAAATGTAGTCAAGCAATCCCATCATGATTTGGCAAGTGCCTTTTCTTTAATAGCAAATAATATTAATGTATAATCGAAGCGGGCAACTAATATTCATGTTAATTTCCCTTCTTCAGTTCCCTCCTTGTTGATCTTTTGATCAGTACCATTTAGTGCATTATCGTGTCTTCTGTAGGGACGGGTGGTATATAATGTAAGGGGCACGGACGTAGAACAGCAATTCAATCCTTACATGCTGCCTGCGTGTTATGAGGCTCGTACCAAAGGCGCAATGCTACCAGAGTTGGTCCCATGTTCGTATAAAAGTCCGAACAGCATTTAAACAGTAACCATCAGACAATCAAGATTATAATCGCGATTATAATCCAGGACACAATTTTCTGTCCTACCGATCCTAACCACCCAAGGCCAAAGTCCCATCCTTCATCTTCCTCTTATTGTTTTACCTCTTTACGAATGTGATTACCAAATTATCATTTCGTTTCAGAGTTATCTGGGATGTACGTGCAACATTCACTTCAAAGAAAATCTCAAGTACCTCCCTTTTCAGCTAACAAGAAATCAAGGGCCATTCTATTCTGAAGGACAACCGCTCCTATATCAACCATGCCATTTTCTACCCGTTTAACAACCTCTGCGGTATAATTCGCTACATGTTCTAGGATATCCCGTCGTTGACGTGGGTCGTATATCTTAGTTACTACTCCAAGTGGTGGTCTCATTATTCCCAGCATCTATGCCCATGACATAACACTTCGTTTTGTCCTATGACCGGGATGATCCCGTAATTGCTGGACATGATGCACATAAGGGACTCCGCATCCCAAATGACAGGAGCCTTTCCAATTCTATGGTAACCAAGGATACGCCTTACGACCAGAGATATATGCGGTCAGGTTTATTTTACTATCAATCATCGTTATTCTAATTGGTTCCCTTCCCAAGAGCCTCTACTTGTTTGGTTTACAATTCCTGATCAACCAAAGGTGAATAGTCCTTCTGAGAAGATGCGGATTATGGGGGTTGCCAAAGCAACGTCTGATCACACTGACCCGCGCCTAGTCGATGGGTCTCATTTGTTTTCATTTTCTGAAAGCATATATCTACTTTAGGGAACCCAGCGTGACTGGGAAGGCTCAAACAGGGAGGTTAACGTGTTACATTAAACCTTGACCACCACCATCTCTCAAATCTATTCATAGCGTATGCAGCTGATCTCCAATCTAACATATCCTGTGTATTTCCACCGCGTCCTGCTCTATTTTCTCTTAGAGCCCGTTCTGCCATCTCGTTATTGATTAATGGGATAGGCTGCATAAGGATGTCCAGCCCCAAGCATCTGGGAATGTGTGCAAAATCGCAACAACTGGTTTTATTTACCCTCTCGACATACCAATGAGACACTTATATGAAGACGTTAGTATGAAGTTCACTTCCGACATGATGTTGGAATAATGTCATAATACATAACAACAGTAGCGCCTTCATTCCCTTCAGGTCAGCGTTTCACTCGTACTCTCAAAGTTCCGTTCGATGTAATTGACACCGAGTTGTGTGCATCCAATCTGGCTTTTCTTATACTTTAACGGCTGTTCCCGTTCTTAGCAACACTTGGGATCTTTTCCACCTGGACAAAAATAAACTTTGTTTTGATAAGTTCACATATATGTGATCTCCATGTTTAAAGGGGTGTGTATTTCCATGTTTTGGTTGCAGTTGAGCCTGTCGTACTCTTTAATATATTTTTCCAGTGGTCTCGCACATGGCTTGGGCATATTTTAGTGGTGCTTCATCTGTCCATATCAAGGATACTGCCGCAGGAGTCATTGGGGGTTTTGTTTCAATTGACGTGGGACGTCCCATTAATATTTCATACAGGGTTAAACCCGGTCTGCGATTGTTCTGATTTCTCAGGGCATACATCACTATGGGTGTGGCATCTGGCCATAGCAGCACATTTTGTTGACATACTTTTGTTACTGCAGTTTTAATTGTTCCATTCGCCCTTTCGACCATTCCTGAGGATTGTGGCTGATATGGTACATGCAATTTCCAATTATATCCCATGGCTTCTATTAGGGCTTTGGTCAATTTGCTGGTAAAATGAGTTCCTCTGTCACTGTTAATACCCATTGGTATTCCAAACCTAGGTAGTATTTATTTAAACAGAATATGTACTACTGCTCTAGCATCACCTCTTTTGGTTGAAAATGCTTCCACCCATCGCGAAAACATATATGGATTTTGTTCATTGTCACGTGCACCGAGGTACAGTGAAAATAATTTTTCTGCGAGCAGCTCAACAGATTATTAAGTACATGAAAATAACATAAAATACATAATAGGGCAACACAAGTTACACAATTTAACTACATAAACACCGGCATCATGTGAAGCATACAGGGGTGTAGTGCAATGATTTTCAAACGTTTTTTCCTGGGACCCATTTTTTCTACTGGCCAAACTTCGCGACCCACGCCGGCCGACCTTCGTGGCCCATCATTTTCTCTTACCCTGTTTGCTGCTGACAAAATGAAGGAATCACAATCACGCCCAAAACCCGTGATGACGACGTTCGGGGGCCGTGACCTGCTCTCTGCCTCACTCAGTCAGTAACATTATAGAGACTTTTAAAAAGATATTCTACGTCTCCAATTGCGCAAATTCGCGGTGTTCAGCCGCAGCAGCCGACTTTTATATTCAATTTTTATTTATTTTTTGTAAATTGTAACAATGTTGTTGCACGGCACGTTTAATCAAACAGACTAACGCTCACGTCATTGTCAGATTCTTCAGGTTATTTCTGTTTCTTCTCTTCCTTTTTCTCTTCAGCAGCAACAGGGTCAGCGGTGGAAACATCTGCTGCAGCAGCTGGGGCACTGCTACCAGCTCCAACGTTGCAGATCAGACTATTGCCGTCAATATTAGCCAATGCCTTGGCAAACAGACGAGGCCAGGAAGGCTCAATAGTCACACCAGCTGTTTTAATCAGGGCATTACATTTGTTTTCGGTGACAGCGACCTCGTCGTCGTGCAGGATGAGCGCGCTGCAGATACACCAATGATTGGGCACGCGGCAGCATTTTAAAAATATATTCTGAGCCAGTTTGAAGTTCATGACAGCTGCTGCTGCTGTTGTGGTCGGATGTGGGCAATCGCGAGTGCCACAACGGACGGCTCCGCGACCCTCCGGACACCCGCCGCGACCCACCCGCGGTTCGCGCCCCCAACGTTGACAGTTCCTTGTGTAGTATTCATGAGGGGATCCTTTAGGAATCTAGTAACAGCGGGGAAGAAGCTGTGTTTAATTCTGTTTGTACGTGTTTTCAGACTTTTGTATCTCCTGCCAGATGGAATAAGATGGAAGAGTGAGTAAGACGGGTGGGAGCGGTCTTTGATTATGCTGCCCGCTTTCCCCAGGCAGCGGGAGGTGTAGATGGAGTAAATGTATGGGAGGCAGGTTAGTGTGATGTACTGGGCTGTGTTCAGGACTCTCTGAAGTTTCTTGCCGTCTTGGGCCGAGCAGTTGCCATGCCAGGCTGTGACGCAGCAAGATAGGATTTCTATGGTGCATCCATAAACGTTGGTAAGAGTTTTTTTTTTCTTATTTTTAAATAAATTTAGGGAACCCAATTTATTTTTTCCAATCAAGGGGCAATTTAGCATGGTCAATTCACATACCCTGCACAGATGTGGGTTGTGTGTGCGAAACCCAGGCATACACGGGGAGCATGTACAAACTCCACATGGATAGTGACCCAGAGCCGGGATCGAACCTGGGAACCCGGCGCCGTGAGGGAGCAGCACTAACCACTGCGCCACCGTGCTGCCCATCTTTGGTAAGAGTTAATGTGGACACGCCAACTCTCTTTAGTTTCCTGAGGAAATAGAGGTGCTGTTGTGCTTTCTTAGCGGTAGCGTAGACGTGGGTGTACCAGAACAATTTTTGGAGGTGGGTACCCCTAGGAATTTGAAACTGCAAACCATCTCCACCTCGGTGCCGTTCATGCTGACAGGAGTGTGTACAGTACTTTGCTTCCTGAAGTCTTTAATCTTGTTGGCATTCAGGGATACATTGTTGTCGCTGCACCACTCCACTGGGTTCTCTATCTCTCTCCTGTATTCTGACTTGGCGTAATTCGCGATGTGGCCCGCTATAGTCGTATCATCACCAAACTTGTCGATGGAGTTGGAAACAAATGTTGTCACACAGCTCTCTGAGGGAGTATAGTAGGGCGCTAAGTATTGAGGACTATTTTGGCGGAGGCGTTGTTGGTTATTCTTACTGATTGTGGTCTGTGGGTCATAAAGTCGAGGATCCAGTTGATGAGGGAGGAGCCAATTCCTGGATTATGGTGATTTGACACGAGCTTGGCTCTGTTTATGGTGTTGAAGACGGAGCTTTCGTCAATAAATAGGAGTCTCATGTAGGGATTCTTGTCGTTGAGATGCACTAGGGATGAGGGCAGGGCCAGGGAGATGACGAGTGCTGTTGACCGGTTGCAGTGGTTGTGAATTACAGTGGATCAACGCTTTCTGTGAGTTTGGGTGTTATGCACTTCATGACCAACCTCTCGAAGCACTTCATTACGACGACTGACATCAGGTCCACCGGACGGTAGTCATTGAGGCACGTTGCCTGGTTCTTCTTTGGCATCTGTATGGTGGTGATCTACTTGAAGCAGGTGGGGACCTCGATGCAGTGGAAGGACAGGGCAAAGATTTCCGCAAGCACATCTGCCAGCTGGTCCGTGCAGTGTCTGAGAGCACGACCAGGGTGCCGTCCGGACCCATCGCCTTCCAAGGGTTCGCTTTCAGGAAGGTCGATCTGACTTTAGAATCAGTCATGGGAGGTATGGGTGCGTTTTGGGCTGTTGAGACACTCGACAGCGGATTGTTGGTTCATGCTCGAACCGAGCATAGAATGTATTGAATTCATTGGGGAGGGGTTTTCTGCTGCTGGAGCTCCTTATGGGCTTCGCTTTGTAACCAGTTATGTTGTTTAGGCTTTGCCACAATCGCCGAGAGTCTGTAACGCTAGTCTGAGACTCCAGCTTGGTGTGAGATTCTCTCTTGGGGTCTCACATTCCTTTGCGAACGTCGTCCCTGGATTACTTGATTAGGACAGTGTCGCCTGACTTGAATGCATCAGACGTTTTTTTAAATAAATTTACAGTCCCCAATTCATTTTTTCCAATTAGGGGGCAATTTAACGTGTTTGATCCACCGACCATGCACATCTATGAGTTGTGGGGGCGAAACACACGCAAACACGGGGAGAATGTGCAAACTCCACACGGACAGTGACCTAGAGCCAGGATCGAACCTGAGACCTCGGCCCCGTGAGTCTGCAGTGCTAACCACTGAGCCATGGTGCTGGCCCGAATGCGTCAGATCTGTCTTTGAGTCGGGAGTCAATCTCGCGATTGAGCCATTGCCTCCGGTTGGAGAACGTACGTACTGCTTTCTTTGTGACGCAGCCATCCACACATTTGCTGATGAAGTCTGTTACAGTGGTGGCATACTCATTTAAATTGGTCGATGAGTTCTTAAATATGGACCAATCCACTGTCTCTCAGCAGTCACGTAGGAGCTCTTCTGTTTCCTCGGAGCGGCACTGCACGATCTTGTTAGCTGGATTGTCCCACTTGAGTTTCTGCTATCCACTATCACCAGCACATATTTCAATCCTTTAACCACGGCGTGAGTACAAAATTTATCTGCAAATTTTTAAGAGGCATTTCGGGCTGTGGCAGGTGATAACGATAGCATGTGTTTTACCCCGATTATTCTTTAGAGAAATCATACATGTGTGGGCTACTTCTTCAATAGTCACCGTAATACATAATGCATACTATTGTTGACACATAGCGTGTGTCATCCCACCTTTGCCCATGTGAGCCTTCCCATGGGCAAGGCCACAAAGTGGCACGATTAGATTTAGGGGGGCATACTACTCAGTTATCTGGCTGTTCCAGATTTGATGTTTCTTTTGATAGCAACCCGCTTTTAGCCAAGAGCGATGCTCCTGTCGAGAGGTTTGCTCCTGGGCCTGTTTTACCTTTGGCTCTATTATAGCGAACGGAAATTCAACTGCAGCAGCTTGCAGTTGTGGCTGTTGTTTGAGAACCACTTCTTTTGCAATTTTTTCAGCCATTCTGTTACCGCAGGGGACTTCACCGTCTGCAGTAGTATATGTTTCGCACTTTAAAACGGCTATCTTTCTGGCCAACTGAACAACATCTAGTAAATTTATAACCAATTTAGCATGTTTAATAGGTTGGCCGGAGGAATATATGAATCCCCTGTTTTTGCATAATTGTCCCAAATCTTGGACAACACTGAAAGCATATGGAGAATCACTACAAATCTTGACCGTTTGCTTTTAGCCAGAATATATGCCCTAGGACGGGCAAATAAATTGGCTGCTTGAGCAGAGGATCCCGAAGGCAGAGCAAAGCCTCCACTACTTCGAATGGAGTTACTATTGCATTTCCGGCTAGGTGGGACATATAATTTGGTCGATGAGATGACCCATCGGTGAAAAGGTAATGTCCAGATGTTCTCGGGGGTAATACAATAAATCGCGTCGAGGTGTTGTGGTGGCTTGAACCAATTGGAAACAGTCATGTTCAAACAAATGTTCTGCTTCTGAGGCTTTGTGCAAGAACGTTGCTGTTTTGACAGCTAGTGCTCGATTGTAGGGACAGTTGGTTTTAGAGGGAAGGATCACTTCGTACCCAGTGCCTCGAGCCGCAGTAATATGCTGCGTTGCAGATGAATTGAGCAATAGCAAAAAAGAATGTGAACTAATAATGTGCAAGGTTGCTGGAGTACAAGGGGCACTGATTTTTCTACCAGGCCCACCTTGGCTGCCACTATCCTTAGGCAAGATGGCATACCTTTTACCACAGGTGGCATGTCCACCAGGTAACAGGCAAGGGATCTTTTCCCTCCCGCATATTTTGCGCCAGGACACCTGTTGCAAACACCCCCTGCTTCATTCACATAACGGGTAAAGGGCTTGCTGAAATTAGGAAGTCCCAAAGTAGCGCGCTAACCATGGCTTGTTTCAAGTTACAGAGGGCTTGCCCTCTCTCTCTGGGGTCCAGGTAACAACTGAAGTCTCGCTCTGTAAGGTAGCCCGCGTTCATGTCTCTATAATCAGGTAACCACTGCCTGCAATTTCCCACCATCCCGAAGAAGGTAAGGATTTCATTTCTCGTTTGCGGAGTTTGAACGTTTGCTAAAGCCTGTATTCTTTCTGACCCAAGCTTCCGCTGCCCTTGCTGCAGCTGAAATGCCAAATACTGACACAATTGCAATTTTTTTCCATCGAGGGTATCCTGTTGACAATCTAGCTCCTCCTCTGAGGCTATCAATAAACTGTCAGTATATTGAAAGTGTGTTTAGCTTTCAGACAACTGGCACTCGCCCATGTCTCTTTTAACTGCTGCAGCATGCTCTTCAGGCTTTCCGTATAGCCTGTGGCAGGCGCGTCCAGGTGTACTGTTGATTCCGGTATGTAAAGCCAATAGATATTGACTGTCCGGGTGCAATGGTATGGAGAAAAAGGCTGATCATATGTCTACGACGGAGAAAGTATCTGCTGTTTCTGGTACAGATGACAAAATGGCATTTGTGTCAGGTACCAACGGAGCAATAGGGAGGATTATGTTGTTGATGTCTCTGAGATCTTGCACAAAGTACCACTCGTTGGGTCTTCGTACTTTTGAAATAGGGAGTAACGGGGTGTCACAGGGGCTTAGTGTTTTCTTCAGTACCCCTTGCTGTAACAGTGCATTGATCACTCCCTCCACCACTTTTTCTGCATCTGGGTTCAATCTGTGTTGTTTTAAGCAGGCAGGGCAACGTTCTTCTGTAGCTGCACCCTGGGGTAGAATGTACTTTTCCAACATGATTTTTACGTCGGGCCTATAGGTGTGCCGGTACCTGGGGCAAGGCTGAAGGGAGCAACTGGCCGTTCTGTCGGACGGCTGTTGTCTTTCAAATATAGCGGGCCATTGCTCTTCTTTCCAGGTTACTCGTCCGTCCTTTTTACTGTACAATTCTTATCAGGCAAATTTTCCGTCTACCTAAATGTAAAGCTACTTGTTTGCCTTTGGCTTCTTTGATGATTTCTCTTGATTGATTTGTCTTTGCGGGATGTGTTGCGGCTAATGTTAAATGGGGTACTGAAGTCAAACCTATCCGAAACAGGTCCCTCTGACTATGGGTTGATTGCATTAACATTCCTAATCCCACAACACCGAAAAATTAAAAGGGAGTGATTTGCAATGAAATCTGCTTTCCCAAGTGACACTGCAATTCTTGCTGGTATGCTTGCTCATCCTTCCACGCATACCAAACCGTGCAATGAGTCAGTATGTTCTCTCGGCTGGACTCTATCAGGTGTTTTAAGAGTTGTGCCCAAGTGCCATTAACTGTTTGGGGGATTTCCTGCATTTCCTTCGCAATTCTACTGTAGGGGGTTACCGTTCACCTCCCAGAAATACACCATAGGCACAGATTGATGAGGCGCAGCATCCGAATTCTTTATACTTAGCAACTGATGAGTTCGTATTTGAGGTAGTTCCATAAACATTCCTTCATTAGTGCAATGAATTAACGCTCCTAACTTGCAGAGTTTCTTTCTGCCTAAGATAGGAAGCGGCGATGTTTTTGAAATAATCATACTATCTACCAGAGGGGACATTGTCCATCTCCATGTTTGTTGAGCGTGATATTGGCCCCGTCATGGGATTACCGCCTACTCCGCAGTGACAATCGAGGATTCACCAGGGGTTATCCAGGGGTTATTTACACATCGCGGGGGTCCAGAGAACATCGTCGCGCCAGTATCAACCAGAAGGTTCACATAATGATCTCCTATTTTTACCATTGCCATGGGTTCTTCTCTCTTTGATTTGGAAAGTCTTATCATGGTCGCCTGCACCACCATTTCCCCGTGGCAACACTACTGCTTTTGATTAGGGTTGGGGGTCAGAGCACGTAAAAGGAGGCGGGGGAGGAGGATGTTGCTTGGTGGGTACATTATTCCTGGGGGCTAAATTGCCAATCGCGAACCCAATGTCCTTGCCCCACATCTTCTACATTGATCCTGCGATCTATCTCTTTTCAACCATTGTCCTCTGTCTCTACCGCCTCCCTTTAAACTCTTCTCTCTCAGCCTGTCTTTTGACCACGACCCTGTCGTTCCTTTCCCTGGTAATACTGCCCAGTTACTACAGCCTTGTGATCTTTGGGGGCCACGAACAGTCCTTCTTAGTCGATATTTACCAAGGAGAAAAATAGTTATGTCCATGGCTCTGTTTGCCAGGTGAGATTAATCAATTTGTAACTTTGCGCATGCTAAGCCAGCATAAAATTTAGCAATGTCTGAACAGCTAAATTTATTCCGTTGCTTTCCGATTGTTTTTATTCTCTTGTCCTTTTTCATATTAATTTTGACTTCATTTAATGAATACCAGCATGTTCTTCTCAACAATTTTTAAACCATGCCACAAGTTCAGGCATTCTCTCGCGTTTTCTCTGCAAACACCAAGTCACTTCCCCGATGATACTATGCTTCTTGGCCACTTTTTATGGCAGCTTATTTCCCCCAATTTGCAAACCAATGATCAAGGGACTCATTTCCTTCATTCTGGTGATCATTATTGGGAGTCCAGTCTCCATTTTTGCAGGGGGTCTGCAAACCCATCCTACAAATCTGGCCAAGGAGCACTACAACAGTATTTCCATTGATGTCAATTTTCAATGATTGATTTTATAGGCATTAGACGCATATTTGACAATTTAGAAGAGACCAAATCTCTGCTGAAATGGTGAATTTTCCTACAGAGCCCAAAGAGGCGGAGAGTGAGCGGAGACCTTGGAATGCCATTTGCATACCTTCACACAATTAAAAAAATTACATTTTTCAATTACTTTTTGTCAGCTTTAATTTATTTCCTTTTAACTGATTTCAATTTCAGTGCTTGAGGGAAATCTCATTAGGTTTCTTTTTGGAACTCAAATGTTGACACAAACCACTTAGACTACGATCTCGAAATCACAATATCAGACGTCACAAATATACCACCACGCTCACAAATCAAGGAACCTGGCACGTCAGTGCTTTGACCAAAATTAATTAGGTAAACGTCCTTCGAACATCCACATAAAGCAAACAAAACACACAGATGCTCACAGCTTACAAATATCAGTTTACCGTTAATCTTTTCTCACGGCTACAGTTTCTTAAAGAGACAATCGCTCGATTCAAATACTAAACAATATCTCCCATTCGCCTTCCTCATGAAACTTTTATTTATCTTATTGCAATGTGTTTCTTGCTCTTGTTACTCAAGTGAATTGGATTACTGCCAGTTTATCTCGGAGGCACTGGCCTGGATAACTTGAATGGCTTAACCTTAAACTCAAATCCGATCTTGCAAATTTGAAACAATCTCAATTTAATTTTAGACAGTAACTCATTTGTTACGACTCTAACCTTAATCTTCTATTTACTTTACTCCCCTTTTTATTTGGAAGGAGGTGAAATGCGGTGTCCCAAACGCAGCAAGGGGGATCTGTGATTCTCAGATATTTCCGAAAAAAGCTGTGATGTCACTAGACGGAATCCACTATCCTCTGCTGCTCCAACCTCGTATTATTCGTCATATATGCCCGCTATGTGATAATGCCACACCCATGACAAACGACTGCTTGAGGAGCCTCATACAGCGTCGAAGGTGAGGTTGACTCTGACCTGCTTAAATTTACATAATCGTCTAAGAAGTTGGATACTTGATCACCTTGTTTTAAATCTGCCAACAATGTACCGTGTTTTCATCTCGCTGGACGTTTAGTTGCCCCCGAACGTGGAAACGTGAAGAAAAAGCAAAATCTCAATGCATCACCTGAAAGAAGTGCCACGGAGCAACACCCCCCAATCCACACCCCTCCCTTAGCCCACGCATCTGAGTATTAAACGAGAACAACGTATTGTTGATGCCAGATAAAGCTGAGATTTTGGCTTGGAACGATCCAATCTGTGGAACATACACAGTTCTGGTCAGCACCCAGAATAAACCGATATGAGCCTAGATAGACGACCATAGCCTGCCACTAACTCTGTAAATATGTATCCTTGCAATTCGTAGCATCGGAATTCACCATGCCCACCCAGTCATCGACAGTATGTTACATAAAATAACATGACGACAATTAGCGTAGGCTATAAACTGGAAGGAGGAATCTGAACTATTTGCAATAGTTCATATTGTGGTTCACAATCTGTCTCTCAAACGACAAATAGTGGCCTATAGATATTGATAACCTTCCAAAGCAAAGTTACCATGCTAGTACTCAGAATAACATGATACAATTTGAAAAGACTGCACAGACTTGGCACGTGTTTGCTCCAAAGCACTTTATAAACGTAGAACGCTTCATTCAAGATTATAATGAGTGCAACAAAACTAAACTCAAAGACGAAGCAGGTCGATCGATTTTACTATTTAGAGTCATACGTCTAAAATATGACGAAACGCGTTCCTTTCGATTAGTCAAACCGTTGCCATACTTAATGCCAGACACAGGTTTCTATTTATATATTAGTTGCACGTCAGATAATCAGCAGTGCATGGGGCGAGCGATTCAAGAACTTCCTCTACATCCAGCGAAAAGCCATCTGGATATATTGACCGTTAACGATCTTGGGGCCGACTGAATGAATGCATTTATGGAAAGTTGTACAAAGAGATAAGTGTTATAAGGGGGAAATGATTGTTATGATTGAGTGAGATGGAATAAAATCGGGAGGCACACATTGGTGTAAAATATGCCTCAAACCAGCTGGGACGACTGTCCACGTTTTCCGTTTTGATTGACAAGGTCCGCTGTCATGGAGATAATGGAGCCTCATATTTTGCTAGTATGATTTGGGACTGTCTGAGCGCGACCGCTTACTATGAATGCATGCACAGACAACTGTTAATTCTGTTTCAGAACAAAAGTTCAATTCAAAAGTCGAAGGTATTTCCGTTTGAATTCAGTCGACCACCAAACGACCTTAACTTAACGTCTCTCTTTACGTACACAGATGTTGCCGCCTAGTAGAAATGTTGCCCTCGGCCGATTTGCCTGACCACTAAAAGACTCGCGAGAAGAATCGGAGAAGAAATTCTTGATGAATGTTCCACCAGTCATACTGAGATGGTATAGCTTTCTCTGAGGTGCCAAACTTCAGTTAATGCACCAAACTTCATAGCACTTTGTCTGTCTGCTGGATGAAAAATGACTATTTAAAGAACTTGGGACATATGAAGGCGAGGAATGCTCGATTTAATATCCGGTTATTGTCCAACCCCACCAACGAAATAGGTGCACTGTCCATTATCTAATTTATGTTTGTGGGTTCTTCCTGTGCACAAAGACTTGCGATTATTCGATCTGTATATAATGTTTATACAAATACGTTCAATAAGTAAACGTGGACTGAACTAAACACGTTGCGAAAATAAATATCAGAACAAATGCTTTGACAGATCTGTCTTTCTTTCCAGAACTGGAAGAATATAAAAAATTATTCAAAGATTTAGGTGAGAGAAAACAAAATAGCCCTGTTAGTCTCTTCAGCACTAACAGATGGGAATATTATGGGTGCGTTATCTGGCAGTGTCTCTTCAGCCTTATTTTATGTGCCCTTTCAGATAATATAATTGAAGAGCACATCATATCTTAATTCTGGTCACCTTATGAAGATATAATTGTTCGGAACAAAGAACAAAACAGCAGCTTATAATTATTTCTACCTCATATGTCAATATTGCCAGGAGAACCGTCGCACATCAAATAGGGAGGGTTGTTCAGATGTCCCCAGAAGTACATCTGTGACTCGATGATTTATTTTTAATGTGATGGAATGTATCCAGAAAACGTGTTGTATCAAACAAAATTATACCATACTAACTGCAATTCTCCATTTCATTCAAATATTTCCCGCATTCTGTCTTGAATTTCACTCACATAAAGATTTGCCAATTAACTTTGGGCTGCTACATTTGTAACATGTTAAAACGGCCGTGTTCAAATTTAGAAATGTGGATCTTTCTTTTCTCGTAACTAAATAAAATGTTCCTGCTGCAGTAGGTCTATGCTATTCACATAGATTTCGGTCGGACTGTGAAATACTCGAAACAATTTGTGCCGCAGATTCAGCTATATTGTTCCATCAGTGCAATGACAAGAATAACACACAATATTACAGCTGTTGTCCATTTAATGTTTTATATAATGTTCTCCAAAAGTGACGTCAGAGGGAAGCTGTGATATGATTGGTTGATAGCAAATCTTCCACAAATTTAAAAAAAACCCACAGCGAAACTCGTAAACTTAAATTAAACTAATTAATTAATTAGTGATGGCTGGTCAGGTGATGTGCTTGAGCTGCTTGATGTGAGAGCTGGCAGATCCCATTGCGAGCTGCAGTGGCCACGTCTGCAGTAAGTGTTGGCTGCTCGAAGAGCTCCGGCTCAGAGTTGATGAGCTGGAGTCTGAGCTACAAACACTGAGGCACATCCGGGAGGGCGAGACTTACCTGGACACTGTGTTTCAGGAGGCAGTCACACCTGTCAGAGTAAGTAGTTTAAATCCTGCCAGTGGCCAGGGACAGCAGGGTGTGACTGCAAGTCAAGCAGGTAAAGGGAACCAGCAGTCAGGAACTCAGGAGCCTCAGCCCTTGACCCTGTCCAACAGGTATGAGGCACTTGATCCCTGTGTGGATGGCGAACAGGGCTGCAGGAAGGATGAGTCAGCTGACCAAGGCACCATGGTTCAGCAGGCCATTCAAGGGGAGGGAGTAAATAGGCAAGTTGTAGTTGTAGGGGATTCTATTATCAAGGGGATAGATAGTATCCTTTGTGAGCAGGATAAAGAGTCCCGCATGGTATGTTGTCTGCCCGGTGCTAGGGTGCGGGACATCTCTGACCGGCTTGAAAGGATACTGGAGAGGGAGGGGAGGATCCAGTTGTTGTGGTCCATGCCGGTACCAACAACATACGCAAGTCTAGGAAAGAGGAACTGTTGAGAGATTATAAAGAGCTAGGATTCAAATGAAAAAACAGGTTATCAAGTGTCATAATCTCCGGATTACTGCCCGAACCACGTGCAAATTGGCATAGGGAGGCAAGAATAAGGGAAATTAACACGTGGCTGAAAGAGTGGTGTGGGAAAGAGGGGTTCCTTTTCATGGGACACTGGCATCAGTTTTGGGACAGGGGGGACCTATACCGTTGGTATAGGGTGGTCAATAGGACTTTAAACTAAAGATTGGGGGGGGGGGAAGGGAAAGTCAGGGAACCAAGAGGTGAAGTAATCAGTGGGAAGCGTAGCTGCTTAGGAATACAAAAAACCACGAAAAGACAAAACTCAGGAGAGGTTACGATAGTCCCCATCCCACAAAATATGACACAGTGTCTGGAAAGGTTCAGTAAACCAACGTCCAACACATTAAGAAAACAAAAAGGGACGGTCAACTGAGAATTAAAGGTGCTATATTTAAATGCACGCAGTGTACGCAATAACGTCGATGAGCTTGTGGCCCAGATTGTGACTGGCAGGTATGATGTGGTAGGCATCACAGAGACATGGTTGCAGGGGGTTCAGGACTGGCATTTAAACATCCAGGGATTCACAACCTATCGAAAAGACAGAGAGGTGGGCAGAGGTGGCGGGACTGCCTTGTTAATTAGGAATGAAATTAAATCAATAGCACTAAACGACATAGGGTCAGATGATGTGGAGTATGTGTGGGTAGAGTTGAGGAACCACAAAGGCAAAAAAAAACAGATTGGGAGTTATGTACAGGCCTCTTAACAGTGGTCAGGACCGAGGGCACACAATGCACCACGAAATAGAAAGTGCATGTCAGAAAGGCAAGGTCACAGTGATCATGGGGGACTTCAATATGCAGGTGGACTGGGTAAATAATGCTGCCAGTGGACCCAAGGAAAGGGAATTTATTGAATGTTTACAGGAGTGCTTTCTGGAACAGCTTGTGATGGAGCCCACGAGGGAACAGACCATTCTTAGTGTTATGTAATGAGCCAGACTTGATTAAATATCTTAAAGTAAGGGAGCACTTAGGAGGCAGTGATCATAATATCGTAGAATTCAATCTCCAATTTGAAAGAAAGAACGTAGAATAAGATGTAAAGGTGATACAGTTAAATAAAGGTAACTACAGGGGCATGAGGGAGGAACTGACGAAAATCGACTGGGAGCAGAGCCTAGTGGGAAAGACAGTAGAACAGCAATGGCAGGAGTTTCTGGGAGTAATTGAAGACACAGTACAGAGGTTCATCCCAAAGAAAAGAAAGGTTATCAGAGGGGAGATTAGGCAGCCATGGCTGAGAAAGGAAGTTAGGGAATGCATCAAAGCAAAAGGAAAAACCTATAATGTGGCAAAGAGTAGTGGGAAGTCAGAAGATTGCGAAGTCTCCAAAAACAAACAGAGGATAACAAAGAGAGAAATAAGGAAAGAGAGGATCAAATATGAAGGTAGGCTAGCCAGTAACATTAGAAATGATAGGAAAAGTTTATTTAAATACATTAAAAACAAACGGGAGGCAAATGTTGAGATTGGGCCGCTGCAAAATGACGCTGGTAATCTAGTGATGGAAGACAAGGAAATAGCTGAGGAACTAAAGAAGTACTTTGCGTCAGTCTTCACAGTAGAAGACATGAGTAATATCCCAACAATTCCGGAGAGTCAGAGGGCAGAGTTGAATATGGTAGCCATCACAAAGGAGAAAGTGCTAGAGAAACTAAGAGGTATAACAATTGATAAATCTCCGGGCCCAGATGGGCTACATCCTAGAGTTCTAAAGGACATAGCTGAAGAAATAGTGGAGGCGTTAGTTATGATCTTTCAAAAGTCACTGGAGTCAGGGAAAGTCCCAGAGGGTTGGAAAATCGCTGTTGTAACCCCCCTGTTCAAGAAGGGAACAAGGAAAAAGATGGAAAATTATTGGCCAATTAGCCTAACCTCGGTTGTTGGCAAAATTCTATAATCCATTGTTAAGGATGAGATTTCTAAATTCTTGGAAGTGCAGGGTCGGATTAGGACAAGTCAGCATGGAATTAAAAAAGGGGAGGTCGTGCCTGACAAACCTGTTAGAATTCTTTGAAGAGATAACAAATAGGTTAGACCAAGGAGAGCCAATGGATGTTATCTATCTTGACTTCCAAAAGGCCTTTGATAAGGTGCCTCACGAGAGACTGCTGAGTAAAATAAGGGCCTATGGTATTCGAGGCAAGGTACTAACATGGATTGACGATTGGCTGTCAGGCAGAAGGCAGAGAGTTGGGATAAAAGGTTCTTTTTCGGAATGGCAACCGGTGGCGAGTGGTGTCCCGCAGGGGACACATCTGTTCTCTTTATATATTAACGATCTAGATGACGGGACTGGGGGCATTCTGGCGACGTTTGAGGATGATACAAAGATAGGTGGAGGGGCAGGTAGTATAGAGGAGGTGGGAGGCTGCAGAATGATTTGGACAGTTTAGGAGAGTGGTCCAAGATATGGCTGATGAAATACAACGTGGGCAGGTGCGAGGTCTTGCACTTTGGAAAAAAGAATAGAGGCATGGACTATTTTCTAAACGGTGACAAAATTCATAATGCTGAAGTGCAAAGGGACTTGGGAGCCCAAGTCCAGGATTCTCTAAAGGTAACCTTGCAGGTTGAGTCCGTAATTAAGAAAGGATATCCCGTAGTTGACGTGGGTCATATATCTTAGTTACTACTCAAAGTGGTAATTATTCCCAGCATCTATGCCCATCACATAACACTTCGTTTTGTACTGTGATCGAGATGATCCCGTAATTGCTGGACATGATGCACATAAGGGACTCCGTATCCAAAATGACAGGAGCCTTTCCGATTCTATGGTAACCAAGGATACGCCTTACGGCCAGAGATATATGCGGTCAGGTTTATTTTACTATCAATCATCGTTATTCGAATTGGTTCCCTTACCAAGAGCCTCTACTTGTTTGGTTTACAATTCCTGATCAACCAAAGGTGCTTCCGAGAAGATGCTGATTATGGGGGTTGCCAAAGCAAGGTCTGATCACACTGACCCGCGCCTACTCGATGGGTCTCATTTGTTTTCTGTTTCTGAATGTATGAGAGGCAGGTTAGTGTGATGTACTGGGCTGTGTTCAGGACTCTCTGAAGTTTCTTGCCGTCTTGGGCCGAGTACTTGCCATGCCAGGCTGTGACGCAGCAAGATAGGATTTCTATGGTGTATCCATAAACGTTGTTAAGAGTTTTTTTCTTATTATTTTTAAATAAATTTAGGGAACCCAATTTATTGTTTCCAATCAAGGGGCAATTTAGCATGGTCAATTCACGTACCCTGCACAGATTTGGGTTGTGTGTGCGAAACCCAGGCAAACACGGGGAGCATGTACAAACACCACATGGATAGTGACCGAGAGCCGGGATCGAACGTGGGAACCCGGCGCCGTGAGGGAGCAGCACTAACCACTGTGCCACCGTGCTGCCCATCGTTGGTAAGAGTTAATGTGGACATGCCAACTCTCTTTTAGTTTCCTGAGGAAGTAGAGGCGCTGTTGTGCTTTCTTAGCGGTAGCGTAGACGTGGGTGTACCAGGACAATTTTTGGAGATGTGTACCCCTAGGAATTTGAAACTGCAAACCATCTCCACCTCGGTGCCGTTCATGCTGACAGGAGTGTGTACAGTAATTTTGCTTCCTGAAGTCTTTAATCTTGTTGGCATTCAGGGATACATTGTTGTCGCTGCACCACTCCACTGGGTTCTCTATCTCTCTCCTGTATTCTGACTTGGCGTAATTCGCGATGTGGCCCACTATAGTCGTATCATCACCAAACTTGTCGATGGAGTTGGAAACAAATGTTGTCACACAGCTGTCTGAGGGAGTATAGTAGGGCGCTAAGTATTGAGGACTATTTTGGCGGAGGCGCTGTTGGTTATTCTTACTGATTGTGGACTGTGGTTCATAAAGTCGAGGATCAAGTTGATGAGTGAGGAGCCAATTCCTGGATTATGGTGATTTGACACGAGCTTGGCTGTGTTTATGGTGTTGAATGCGGAGCTTTCGTCAATATATAGGAGTCTCATGTAGGAATCCTTGTCGTTGAGATGCACTAGGGATGAGGGCAGGGCCAGGGAGATGACGAGTGCTGTTGTCCGGTTGCAGTGGTTGTGAATTACAGTGGATCAACGCTTTCTGTGAGTTTCGGTGTTATGCACTTCATGACCAACCTCTCGAAGCACTTCATTACGACTGACATCAGATCCACCGGAAGGTAGTCATTGGGGCACGTTGCCTGGTTCTTCTTTGGCATCTGTATGGTGGTGGTCTACTTGAAGCAGGTGGGGATCTCGATGCAGTGGAAGGACAGGTCAAACATGTCCGCAAACACATCTGCCAGCTGGTCCGTGCAGTGTCTGAGAGCACGACCAGGGTGCCGTCCGGACCCATCACTTTCCAAGGGTTCGCTTTCAGGAAGGTCGATCTGACTTTAGAATCAGTCATGGGAGGTATGGGTGCGTTTTGGGCTGTTGAGACACTCGACAGCGGATTGTTGGTTCATACTCGAACCGAGCATAGAATGTAGTGAATTCATTGGGGAGGGGTTTGCTGCTGCTGGAGCTCCTTCTGGGCTTCGCTTTGTAACCAGTTATGTTGTTTAGGCTTTGCCACAATCGCCGAGAGTCTGTGACGCTAGTCTGAGACTCCCGCTTGGTGTGAGATTCTCTCTTGGGGGTCTCACATGCCTTTGCGGACGTCGTCCCTGGATTACTTGATTAGGACAGCGTCGCCTGACTTGAATGCATCAGACCTTTTTTTAAATAAATTTACAGTACCCAATTCATTTTTTCCAATTACTGGGCAATTTAACGTGTTCGATCCACCTACCATGCACATCTTTGAGTTGTGGGGGCGAAACACACGCAAACACGGGGAGAATGTGCAAACTCCACACGGACAGTGACCTAGAGCCAGGATCGAACCTGAGACCTCGGCCCCGTGAGTCTGCAGTGCTAACCACTGAGCCATGGTGCTGGCCCGAATGCGTCAGATCTGTCCGTGAGTCGGGAGTCAATCTCGCGATTGAGCCATTGCCTCCGGTGGTAGAACGTACGTACTGCTTTCTTTGTGACGCAGCCATCCACACATTTGCTGATGAAGCCTGTTACAGTGGTGGCATACTCATTTAAATTGGTCTATGAGTTCTTAAATATGGACCAATCCACTGTCTCTCAGCAGTCACGTAGGGGCTCTTCTGTTTCCTCGGAGCAGCACTGCACGATCTTCTTAGCTGGATTGTCCCACTTGAGTTTCTGCTATCCACTATCACCAGCACATAGTTGAATCCTTTAACCACGGCGTGAGTACAAAATCTATCTGCAATTTTTTAAGAGGCATTTCGGGCTGTGGCAGTTGATAACGATAGCATGTGTTATACCCCGATTATTCTTTAGAGAAATCAAACATGTGTGGGCTACTTCTTCAATTGTCACCGTAATACATAATGCATACTATTGTTGACACATGGCGTGTGTCATCCCACCGTTGCCCATGTGAGCCTTCCCATGGGCAAGGCCACAAAGTGGCACGAATAGACTTAGGGGGGCATACTACTCAGTTATCTAGCAGTTCCAGATTTGATGTTTCTTTTGATAGCAACCCGCTTTTAGCCAAGAGTGATGCTCCTGTCGGGAGGTTTGCTCCTGGGCCTGTTTTACCTTTGACTCTATTACAGCGGACGGAAATTCAACTGCAGCAGCTTGCAGTTGCGGCTGTTGTTTGAGAACCACTACTTTTGCAATTTTTTCAGCAATTCTGTTACCGCAGGAGACTTCACCGTCTGCAGTAGTATATGCTTCGCACTTTAAAACGGCTATCTTTCTGGCCAGCTGAACAGCATCTAGTAAATTTATAACCAATTTAGCATGTTTAATAGGTTGGCCGGAGGAATATATGAATCCCCTGTTTTTGCATAATTGTCCCAAATTTTGGACAACACTGAAAGCATATCGAGAATCAGTACAAATCTTGACCGTTTGCTTTTAGCCAGAATATATGCCCGAGGACGGGCAAATAAATTGGCTGCTTGAGCAGATGATCCCGAAGGCAGAGCAAAGCCTCCACTACTTCGAATGGAGTTACTATTGCATTTCCGGCTAGGTGGGACATATAATTTGGTCGATGAGATGACCCATCGGTGAAAAGGTAATGTCCAGATGTTCTCGGGGGTAATACAATAAATCGCGTCGAGGTGTTGTAGTGACTTGAACCAATTGGAAACAGTCATGTTCAAACAAATGTTCTGCTTCTGAGGCTTCATGCAAGAACGTAGCTGTTTTGACAGCTAGTGCTCCCTTGTAGGGACAGTTGGTTTTAGAGGGAAGGATCACTTCGTACCCAGTGCCTCGAGCCGCAGTAATATGCTGCGTTGCAGATGAATTGAGCAATAGCAAAAAAGAATGTGGAATAATACTGTGCAAGGTTGCTGGAGTGCAAGGGGCACTGATTTTTCTACCAGGCCCACCGTGGCTGCCACTATCCTTAGGCAAGATGGCATACCTTTTACCACAGTTGGCAGGTCCACCGGGTAACAGGCAAGGGGTATTTTCCCTCCCTCATATTTTGCGCCAGGACACCTGTTGCAAACACCCCTGCTTCATTCACATAACGGGTAAAGGGCTTGCTGAAATTAGGAAGTCCCAAAGCAGCGCGCTAACCATGGCTTGTTTCAAGTTACAGAGGGCTTGCCCTCTCTCTCTGGGGTCCAGGTAACAACTGAAGTCTCGCTCTGTAAGGTAGCCCGCGTCCATGTCTCTATAATCAGGTAACCACTGCCTGCAATTTCCCACCATCCCGAAGAAGGTAAGGATTTCATTTCTCGTTTGCGGAGTTTGAACGTTTGCTAAAGCCTGTATTCTTTCTGACCCAAGCTTCCGCTGCCCTTGCTGCAGCTGAAATGCCAAATACTGAACTGTCCCTGACACAATTGCAATTTTTTTTCCATCGAGGGTATCCTGTTGACAATCTAGCTCCTCCTCTGAGGCCATCAATAAATTGTCAGTATATTGAAAGTGTGTTGAGCTTTCAGACAACTGGCATTCGCCCATGTCTCTTTTATCTGCTGCAGCATGCTCTTCAGGCTTTCCGTATAGCCTGTGGCAGGCGCGTCCAGGTGTACTGTTGATTCCGGTATGTAAAGGCCAATAGATATTGACTGTCCGGGTGCAATGGTATGGAGAAAAAGGCTGATCATATGTCTACCACGGAGAAAGTATCTGCTGTTTCTGGTATAGATGACAAAATGGCATTTGTGTCAGGCATCAACGGAGCAACAGGGAGGATTATGTTGTTGATGTCTCTGAGATCTTGCACAAAGTACCACTCGTTGGGTCTTCGTACTTTTGAAATAGGGAGTAACGGGGTGTCACAGGGGCTTAGTGTTTTCTTCAGTACCCCTTGCTGTAACAGTGCATTGATCACTCCCTCCACCACTTTTTCTGCATCTGGGTTCAATCTGTGTTGTTTTAAGCAGGCAGGGCAACGTTTTTCTGTAGCTGCACCCTGGGGTAGAATGTACGTTACCAACATGATTTTTACGTCGGGCCTATAGGTGTGCCGGTACCTGGGCCAAGGCTGAAGGAGCAACTGGCCGTTCTGTCGGACGGCTGTTGTCTTTCTAATATAGCGGGCCATTGCTCTTCTTTCCAGGTTACTCGTCTGTCCTTTTTACTATAAAGTTCTTATCAGGCAAATTTTCCGTCGACCTAAATGTAAAGCTACTTGTTTGCCTTTGGCTTCTTTGATTATTTCTCTTGATTGATTTGTCTTTGCGGGATGTGTCGCGGCTAATGTTAAATAGGGTTCTGAAGTCAAACCTATCCGAAACAGGTCCCTCTGACTATGGGTTGATTGCACTAACATTCCTAATCCCACAACACCGAAAAATTAAAAGGGAGTGATTTGCAATGAAATCTGCTTTCCCAAGTGACACTGCAATTCTTGCTGGTATGCTTGCTCATCCTTCCACGCATACCAAACCGTGCAATGAGTCAGCATATTCTCTCGGCTGGACTCTATCAGGTGTTTTAAGAGTTGTGCCCAAGGGTCATTAACTGTTTGGGGGATTTCCTGCATTTCCTTAGCAATTCTACTGTAGGGGGTTACCGTTCACCTGCCAGAAATACACCATAGGCACAGATTGATGAGGCGCAGCATCCGAATTCTTCATACTTAGCAACTGATGAGTTCGTATTTGAGGTCGTCCATAAACATTCCTTCATTAGTGCAATGAATTAACGTTCCTAACTTGCAGAGTGTCTTTCTGCCTAAGATAGGAAGCGGCGATGTTTTTGAAATAATCATACTATCTACCAGAGGGGACATTGTCCATCTCCATGTTTGTTGAGCGTGATATTGGCCCCGTCATGGGATTACCGCCTACTCCGCAGTGACAATCGAGGATTCACCAGGGGTTATCCAGGGGTTATTTACACGTCGCGGGGTTCCAGACAACATATTCGCGCCGGTATCAACCAGAAGGTTCACATAATGATCTCCTATTTTTACCATTGCCATGGGTTCTTCTCTCTTTGATTTGGAAAGTCTGATCATGGTCGCCTGTACCACCATTTCCCCGTGGCAACACTACTGCCTTTGATTAGGGTTGGGGGTCAGAGCACGTAAAAGGAGGCGGAGGAGGAGGATGTTGCTCGGTGGGTACATTATTGCTGGGGGCTAAATTGCCAATCGCGAACCCAATGTCCTTGCCCCACATCTTACATTGATCCTGCGATCTATCTCTTTTCAACCATTGTCCTCTGTCTCTACCGCCTCCCTTTAAACTCTTCTCTCTCAGCCTGTCTTTTGACCACGACCCTGTCGTTCCTTTCCCTGGTAATACTGCCCAGTTACTACAGCCTTGTGATCTTTGGGGGCCACGAACAGTCCTTCTTAGTCGATATTTACCAAGGAGAAAAATAGTTATGTCCATGGCTCTGTTTGCCAGGTGAGATTAATCAATTTGTAACTTTGCGCATGCTAAGCCAGCATAAAATTTAGCAATGTCTGAACAGCTAAATTTATTCCGTTGCTTTCCGATTGTTTTTATTCTCTTGTCCTTTTTCATGTTAATTTTGACTTCATTTAATGAATACCAGCATGTTCTTCTCAACAATTTTTAAATCATGCCACAAGTTCGGACATTCTCTCACGTTTTCTCTGCAAACACCAAGTCACTTCCCCGATGATACTATGCTTCTTGGCCACTTTTTATGGCAGCTTATTTCCGCCAATTTGCAAACCAACGATCAAGGGACTCATTTCCTTCATTCTGGTGATCATTATCGGGAGTCCAGTCTCCATTTTTGCAGGGGGTCTGCAAACCCAACCTACAAATCTGGCCAAGGAGCACTACAACAGTATTTCCATTGATGTAAATTTTCAATCATTGATTTTATCGGCATTAGACGCATATTTGACAATTTAGAAGAGACCAAATCTCTGCTGAAATGGTGAATTTTCCTACAGAGCCCAAAGAGGCGGAGAGTGAGCGGAGACCTTGGAATGCCATTTGCATACCTTCACACAATTAAAAAAATTACATTTTTCAATTACTTTTTGTCAGCTTTAATTTATTTCATTTTAACTGATTTCAATTTCAGTGCTTGAGGGAAATCTCATTAGGTTTTTTTTTGGAACTCAAATGTTGACACAAACCACTTAGACTACGATCTCGAAATCACAATATCAGACGACACAAATATACCACCACGCTCACAAATCAAGGAACCTTGCACGTCAGTGCTTTGACCAAAATTAATTAGGTAAACGTCCTTCGAACATCCACATAAAGCAAACAAAACACACAGATGCTCACAGCTTACAAATATCAGTTTACCGTTAATCTTTTCTCACGGCTACAGTTTCTTAAAGAGACAATCGCTCGATTCAAATACTAAACAATATCTCCCATTCGCCTTCCTCATGAAACTTTTATTTATCTTATTGCAATGTGTTTCTTGCTCTTGTTACTCAAGTGAATTGGATTACTGCCAGTTTATCTCGGAGGCACTGGCCTGGATAACTTGAATGGCTTAACCTTAAACTCAAATCCGATCTTGCAAATTTGAAACAATCTCAATTTAATTTTAGACAGTAACTCATTTGTTACGACTCTAACCTTAATCTTCTATTTACTTTACTCCCCTTTTTATTTGGAAGGAGGTGAAATGCGGTGTCCCAAACGCAGCAAGGGGGATCTGTGATTCTCAGATATTTCCGAAAAAAGCTGTGATGTCACTAGACGGAATCCACTATCCTCTGCTGCTCCAACCTCGTATTATTCGTCATATATGCCCGCTATGTGATAATGCCACACCCATGACAAACGACTGCTTGAGGAGCCTCATACAGCGTCGAAGGTGAGGTTGACTCTGACCTGCTTAAATTTACATAATCGTCGAAGAAGTTGGATACTTGATCACCTTGTTTTAAATCTGCCAACAATGTACCGTGTTTTCATCTCGCTGGACGTTTAGTTGCCCCCGAACGTGGAAACGTGAAGAAAAAGCAAAATCTCAATGCATCACCTGAAAGAAGTGTCACGGAGCAACACCCCCAATCCACACCCCTCCCTTAGCCCACGCATCTGAGTATTAAACGAGAACAATGTACTGGTGATGCCAGATAAAGCTGAGATTTTGGCTTGGAACGATCCAATCTGTGGAACATACACAGTTCTGGTCAGCACCCAGAATAAACCGATATGAGTCGAGATAGACGTCCATAGCCTGAAACTAACTCTGAAAATATGTATCCTTGCAATTCGTAGCATTGCAATTCACCATGCCCACCCATTCATCGACAGTATGTTACATAAAATAACATAACGACAATTAGCGTAGGCATAAACTGGAAGGAGGAATCTGAACTATTTGCAATAGTTCATATTGTGGTTCACAATCTGTCTCTCAAACGACAAATAGTGGCCAATAGATATTGATAACCTTCCAAAGCAAAATTACCATGCTAGTACTCAGAATAACATGATACAATTTGAAAAGACTGCACAGACTTGGCACGTGTTTGCTCCAAAGCACTTTATAAACGTAGAACGCTTCATTCAAGATCATAATGAGTGCAACAAAACTAAACACAAAGACGAAGCAGGTCGATCGATTTTACTATTTAGAGTCATACATCTAAAATATGACGAAACGCGTTCCTTTCGATTAGTCAAACCGTTGCCATACTTAATGCCAGACACAGGTTTCTATTTATATATTAGTTGCACATCAGATAATCAGCAGTGCATGGGGCGAGCGATTCAAGAACTTCCTCTACATCCAGCGAAAAGCCATCTGGATATATTGACCGTTAATGATCTTGGTGCCGACTGAATGAATGCATTTATGGAAAGTTGTACAAAGAGATAAGTGTTATAAGGGGGAAATGATTGTTATGATTGAGTGAGATGGAATAAAATCGGGAGGCACACATTGGTGTAAAATATGCCTCAAACCAGCTGTGACCACTGTCCACGTTTTCCGTTTTGATTGACAAGGTCCGCTGTCACGGAGATAATGGAGCCTCATATTTTGCTAGTATGATTTGGGACTGTCTGAGCGCGACCGCTTACTCTGAATGCACGCACAGACAACTGTTAATTCTGTTTCAGAACAAAAGTTCAATTCAAAAGACGAAGGTATTTCCGTTTGAATTCAGTCGGCCAACAAACGATCTGAACTTAATGTCTCTCTTTACGTACACAGATGTTGCCGCCGAGTAGAAATATTGCCCTCGGCCGATTTGCCTGACCACTAAAAGACTCGCGAGAAGAATCGGAGAAGAAATTCTTGATGAATGTTCCACCAGTCATACTGAGATGGTATAGCTTTCTCTGAGGTGCCGAACTTCAGTTAATGCACCAAACTTCATAGCACTTTGTCTGTCTGCTGGATGAAAAATGACTATTTAAAGAACTTGGGACACATGAAGGCGAGGAATGCTCGATTTAATATCCGGTTATTGTCCAATCCCACCAACGAAATAGGTGCACTGTCCATTATCTAATTTATGTGTGTGGGTTCTTTCTGTGCACAAAGACTTGCGATTATTCGATCTGTATCTCAGGTTTATATAAATACGTTTAATAAGTAAACGTGGACTGAACTAAACACGTTGCGAAAATATATATCAGAACAAATGCTTTGACAGATCTGTCTTTCTTTCCAGAACTGGAAGAAAATAAAAAATTATTCAAAAATTTAGGTGAGAGAAAACAAAATAGCCCTGTTAGTCTCTTCAGCACTAACAGATGGGAATATTATGGGTGCGTTATCTGGCAGTGTCTCTTCAGCCTTTTTTATGTGCCCTGTCAGATAATATAATTGAATAACACATCATATCTTAACTCTGGTCACCTTATGAAGATATAATTGTTCGGAACAAAGAAGAAGACATGCAGCTTATAATTATTTTTACCTCATATGTCAATATTGCCAGGAGAACCATCGCACATCAAATAGGGAGGGTGTTCAGATGTCCCCAGAAGTACATCTGTGACTCGATGATTTATTTTTAATGTGATGGAGTGTATCGAGAAAACTTGTTGTATCAAACAAAATTATACCATACGAACTACAATTCTCCATTTCAGTTAAATATTTTCCGCATTCTGTCTTGAATTTCACTCACATAAAGATTTGCCAATTAACTTTGGGCTGCTAAATTTGTAACATGTTAAAACGGCCGCGTTCAAATTTAGAAATGTGGATCTTTCTTTTCTCGTAACAAAATAAAATGTTCCTGCTGCAGCAGGTCCATGCTATTCACATCGATTTCGGTCGGACTGTGAAATACTCGAAACAATTTGTGCCGCAGATTCAGCTATTTTGTTTATCGAATCAAAGTCATCAGGCGACTGGCCGTCCATCCAAGCATGACTTGACAGTTCCTGGCTCATAGACTTGGAAAATATGGCACTTCACAGGCATACGCACGCATTTTTAGAATGTTATCAAATTTGCGGCGTCAGCGAAATTCTGCAATCCCAGACAATGAGTTGCACATCGCGACAACCACCTGGAATAAAATAAAAGTTGGCTTATTCACCCATAAGACCCGTAGCACACAGCTACATTATATTCCCAGGGGCTATTGACGCCGCATAAATGGGAATGGAACACGTGAAATCTAGTTTAAAAAAACAAAATCCCTCGAAAAGTATACACTTCAATCACCTGGGATACTGGAGAGGGAGGGGAGGATCCAGTTGTTGTGGTCCATGTCGGTCCCAACAACATACGCAATCTAGGAAAGGGGACCTGTTGAGAGATTATAAAGAGCTAGGATTCAAATGAAAAAACAGGTTATCAAGTGTCATAATCTCCGGATTACTGCCCGAACCACGTGCAAATTGGCATAGGGAGGCAAGAATAAGGGAAATTAACACGTGGCTGAAAGAGTGGTGTGGGAAAGAGGGGTTCCTTTTCATGGGACACTGGCATCAGTTTTGGGACAGGGGGGACCTATACTGTTGGGATGGTCACCACCTGAACCGAGCTGAGACCAGTGTTCTGGCGAAAAGAGTAAATAGGGTGGTCAATAGGACTTTAAACTAAACATTGGGGGCGGGGGGGGGGGGGGGAGGGAAAGTCAGGGAACCAAGAGGTGAAGTCATCAGTGGGAAGCGTAGCTGCTTAGGAATACAAAAAAGCACGAAAAGACAAAACTCAGGAGAGGTTACGATAGTCCCCATCTCACAAAATATGACACAGTGTATGGAAAGGCTCAGTAAACCAAGGTCCAACACACTAAGCAAACAAAAAGGGAAGGTCGACAGAGCATTAAAGGTGCTATATTTAAATGCGTGCAGTGTACGGAATAACGTCGATGAGCTTGTGTCCCAGATTGTGACTGGCAGGTATGATGTGGTAGGCATCACAGAGACATGGTTGCAGGGGGTTCAGGACTGACATTTAAACATCCAGGGATTCACAAGCTATCGAAAAGACAGAGAGGTGGGCAGGGGTGGCGGGACTGCCTTGTTAATTAGGAATGAAATTAAATCAATAGCACTAAACGACATAGGGTCAGATGATGTGGAATATGAGTGGGTAGAGTTGAGGAACCACAAATGCAAAAAAAAACATAATAGGAGTTATGTACAGGCCTCCCAGCAGTGGTCAGGACCGAGGGCACACAATGCACCACGAAATAGAACGTGCATGTCAGAAACACAATGTCACAGTGATCATGGGGGACTTCAATAATCAGGTGGACTGGGGAAATAATGCTGCCAGTGGACCAAAGGAAAGGGAATTCATTGAATGTTTACAGGAGTGCTTTTTGGAACAGCTTGTGATGGAGCCCACGAGGGAACAGGCCATTCTGGACTTAGTGTTATGTAATGAGCCAGACTTGATTAAAGATCTTAAAGTAAGGGAGCACTTAGGAGGCAGTGATCATAATATCGTAGAATTCAATCTCCAATTTGAAAGAAAGAAGGTAGAATCAGATGTAAAGATGATACAGTTAAATAAAGGTAACTACAGGGGCATGAGGGAGGAACTGACGAAAATCGACTGGGAGAAGAGCCTAGTGGGAAAGACAGTAGAACAGCAATGGCAGGAGTTTCTGGGAGTAATTGAGGACACAGTACAGAGGTTCATCCCAAAGAAAAGAAAGGTTATCAGAGGGGGGATTAGGCAGCCATGGCTGAGAAAGGAAGTTAGGGAATGCATCAAAGCAAAATAAAACACCTATAATGTGGCAAAGACTGGTGGGAAGTCAGAAGATTGGGATGTGTACAAAGACAAACAGAGGATAACAAAGAGAGAAATAAGGAAAGAGAGGATCAAATATGAAGGTAGGCTAGCCAGTAACATTAGGAATGATAGGAAAAGTTTATTTAAATACATTAAAAACAAACGGGAGGCAAAAGTTGACATTGGTTCGCTACAAAATGACTCTGGTAATCTAGTGATCGGAGACAAGGACATAGCTGAGGAACTAAAGAAGAACTTTGCGTCAGTCTTCACAGTAGAAGACATGAGTAATATCCCAACAATTCCGGAGAGTTAGAGGGCAGAGTTGAATATGTTAGCCATCACAAAGGAGAAAGTGCTAGAGAAACTAAGAGGTCTAATAATTGATAAATCTCCGGGCCCAGATTGGCTACATCCGAGAGTTCGAAAGGAGATGGCTGAAGAAATAGTGGAGGCGTTAGTTATGATCTTTCAAAAGTCACTGGAGTCAGGGAAAGTCCCAGAGGATTGGAAAATCGCTGTTGTAACCCCCCTGTTCAAGAAGGGAACAAGGAAAAAGATGGAAAACTATAGGCCAATTAGCCTAACCTCGGTTGTTGGCAAGATTCTATAATCCATTGTTAAGGATGAGACTTCTAAATTCTTGGAAGTGCAGGGTCGGATTAGGACAAGTCAGCATGGAATTAGTAAGGGGAGGTCGTGCCTGACAAACCTGTAAGAATTCTTTGAAGAGATAACAAATAGGTTAGACCAAGGAGAGCCAATGGATGTTATCTATCTTGACTTCTAAAAGGCATTTGATAAGGTGCCTCACGAGAGACTGCTGAGTAAAATAAGGACCCATGGTATTCGAGGCAAGGTACTAACATGGATTGACGATTGGCTGTCAGGCTGAAGGCAGACAGTTGGGATGAAAGGTTCTTTTTCGGAATGGCACCCGGTGGCGAGTGGTGTCCCGCAGAGTTAAGTGTTGGGGCCACAGCTGTTCTCTTTATATATTAACGATCTAGATGACGGGATTGGGGGCATTCTGGCTAAGTTTCCGGATGATACAAAGGCAGGTGGAGGGGCAGGTAGTGTAGAGGGGGTGGGGAGGCTGCAGAAAGATTTAGACAGTTTAGGAGAGTGGTCCAAGAAATGGCTGATGAAATTCAACGTGGCCAAGTGCGAGGTCTTGCACTTTGGAAAAAAGAATAGAGGCATGGAGTATTTTCTAAACGGTGACAAAATTCATAATGCTGAAGTGCAAAGGGACTTGGGACTCCGAGTCCAGGATTCTCGAAAGGTAAACTTGCAGGTTGAGTCCGTAATTAAGAAAGCAAATGCAATGTTGTCATTCATCTCAAGAGGCTTGGAATATAAAAGCAGGGATGTACTTCTGAAGCTTTATAAAGCATTACTTAGGCCCCATTTAGAATACTGTGAGCAATTTTGGGCCCCACACCTCAGGAAGGACATACTGGCACTGGAGCGGGTCCAGCGGAGATTCACACGGATGATCCCAGGAATGGTAGGCCTAACATACGATGAACGTCTGAGGATCCTGGGATTATATTCATTGGAGTTTAGGAGGTTGAGGGGAGATCTAATAGAAATTTACAAGATAATGAATGGCTTAAATAGGGTGGACGTAGGTAAGTTGTTGCCATTAGCAGGGGAGACTAGGACCCGGGGGCACAGCCTTAGAATAAAAGGGAGTCACTTTAGAACAGAAATGAGGAGACATTTCTTCAGCCAGAGAGTGGTGGGTTTGTGGAATTCATTGCCACAGAGAGCGGTGGAGGCCGGGACGTTGGGTGTCTTTAAGACAGAAGTTGATAAATTCTTGATTTCTCGAGGAATTAAGGGCTATGGAGAGAGAGCCGGTAAATGTAGTTGAAATCAGCCATGATTGAATGGTGGAGTGGACTCGATGGGCCGAAAGGCCTTACTTCCGCTCCTATGTCTTATGGTCTTATGGTCTAACGTCACAAAATACCTTTATTCCCGATCCTCACAAAGAATGTACGCTTTAGTTTTGCCTTCTTGACTGTAATATCGACATAAGCAGGAGGATTAATGCATATATGTGGATGCAAACCAAACGCTTCTTCAATATTTTACACTTGTAAGTATTCTACATTATATTATATATTTATCACTGCATTTGTTTCCCCCCTCCCCCCAGAAAAACAATGCATTATCTTTTCCATCTCGAAAGTTTCAATGTTGCTCCCAGTTTAATTCTACAATAATCTGTTCTGCAGTCGACATTTTAATTCCTGTTATTCGCAATCAAGAAAGCATGTTTGAAAAATTCGAAATATTCCAGTCACATGCATCCTCGTTAAGTCGAAAACGCCGGCGTATGGTAAAAATCGGCGAAAGTGATAGATATCTCTGCGTAACAACATTGGAAACAGACTTATTTTCATTTAGCACCCAACAATTCCGCTATCCTACTGGCACATACCCAAATGTTTAGACGAACAAATACGTCTGCTGAGACTACTTTTTTTTCTTCAGGATATCGCATCAATCTGAACAAAACGCACTTGCTATCAGTTAACGGCGAATTAAATACGCAAGAAATTTATCTCTCATCGATCTTTGCTATTTGAATGAAAAATCAGCAGTGGATTACATACATGCCGGGCCTTACAATCAGAAAAATACGGCTCAATCGCTGAGAATAATCAATGCTTTCTTCAAGCTAAATTATCACTTCATTGCACCATGTTTTCCACATGTTATCCTTTCCACTGAAGTAGGAGTGGCTAGCGTTTTTACAAATGTTAAAATCATGTTGAAACGTCAGCTGTTCAGCATCGCTCGAGCCCGAAGCCGACCTCTAGAAACACGGAAAAGTAGAACAGGCAGAGTCCATTCACCACGTCCTACCTGCTTCGCTGTAAATTATGATTGTGGCTGATCATAGAACTCAATACATTAATGGCACCACCACGCATCTATTTTGCTCCCTTTGACTCCAAATGCTAATTCCACTGCACCTTCAAGATATTCAACGTCTTGGACTCTACTTGGACAAATAGATTACGTTGTAACGAATTCTGTGAGAACACCATTCTCCCTGGTGAACGAATCCCTCCTAATTTCTCTCCTGTGCGGTCTACACGATAGCCTAAGACTGTGACATCTTTTTCTAGACACCTCCAGCATCGGTAACATCCGTCTCGCGTGGACTGCCTGGTTCTCTGGAAATGATATTTATTTCTACGAAAATTCCATTCGTTCTTCTGAAATCCAGCGATAACTACCCTATCCAACTCAATTTTCCCTCATACTTCTGTTAGCCATCGCAAAAATCAGATGCTTAAGCCATGGCTGCACTTCCACTAGAACCAGAACATCCTTCCTCGATTACGTTAAACAAAACTGCGCCGAATCATCAGGTGTGGCCTCAGAAATACCTTATATAATCGCAGCTGACATCACTGCTGCTGTATTCGATTCCTCTGGCTCGGAACGCCAGCACAGCATTTGCCTTCTTTACCGCCTGCTGCTCCTGCATGCCTCCCTTCAGTGACTGGTGAACGAGGTTATCCAGGTCTGTGGCACATTCCACTCTCCTCACTGATGTCCATTCAGATAATAATGTGTCTTCCCATTTTTGTTACCAAAGAGGATAAACTCCCATTCACCCAAATTATACATCCGCAGCCATTCTTTGCCAAAGCAAGTTCTTCATATCCCACTGACGCTGCTCTGCATCCTCCTTAAATTCACCATCACATCCAATTTAGTGTCAACAACAACAAAGAAAAACAAATAACAAGTAACAATATAGCCCTCCAAGCCTGTACAGGTCATGATACCACCCTTGGCCATGCTCTTCAGCAATTTCTAGTGCCATATCTCTATATACCAATCCTATCCATATATTTGCGGAGATGCCTTGTGAATGTTGTTAATGTTCTTCTTCCACAAACTCCCCTTGCAGCGCGTCCATGCCTTCACCACCTTCTTGTAATAAACCTGCCTCGCATAACTCGACTAAACATTGCGCCACGGACCTTAAACCTATCCCACAGAGTGACTTCCCCCTCCTGCCTGCGAATGAACGCCTACCTATCCACTCTAGCCATGCCCGTATTAATTTTGTAGACTTCTATCAGGTAGCACCTCAACCTCAGTCGTTCTCATGAAAACAGACCGAGGAAATTCAGCCTCTCCGCACAGCTAACACCCTCCAAACCAGGCAACATCATGTTAAAGGTCCTCTTCACCCTCGCTAAAGCCGTCGCAGCCGTCTGGTAGTACGGCCACCAGTATTGTCTGCAATATTCCATGTGCGGCCTTCAAAGGCTATATGCAGTTTTTATATCGTTGCTTTGCCAAAGAAGACACGCATTCGTCAATCTGTCATCTGCACGTTTTGCTATATTACATTGTGTTCTCTCATCTAATCATGTCATTTTGATTAGCTGGGGCCAAAGCTTCGACCGCTGTGGTGGACACCAAACCACTGCCTGCCAATTGGAAGAGGATCCATTAATTCCTATTCTTTGTTTCTTGTCTGTCAAATAGTTTACTTTTTTTCCCTTTGAATTTATTTTTTTACACTTTGAAACCAACACAGCCAAGAACGGAATAATGCAAGTATATCAGAAGCAACTGTACAATGGAGAAACAAAAAAAATGAAGGCAACCTAACACAACAAACATAAATAGAATAGAATCACTAGAGTGCAGAAGGTGGGCATTGGGCGGATTGAGTCTGCCACCTACCCTTCAATGAACATCCTGCCTCGGCCCAGTACACGACCTTTTTGCTGAGACGCTACCCTGAGTGAGAGTCAGGGGTACTGATCAACGCATCGGGAATCATTAAACATGTCCAGTCAGAAATGTGTAAGGTTCTCACAGAACGTCCTGAAAAATGCAATCAGAAAACGCCTTGCCAGCATACATCAGGGCAATGGAATTATACATTTATTCAGGTCGTAACGGGGTGTCCAATTAATTAGTCTCGTCCAATAAAAAAGGTGGGATGGATAGATCGATTAGAATGGTGGACATGTCCGAATTATCGGCAGGGGACTCCGATCGATAAAATGACAGGAAAGTGATCAAAAGCTGCAATGACTTCTCGAGGGCAGGAATCGAGGTTGCTGCTTCATTTGAGTGTCTAAGGAGGATATCAACTGGTATGGCTGGGTCTTAGAGCGTTAGCTTAGAAGGTGATATTACTGACGGAAAATAGTGAAGGAAAATAAGAGAACAGCATCACCATCAGGCAGAGTAAAAATGCCCAAGTGTGAGAAGGACGGTGTTCAATGCAGGAATGAGAGTATTGTGCCTAAATGCGCACAGTATATGGAACAAGGAAAACTTGCTCGCTGCTCATAGTGAAATAGGCCGGAACGTTGTTGGCCTCACAGAGACGGGGCTACAAGGGGGGGGGGGAGTCAGGGCTGTGATCTAAATATACAAGGATATTTGTCCTAACAAAAGCACTGGCAGAAGGGCAATATGGGTTGGGTGGCGCTGTTATTATGGAATGAAGTTAATTCGATACCAAGAAGATATTTCGCATTCGAAGGAATAGAATGTCTGTGGGTAGACTTGAGGAATCGCAAACATAAAAATACCCTGATGGAAATTATGTACAGGTCCCCTAGCAGTTGTCAGGATGCGGGGCAGAAAATTAATCATGAGATAGAAAAGGCATCAAAAAGGCAATGTTGCAATAATCATAGGGCACGTTAACATGCAGATTGACTTGAAAAATCAGGTTGATAATGGATCACAAGAGAATGGATTTGTGGAAAGTCTAAGAGCTGTTTTTATACCAACTTGTGACAGAGCCTACTAGGGCTCAGGAAATTCTAGATTTGATCATGTGTGAGGAGGCAAACGTGATTGGGAGCCTAAAGAGAAGGAAACCTTCGGGAGCAGTGACCACAATATTACAGAATTTACCCTGCAGTTTAAGAGGGAGAAGATAGAATCATATGTAACGGTATGGCAATTGAAAAGGGTAACGACAAAATCACGAGGTACGAGATGACCAGAGTTGATTGAAAAAGGATCCGAGCAGGCAAAACAGTGGTACAACAATGGCAGGTGTTTCTGTGGTTATTCTGGAGGCTCAACAGAAATTCATGCCAAGGAGAAAGAAACATGCTACAGGGAGGACATGCATGCATGGCTGAGGAGGGAAGTCAAGGACAGCATAAAAGCAAAAGAAAAAGCATACAACGATTAGTAGGAAGCCAGATGATTGGAAAAACGTTAAAAGCGAGTAGAGGATAACTAGAATAAATAATAAGGGGTTCAAGATGGAATATGAGTCCAAGGTATTAGAGAGGCAAATATTGAGTACTGGAAAATGTGGCTGGAGAAGTAATTATAGAAAAAAAAAAAATGGCAGAGGAATTAAATAGTTACTTTGCATCAGTCTTAACGGTGGAAACCAGCAGTGTGATTCCAGAGCTCCAGGAGTATCAGGAGCCACAGGTGAGTGTAGTGTCCATCACTAAAGAGACGGTTCTGTGGAAACTGAAAGATCTGAAGATGGGTAAGGTCGCCTGGACCAGATGGACTCGACCCCAGGGTTCTAGAAGAGATAGCTGAGGAGATTGTGGAAGCATTGATTGTGATTTTCTCGGAATCATTGGAGGCAGGGAGTGTCCTAGAGGACGGCAATGTGGCCAGTGCAACACCGCTGCGTAAGAAGGGAGGGAGGCAGAAGAAGGGTCGGAGGCAGAAGAAGGGAAACTATAGGCCGATTAGACTGAATTCGGTAATGGGTAAGATTTTAGTGTCCGTTATTAAACATGAGTTTGCAGAGCACTTGGTAATGAATGATCAAATGGGAATGAGTGACCACAGTGTCGGCATGCGGAGTTTATGTCTCCCCTTGGTATAGCTCAGTGAGCTAGACTGCTGGTTTGTGATGGAGAACAAGGCCAACAGCACGCGTTCAATTCCTGTACTTGCTAAGAATTCGCAATTCTCCCTCTGTGCATCCGATCAGCCGCCGAAATGTGGCGACCAGGGGCGTCACACAGTAATTTCATTGAAGTGTTAATGTAATTCTACTTGCTACAATAAAGATTATTGATTTCATTTTGTATCTCACAAATCTGTTGGAGTTATTTGATGACGTAACAAGGAAGTTCGACTAAGGCGAAACCAATGGACTTGATTTATGTAGATTTCCAGAAGGCCTTTGATAAGATGCCGCATAGGAAACTGTTAAATAAATTAAGAGGGAATGATGTCAAGGATAGGATCCTGACATAGATAGAAGATTGGCTGAATGGCAGCAGGCAGAGAGTGGGGACAAAGGGGACTTTTTCAGGATGGCAGCCGTTGACATGTGATGCGCGGTAGGGTCTGAGCTGGGACACCAACTTTTCATAATATACATTAGTAATCTGGGAGAAGAAATTGAAGGCACTGTTGCTAAATTTACAGATCTGTATCGGGACAGGTGGTATTGAGGAAGGAGTTTGCAGCAGAAGCACCTGGTCAGGCTAGCAGAGTGGACAAGTAAGTGAGAGATGAGTCACTTACGCTCTGGAGAGTCACAATTTGGACTATTGTGAGCAGTTGTGGGTCCCGTATCTATGGAATGATGTGCTGGCATTGGAAAGGATCCACGGGAGGTTCACAAGAATGATCCCGGGAATAAAGAATGTTTTGTATGAGGAAGAGTTGAGGACTCTGGGTTTGTACGCGTTGGAGTTTGGAAGGATGATCGGGGAACTTATAAGTTATTGAAACGTATAGGATAATACGAGGCCTCGAAAGAGTGTGCTTGGAGAGCACGTTTTCACTTGGAGGTAAAACCAATAACAGGGGAAACAATTTCAGACTAAAGGGACGATCTTTCAAAACAGAAATGAGGATGAATTTATTCAGCCAGAGGTTGGTGAATCTGTGCAACTCCTTACCACAGAAGGATGTGGAGGCCAAAGCATTGAGTGTTTTTAAGACGCAGTAGATGGATCATTCAATAATTCGGGGATCAAGGGTTATGGGGAGAAGCCAGGAGAATAGGGACGAGAAGAATATCAGTCATGATTGAAAGGCAGAGCAGTTTAGATGGGCCGAGTGGCACAATTCTGCTTCTATGTCTTATGGGGAGCCACGTGTCTGTTACATTTATGAGCCAGAAGAGGGCTGACTTTTTCCCCGATCAGTAAACCCTCCTTTGCGACGTTTCAACTGTTGCAACGCCATACTGGTAGCAATAGCTAGAATCGGGTCCGTATCTCTTTTTCTAATTTTTCAATAGCTGTGGAAGGGGATCGAGTGTGTATTGTTGATCCATCCGTAGAATGGAATCCACTAGCCTCTGCTGCTCCAACTTCTTATTTTTCGTCAGATCTGCCCGTTAAGAGATATTCCACCACCGCCAACAAACGACTGTCTAAGAAGTCTCGAAGAGCGTGCAAGGTCAGGTTGACTCTGACCTGTTTAAAGTTACATAGTTGTCTGCGGAGTTCGACACCTAATCACATTTTCTTTAATCAGCCAACAATGTAGCGTATATTTGTCTGGGTTATCTTTAGTGGGGCCCGAATGTGGAAACGTGAAGAAAAAGAAAAATCTCAAAACATCGTCTGGAAAAAGTGCGACGGTGCAACTGCCCACAACCCCATCCTCCCTTTCCCGGCACATCTAAATATTAAACGAACACAACATACTGGCAATGCCAGATTAAACTGAGATTTTGGCTTTGAACGAACCAACCTGTGTACCAAACACAGTTCAGGTTACCACTTAGATTAAGCCGATATGAGTCGACAGAGACGTCGAAAGCCTGCAACTAACTAAGAACGTCTGTTTCCTTGCAATTCGCAGCATAAACGTTAACCATGACCACCCAGTCATCGAAGGAAGTCACAGCAAATAACGTAATGACAATTAGGGGAGGCTATAATATGGAAGGAGAAAACTGAACTACTTGCATTAGGTTAAAATGTGGTTCATAATCTGCCTGTCAGTCGAATAATTGTGGCCAGTAAATGTTGATAAATTTCCAAAGCGGGATTACCATCATGTAATAAAAATACGAAAATAAAATTTGAAAACACTGCACGGATTTGGCACCTAGTTGCTCCAAAGCATTTTAGAAACGTAGGAAGCTTCATTCAAGATGATAAGGAGTGGAACAAAACGTGCTAACTAAGAGCAAACACAGAACACGTCGAGACGATTTACAGTTCAATACAGAGTTCGAAAATATGACGAATAGCGTTCGTATCATTTAGTCAAGAAATTTACATACATTTTAACCAAAAAATTACAGTACCCAATTAGAGTACCCAAGAGTAATTTAGCGTAGCCAATCCACCTAACCTGCACATCTTTGGGTTGTGGGCGTGAAACCCACGCGGACACGGGAGAATGTGCAAACTCGACACGGAGAGTGAGCCAGGGCCAGAGCCAGGATCAAACCCCGGTCTCAGCACCGTAGGCAGCAGTGCTAACCACTGCGCCACCGTGCCACCCGACATTGACATACATAATGCCAGACACACGTTTGTATTTATATATTAGTTATATATTCATTGCATGCCAGGTAATCAACAGTCCATGCGACGAGCGATTCATGAACTGCTTCCACATCTAGGGAACAGTCAAATATATTGACCGTAAGCGATCTTGGGGGCCAACTGAATGTATGCATTTATGGGAAATTGGATTAAGAGATTGAATGTTACAAGAGCAAAATGATTGTTATGGTTGAGTGAGATGGAATAATATAGGAACTTGGAATGAGTGGCCAGTTGATGTCGTCTACGTTTTCAGTTTTGATTAACAAGGTCCGGTGTCATTTAGGTGATGAAGCCTCACACTTGCCTATTACTATTTGGGTCTGTCTTAGCACGAACGCTTACAATGCGTTCACGCACCAACAATTATTAATTATGTTACAGAACAACAGTTCATTTCAAAATACGAAGGTAATTACTTTTGAAGTCAGTCGCATGCAAAATGTTCTGAACTTAATAGCTCGCTTTATGTACATAGCTGTTAGCCCCTAGTGGAAATCTCGCCCTCGGCCGATTTGCCTGACCGCTAAAAGACTCGCGAGAAGAATAAAAAAAGAACATCTTGATGAATGTTCCACCAGTCATGCTGCAATGGTATAGCATTGTATGTGATGCCGTACTTCTGTTTGTACATCAAAATTCATAGGATCTTGACTGCCTGGTGGATGAAAAATCATTATTTAAAGAACTTGGAACACATGGAGGAGAGGGATGCCTGATTTCATACGCTATCTTTGACCGACCCCGCCAACGAAATAGGTGCACTGTCCATTATCTAATTTATGTTTGTGTGATTGTTCTGTGCACAAAACCTTGTGATATTTTAAGTTGTATATGAGGCTCATATAAAATAAGTTTAATAAGTAAACGGATACTGAACTAAACATGTTGCACAAATATACCTCGGAATACATGCTTTTACAGGTCTGTCATTCTTTCCAGAACTGGAAGAGTGTCAAAAACTATTAAAAGATTTAGGTGAGAGAAAACAAAAGACCCCTGTCTCTTCAGCATTGACCGGTGGGAATATTAAGGGTGAATTATCTGGCCGTGCCTCATAATGATGTCTTTATGTGCCCTGTTAGATAATGTGATTGCTTAACTCAGTATGACTTCATTCGGATATATATGTATAAATTAAGTGTTTTATGCAGAATACTTGAACTCCTTTACGAGTGCAATAAATCATAACAGCTCGCTTTGTTCGACATTTCAAGGAGCGAGATTGTGATTATGTATGCCCTAAATGCCCCAATCTATATTGAACCATTTAATAAACCTTCAAGCCGTAAATATGCCTCGTGCTTTATGGAGACAGTATTGGACCTTTTCTCAATGTTGTCAAGAGGATTATCGCACATCAAAACTGAAAGGTAGTTCAAATGTGCGCAGACGCAACTCGATGATATATGTTGAAAGTGATGGACTGTATCCAGAAAACCTGTTATATTAAACAAAATGATGCTGCACACACTACTATTCTCCATTTCTGTAAAATACTTTCCGCATTCGGTCTTCAATTTCATGCATATGTATATTTGCCAATTAACGTTTGGCAGATTATTTTCTAGCTTGTTGAAAGAGCAGTGGACAAATGTACAAATTTGAATCTTCCTTTTGTTGGAACTAAATAACATGTTGTGGCCGCAGAAGGTCCATGCTATTTACATAGCTTTCGGTAGGACTCTGGAATACTCTAAACAATTACTACCACGAATCATGCTATTTTGTCCATCGAGTCAATGTCTTCTGGTGACTGGTCTTCCACCCAAGCATGACTTGACAGTTCTTGGCTCTTAGATTTGGTAAATATGGCACTTCACAAGCTTATTGACGAAATTGTTAACTTTTATCGAATTTGTCACACTTGCGAACGTCTGCATTCCCAGACAATCAGTTGCAGATACCGACAACCATCTGGGATAGAAGAAAAGTCGGTTTAATCCCGCAAAAGACAAAGTTACATGCGCAAAAGATATTAACGCCACATAAAGGCTAATGGAACACTTCAAATCTAATTTAACGAAGCAAAATCCATTAAAAGGTATGCACTTCAATCACCCGTCTTCGCTGCTTCCTCTATTCCATGGAAAACCATGACTGCCTACCCAATCTTCAAATTCCTGACCCAGAACAAAAACTCTCCAGCCCAAACAAATCTGGATAAATTGTTGCTTGTATCGTGGCATACAAATATGTTGGTCCAACAGTGCAATGACCAGAATGTCACACAATATTCCAGTTGTGGCCCATTTAGTGTTCTAAACAGATCTACCATCATGCAATTCCTTTATTCACGATCCTGATAAAGAGTGTAAACATTAGTTATGCCACCTTGCCCACATTATTGCCCTGTGCAGTAGGCTTAATGGATATATGTGCATGCACACCAAATGCATCGTCATTTTTTTTACACTTGAACGGATCCTACATGTTATTGTATATTCATCACTGCATTAGTTTCCCAGCCCCAACCCCCAAATATTTCATAATATTGTACTTGTCCGCATTGAAGTGCAGGTGACAATGTTGCTCCCAGGTGGATTTTCCGAAACACGACCTGCAGTCTATATTTTAATTCCTATTAGTCACAATCAAGAGAGCATGATTTTAAAAATCGTAATATTCCATTCAGATGCATCCACGTTGAATGGAAAACGTTGGCGTATGGTGGAAGAGCGGTGGAAGTGATGGATATCGCTGCATAACAACATTGGAAACAGACTGTTTTCAGTAAACACCCATGAATACCCCTGGCCTACTGACACAGACCAAAATGTCAAGCAAAAAACCTATCTCTGCTCAGGCTACATTTTTTTGTTCTGGATGTCCCGTAAATCTGATCCAAAAGACCTTTGATAAGGTGCCTCACGGGAGACTGCTGAGTAAAATAAGGGCCCATGGTATTCGAGGAAAGGTACTAGCATGGAGTGAGGATTGGTTGTCAGGCAGAAGGCAGAGCGTTGGGATAAAAGGTTCTTTATCGGAATGCCAACCGGTGACAAGTGGTGTCCCGCAGGGTTCAGTGTTGGGGCCACAGCTGTTCGCTTTATATATTAACGATCTAGATGACGGGACTGGGGGCATTCGGCTAAGTTTGTCGTTGATACAAAGATAGGTGGAGGGGCAGGTAGTATTGAGGAGGTGGGGAGGCTGCAGAAAGATTTAGACAGTTTAGGAGAGTGGTCCAAGAAATGGCTGATGAAATTCAACGTGGGCAAGTGCGAGGCCTTGCACTTTCGAAAAAAGAATAGAGGCATGTATTATTTTCTAAACGGTGAGAAAATTCATAACGCTGAAGTGCAAAGAGACTTGTGAGTCCGAGTCTAGGATTCCCTAAAGGTAAACTTGCAGGTTGAGTCCGTAATAAAGAAAGAAAATGCAATGTTGTCATTTATCTCAAGAGGCTTGGAATATAAAAGCAGGGATGTACTTCTGAAGCATTTTAAAGCATTAGTTAGGCCCAATTTAGAATACTGTGAGCAATGTTGGGCCCCGCACCTCAGGGAGAACATACTGGCACTGGAGCGGGTTCAGCGGAGATTCACACGGATGATCCCAGGAATGGTAGGCCTAACATACGATGAACGTCTGAGGATCCTGGGATAATACTCATTGGATTTCAGGAGGTTGAGGGGAGATGTAATAGAAACTTACAAGATAACGAATGGCTTAGATAGGGTGGACAGAGGGAAGTTGTTTCCATTAGCAGGGGAGACTAGGACCCGGTGGGCACAGCCTTAGAATAATAGGGAGTCACTTCAGAACAGAGATGAGGAGAGATTTCTTCAGCCAGAGAGTGGTGGGTCTGTGGAATTCATTGCCACAGAGGGCGGTGGAGGCCGGGACATTGAGTGTCTTTAAGACAGAGGTTGATAAATCCTTGATTTCTCGAGGAATTAAGGGCTATAGAGGGTGAGAGGGGGTAAATGGAGTTGAAATCAGCCATGATTGAATGGTGGAGTGGACTCGATGGGCCGAATGGCCATACTTGCGCTCCTATGTCTTATGGTTTTATGGTCTTAATACGCTGTTATTATAATCTACAGGCTGATTAAATTAGGAGGAAAATGCAGAGAAAATGCTGGAAAATCTCAGCATGCCTAAGACCTGCTTAGCCATGCTGTGATTTTCCAGCATTTTCTCTTTCGTTTAGATTCCAGCATCCGCAGTAATTTGTTTTTATGAGGAGGAAACTAATCTCTCATCGACGTTTCCTATTGGAATAAAAAATGAACAGTGAATGACACACATGCCTTCCAAACTGAAAAATCTGGCTCACTCGCATGGATTAAGCCATGCTTTCGTCAAGCTCAAGAACGATTTTGTTACACCATGTTTTTCACAATATATCCTTTCCATTGGGGTTTGAGGGACTACCGCTTTTCCAAATTTTAAAATCATGGTGAAGCGTCAGCTGTTCAGCATTGCCCTAGCCCGAGGATCATAGAAAAGAGGAGCATAAAGAGTCCATTCACCCCTTCGCGCCTGCACCGCTGTTGATTATGATTATGGCTGATCATGCAACTCAATACTTTAATCGCACCACCACGCATATCTTTTGCTCCCTTTCACTCCAATGCTTCTTGAAGATATACAATGTCTGAGACTCTACTTGGCAAATTAGATTATGCGGTAACAAATTCCATGGGCACACCATCACCGTGATGAAAGAATCTCTCTTAATTTCTCTTCTATATTTTCTACCTCAGACTGTGACCTCTCTTTCTATACACCCTCAGCATCGGGAACATTCTTCTCGCGTGAACTCTCTGGTCCTCTTGGAATACCATATGTTTCTCCGAGATTTCCCTCCCTTCTTCGGAAATGCAGCGTATACAAAGAACAACAAAGAAATGTACAGCACAGGAACAGGCCCTTCGGCCCTCCAAGCCCGTTCCGACCATGCTGCACGACTAAACTACAATCATCTACATTTACTGGGTCCGTATCCCTCTATTCCCATCCTATTCATGTATTTGTCAAGATGCCCCTTAAATGTCACTATCGTCCCTGCTTCCACCACCTCCTCCGGTAGCGAGTTCCAGGAACCCACTACCCGCTGCGTAAAAAGCTTGCCTCGTACATCTACTCTAAACCTTGCCCCTCTCACCTTAAACCTATGCCCCCTAGTAATTGACCCCTCTACCCTGGGGAAAAGCCTCTGACTATCCACTCTGTCTATGCCCCTCATAATTATGTAGACCTCTATCACGTCTCCCCTCAACCTCCTTCGTTCCAGTGAGAACAAACCGAGTTTATTCAACCGCTCCTCATAGCTAATGCACTCCATACCAGGCAACATTCTGGTAAATCTCTTCTGCACCCTCTCTAAAGCCTCCACATCCTTCTGGTAGTGTGGCGACCAGAATTGAACACTATACTCCAAGTGTGGCCTAACTAAGGTTCTATACAGCTGCAACATGACTTGCCAATTCTTATACTCAATGCCCCGGCCAATGAAGGCAAGCATGCCGTATGCCTTCTTGACTACCTTCTCCACCTGTGTTGCCCCTTTCAATGACCTGTGGACCTGTATTCCTCGATCTCTTTGACTTTCAATACTCTTGAGGGTTCTACCATTCACTGTATATTCCCTACCTGCATTAGACCTTCCAAAATGCATTACCTCACATTTGTCCGGATTAAACTCCATCTTCCATCTCTCCGCCCAAGTCTCCAAACAATCTAAATCCTGCTGTATCCTCTGACAGTCCTCATCGCTATCCGCAATTCCACCAACCTTTGTGTCGTCTGCAAACTTACTAATCAGACCAGTTACATTTTCCTCCAAATCATTTATATATACTACAAACAGCAAAAGTCCCAGCACTGATCCCTGTGGAACACCACTGGTCACAGCCCTCCAATTAGAAAAGCATCCTTCCATTGCTACTCTCTGCCTTTTCTGACCTAGCCAGTTCTGTATCCACCTTGCCAGCTCATCCCTGATCCCGTGTGACTTCACCTTTTGTCCTAGTCTACCATGAGAGACCTTGTCAAAGGCCTTACTGAAGTCCATATAGACAACATCCACTGCCCTACCTGCATCAATCATCTTAGTGACCTCCTCGAAAAACTCTATTAAGTTAGTGAGACACGACCTCCCCTTCACAAAACCGTGCTGCCTCTCACTAATACGTCCATTTGCTTCCAAATGGGAGTAGATCCTGTCTCGAAGAATTCTCTCCAGTAATTTCCCTACCACTGAAGTAAGGCTCACCGGCCTGTAGTTCCCTGGATTATCCTTGCTACCCTTCTTAAACAGAGGAACAACATTGGCTATTCTCCAATCCTCCGGGACATCCCCTGAAGACAGTGAGGATCCAAAGATTTCTGTCAAGCCCTCAACAATTTCCTCTCCAGCCTCCTTCAGTATTCAGGGGTCGATCCCATCAGGCCCTGGGCACTTATCTCCCTTAACATTTTTTAAGACACCCAACACCTCGTCTTTTTGGATCTCAATGTGACCCAGGCTATCTACACACCCTTCTCCAGACTCAACATCTACCAATTTCTTCTCTTTGGTGAATACTGATGCAAAGTATTCATTTGGTACCTCGCCCATTTCCTCTGGCTCCATACATCGATTCCCTTGCCTATCCTTCAGTGGGCCAACCCTTTCCCTGGCTATCCTCTTGCATTTTATGTACGTGTAAAAAGCCTTGGAATTTTCCTTAACCCTATTTGCCAATGATTTCCGTGACCCCTTCTAGCCCTCCTGACTCCTTGCTTAAGTTCCTTCCTACTTTCCTTATATTCCACGCAGGCTTCGTCTGTTCCCAGCCTTTTAGCCCTGACAGATGCCTCCTTTTTCTTTTTCACGAGGCCTACAATATCTCTCGTTATCCAAGGTTCCCGAAAATTGCCGTATTTATCCTTGTTCCTCACAGGAACATGCCGGTCCTGAATTCCTTTCAACTGACACTTGAAAGCCTCCCACATGTCAGATGTTGATTTGCCCTCAAACATCCGCCCCCAATCTATGTTCTTCAGTTCCCGCCTAATATTGTTATAATTAGCCTTCCCCCAATTTAGCACATTGATCCTAGGACCACTCTTATCCTTGTCCATCAGTACTTTAAAACTTACTGAATTGTGGTCACTGTTACCGAAATGTTGAGTTACAATCCTATGTAACTCAATTTCGCCTCATACGTCGACTGCCATCGCAATAATCGGACGAGTAAGCCATCGCTGCACTCCCACTGTCGCCAGAACATCCTTCCTCGATTAAGTTTAACAAAACTGTTCACAATATTCACGTGTGGTCTCAGAAATACCCTGTATAATCGCAGCTGTCATTACTGCTCCTCCACTCGATTCCACTGTCGTGCAAGGTCGACACATTTGACTTTTTTACCGCCTGCTGCCCTTACATGCCTACGTGCAGCGCCTGGTTTCCGAGTTTATCCAGTGATGAGACAGTGAACCCAAGACCGAGACTGCACATCCTTGGATTCTAATACGAAACCGGATCACTAGAAGGAAAGCCATGCAGCAAACACGAGTCTGTGCAAACTCCACAGGTGCTGTCACCGAGGTCGGAACCGAAAGGTGCTGTGAAGAAGTAGTGAACATCAGCATGCCACTGCGCTACCGTGCGACCTAAATATTAACACTAATGTACATACTAAAAAGCTCATTACTAAAACTAAACTAAGTATTCTGACAGCTGACGGTGACTAGCCTCCTTAAAGACGGAAGTACATTATTGCGATATTATAATAGCACCTCTCCACTGATTCCCTGATTGTCTCTTCGATTTTCTTTAACTGAAGAATGACATTAACTCAGCGAACCAAGCCCAGGCGCTGGGCGAAGCGGGGGCTCGGCATTTGAAAAAAACATCGATTTTGGCGATCAACGAGACAGAGGCCACAACATCCGCCCCCACTCCAGAATGACAAAAAGCCAATCCGATGGAGCAAATATGCTGACCAGAAGACATGTGTCTAATTCGACATGAAGTATCTTCAACATTGCAGTTAAGAAGGAGGCCCAGAAACCAACATGTTGGAACAGAAAATGGGCACGTCGCTAACTCGGCAAAGTGAACAGCAATCACACCAATTCACAGCACGGGAGAAAAATACAATCATCTTTGCCCTGGCCAAGACCGTCCTGTGTAGCCCATTGAACGTAATTAAACTCAACCGAGGTTATGAACACGGGAAGTTGATCCTAAGGAGGGACACCCTCCAAACATCCTCAGTAAGTGTAGGGTCCAATTCAACTTCTAAATTCGCCCTGTGGGATACGACGACCTAATTTTGTCAGATAGGTCCGATATTTTTCACTCGCCAGCTGAGCCATGTGCAGGATTGAAAAAAAGAGGTGCCATGGGAAAGGAAGGAAAAACGTTACGCAATTAATCGCAAACTTGAAAATAATGGACACGAAAATAACTAAAAAGGCTCAAGCTACATCATTAAAATTTACCAGCTAACTCCATAAAACTCCCCACCACGTACAGATATCCAAACCGCCCAGGGCCACTCACTTTCTTCGAATTAAATATTATGTTCAAACCAGAAGGTAGGAAAAAGTGATCACTATCAATAGCAGTAAGCTGGAATAGGGGAAAAGCTCCATGTGCTGTTTCAATTTCTTCCAAACACAAAGCAAGGAAGCCATTCCTAGGTCTGAGGAAAATCTCGCGGGGTTAGGGAAGGGGGGGGGGAGGGGGGGGGGACAAAGACATGACTGTGGAAAAAGGCTTGAAGTCGTGCATGAGCGCGCCTTCATGGGACCCAGGATGGAGGCATGGTCGATGAACAACAATATTTTTTGGAAGTTCACAGCCCAATAACAAAACATTATTATTGGAGACCCAAGCCCCCAGCCAGGCTATCTGTCTCTTTTCGGACATTAAGGATTTTAGGATTCGCACCCGGGAAAAGAAAAGATATCAATTTATTAAAACTGACAAAGAGGTTCTTGCGCTGGAAAATTGGAAGATATTGAAAGAAAAATAACAACCTCGGAAACACATATGTTTTAGTCATTTGAATCTGACTCGGCATAGATTGAGGGCGATAGTTCCACCTCTGCACTACTTTTCAGCATGCTAACAAGGTTTGTGCAATTCTACTTATGATGTGAGGCCCAGATTTGGGGCAGGCGGGCCGCCAGTATGCGAAAGCTCGCACTTGCGAGGCAGAGAGTCAACTTCCGTGATTAGCATTGCCTCCCAGGGGGCTAACTGGAAACTTGGACTCTTGCCTACTTACAGGCCCGAAGGTGTGCAATAGCAACGTGCCGCCTGTTGTGGGTCTGGGTCCATAATATTAAGACGTTGATCACACACATGGAGACAGAGACCGGATGTTGCAACCCACAACGACCAATACCCACCGTTGGCGAGTGGACCTCAACGCTGTGAAAAACGGTTCTATCATCAAGGTGTACACTATTTTAGAAAGAGTGGAGTCCTGACTATGGCCCCCTTTCAGGAAAACAGTGAGAGTGTAATGCGCTGGGACGAACATTCGCCACAGTGGCCTTATATAAGGTGAATGCAGCAAACAAATTGATGACCAAATCATAGTCATCCACAACCCCTACTTATTACTCCCAATCCATCCTTGTCGGTCTATTCAGCCATAAGAAATGCTGTCACTTCACCCGGATAGGTGAAAGGATGACATTTAGCAGCCCCCGTATATTAGCTGACAAGAGCCTGACTATCACAAAGCCTCTCGGATCCTACACAATTATACTGGGGCGACAAGTTTCCAATCCGACCGTCATTACCTTAGGAAGCAGGTTGAGAACTGCGTTCAAAGGCGAGATAAGACAGTCTCAGACAAACGGGTCCTTATCCTTCATCAGAAAGGAGGAGACGCAAGCCTGAGTGACAGTGAGACGTAATGACCCATGGCACATGGAATCATTGAACATGCCCAATCAGAAAGGTGTAAGCTGCTCCCAGAACGTCTTGTAAAATTTAATCAAAAGCTGTACGCACAAGAGATCTTGCCACGATGCATCAGGCCAAGGAAATTATAGATTTCTTCAGGGTGTAACTTCCGGCCAATAAAAATTGCGGGACGTCTAGATAGTCCAAAAAGTTGGACATGTCCGAATTGTCGGCAGGAGACTCCGATCTATAAAGATTGCAGAAAATGGCTTCAAAAGTTACAATGACTTGGCAACGGCCGGAAACGATGTTGTTGCTCTATTTGCGTGTCTAAGGAAGATTTCACCTAGTCGGCAGGGGGGTCAGAGCGTTAGGTTAGAAGGTGTCACAACTGAATGGGACATAGAGGACCAGAATATGAGAATACCATCTCACTGAGGCAGAACAAAAAAGGTGACAAGTGTGAGAAGGAAGGTGGCCAATGCAGGACTGAGGGTGTTGTACCGAGACACGGGCAGTATACAGAAGAATGTAAATGAGCTTGTTGTGCACATTGAAATTGGCCGGTACAATTTTATGGATTTCACAGAGACGTAGTATTACAATAATAATTGGGGACTTCAATATGCAGTTGGACTGGGAAAATAGGTTGGTAGTGGATTCCAAGAAAAGGAGTTTGTGGAATGTCTAAGATACGTTTTTTTTGTTGCTGATGTGACACATCCGACTCGGAAGCACGCAATTCTGGATTCGGTGATGTGTACTGAGGCAACCTTGGTTAGTGATCTTAAGGAGAGGGAACTCCTAGGGTGCAGTGACCACAATATGATATAATTTACCTTGCAGTTTGAAAGGGAGAAGTTGAAAACATATGTCACAGTATTGCAATTAAATAAGAGTAACTACAAAGGCATGATGGACGAGCTGGCCAGAGTTGATTGCAAAACGAGCCTCGCAGGGAAGACAGTGGGCAGCAATGGCAGCTGCTGGGGGCGTTATTCAGGAGGCACAACATAAATTCATCACAAGGAGGTCGACACATGACAAGGCACCATGGCTGAGGAGGGAAGTCAAGGACAGCATAAAAGCCAATGAAAAGCATACAAATTGGCGATGTTTAGTGGGAAGCCAAAGGATTGGAAAGCCTTTAAAAGCGATCAGAGGACAACTAAAAAAGCAATGGGAGGGGGGGGGTGGGGTGGTGTGAAGATGAAATATTAGTTCCAGCTAACTAGTAACATTAAAGAAGAAAGGAAGAGTTTTTTTCAATATATAAAAGGTAAGAGGGAGGCAAAAATAGGCATTATTCCACTGGACAATGTGGCTCGTGAAGTAGTTATAAGAAACAAAGAAATGGCAATTAAAATGAATAGTTACTTTGCATCAGTCTTCACGGTGGAAGGCACCATTGGGGTACCAAATCTGCAGCAGAATCAGGAGGTAGAGGTGAATGTAGTGGCCATCACTAAGGAGAGTGTTCTGGAGAAACTGAAACGTCTGAAGTTGGATAAATCACATGAACCGGATGGTCTACACCCCAGAGTTCTAAAAGTGATAGCTGAGGAGATTGTGGCAGCATTGGCGGTGATTTTCTATGACTCATTGGAGGCATTCCTCGAGAACTGTCCAATCGCTAATGCAACACGGCTGTTTAAGAAGGGATGCAGGCAGCAGAAGGGAGATTATAGGCTGGTTAGACTGACTTCAGTCATTCGCAATATTTTAGAGTCCATTATTAAAGATGAGAGCACGGAGTACTTGGAAGTGCAAGATAATAAATCTGTGTCTGACAAATCTGTTGGAGTTCTTTCAGGAAGTAACAAGTACGTTCGACAAAGGAGAAACAGTGGACGTGATGTATTCAGATTTCCAGAAGGCCTTTGGCATCGGGCCGCATTAGAGACTGTTAAATACGTGAAGAGTTCATAGCGTCAAGGGTAACATCCTGGCATGACTAGAGGATTGGCTGACTGGCTGCAGGCATAGAGTGGGGATAAAGGGGTATTTTTCAGGCTGGCAGCCAATGAATAGTGGTGTGCCTCAGACGTCTGTGCTGGAACCACAACATTTTACAACATACATTAATGATCTGGAAGAAGGAACTGAAAGCGTTGTTTGCAGATAATACAAAGATCTGCATACGGACAGATAGTATCGAGGAAGCTGGGCTGCTGCAGTTGGGCTTCGGCAGTCCAGGCGAGTGGGCAAAGAAGTGGCAGATGGAATACCAGGTGGAAAAGTGTGAGGATATGCATTTTGGAAGTAGGAATGGAGGCATACACTATATTCGAAATGGCGAAATGCTGGGAAATCAGAAGCACAAACCGACACGGAAGTCCTTGTTCAAGATTATCTTAAGGTTATCGTGCAGGTCCCGTCGGCAGTTAGGATGGCAAACACAATGTTCGCATTCATGCCGAGAGGACTAAAATACAGGACCGGGGATGTACTTCCGAGGCAGTATAAGGCTCTGGTCAGACCGCATTTGGAGTGTTATGAGCAGTTGTCTGCCCCGTTTCTGAGGAACGATGTACTGGCATTGGAAAGTATCCAGAGGCGGTTCACAAGAATGTTCCCTGGAATGATGAACTTGTCATATGAGGAAGGGTTACGTATGCTGGATTTGTACACATTGGGGTTTCGAACGATGAGCGGATATCTTTAAGTTATTGAAACTTATAGGATACTGCGAGGCCTGGATAAGGTGGACATGGAGAGGCTGTTTCCACTTGTAGGAAAAACTTGTACCAGACGACACAATGTCAGACTAAAGGGGCGATCATTCAAAACATGGATGAGCAGGACTTACGTCAGCCAGAGGGCGCCGAATCTGTGGAACTCTTTGCCGCAGACGTCTGTGGAGGACAAATCACTGAATGCCTTCAAGACAGAGATAGATAGGTGCTTGATTAATAGGGGGAATCAGGGGTTTTGAGGAGAAGGCAGGAGAATGGTGATGAGACAAATATCACGCATGATTGAATAGCGGAGCAGACACGATGGACCGAGTGCCCTAATTTTTCTCCGATGTCATATGGTCTTATGGTCTTCTGGCAGTCCGCGTGACCTTCACATTTATTAGGCTGAAGACGCCTGGCCTTCTCCCGACTCATAAATAATGACTTTGGAGCATGTCAACTGTTGGACCGCCAGACTGGTAGGTGGTAGCTGGAATCGGGATGATTTGTTTTTCTATTTTCAGGAGCTATGGAAGAAGATCGATTCAGTATTGGTGATCCGCCTGTAGAATGGAATCTACAAGCCTCTGCTGCTCCCACTTCGTATTCTTCGCCATATATGCCCGTTAAGTGATGACCCCGCAAGACACGACTGGCTGAGAATCCTCCTACAGCATGGAAGGTGAGGTTGACTTGGACCTGCTTAAATTTACATCGTCGTCTGTGGAGTAGGGCACCTGATCACCTTTTGGTAATATACGCCAACAGTGTAGCGTCTATTTGTCTGGGTGGAGGTTCAGTGGGGCCAGACTCTGGCAACAGATCGATAAAATGAGGGACGTGGTTCAAAATGTCAATTGCTGATTAAACAGTTGCCACCGCCAAAGAAACGAGAGCCCGACAGAAAAGAAAATTAACAAATCGGTACGTAAGTGAGCATGTTGGAAAGGTGAAGAAAAAGAAAAATCTCAATCCACCATCCGAAAAAAGTGTCATGGAGTAACCTCCCTAACCCCCACGCCTCTCCGTTTCTGAGCATTGAACGATGTCAGATAAAACTGAGATTTTGGCTAGGAACAATCCAATCTGCGGACGAAACACAGTTCAGTTCACCACCTAGAATAAGGCGATGTGAGTCGGAAGAAAGATTTAAAGCCTGCAACTAATTCTGAAATCATAGACCTTACAAATTCGTTGCGTAAGCAGTGGCCATGATAACCCAGTCATCGGCAGGACGTCACAGAAAATAACAGAACGACAATTACCGTGGTCTATAATTTGGAAAGAAGAAACTGAACTATTTCCTATCGATCAAATCGCCATATTCCTGGCCCTGTCATTGAACGCAGACTGGAAAACCTACTGCACCGACCCTATGCACTGCCTCGTCTGATCCATGATCAGCCATGAGTGTCCTGCAAGAAAATCATCGCATTTCAACCTATTAAGATGGCCAAATGCCTGGTCCCTTTAACTCTGTCAGTCAAGCCCCGAACATTTCAAGTGGCCAAAATGACGGAAGGTCTCCCTCCGCCCCTTCATCTGTAGCCAGCCATTTCCACCCAGAGAAATCAATCAAGAAACATTCAAAATATCTAAGAAAACGTCCCGCCCACGATATCCACTACGCCTCAGCAGAAAACTGGAGAAAGATAAACCAGCTGACACGGTCAGCAAACAACTCCAACTCCCACCCACATTCCGTCCCAATCTCCAAGATTCCTCCAATCTTGGATGCACTCACACTCAAAAGCAAACAAGGGCGTGGCAAACAAATGTGCATTCCAACATTAAAACTACATTGAACCAAATCAAACAAAACAAAAGATCTAATCTCATTTTCTAAAAAAAAACAAATCAACTGAGCTTCAGCGATTCCTCCGAAACCACGAACGTTAACCAACTCCTCAGTTAGCAGGTGGACTCCCAACTGAAGAAAAATAAATATCAATTAATGTTAACAGAAGTCCATCTATCGTGCAGTGCCAAGGAAACATACGTTAATATAGCACAAACCAAAGAACTAGGGAACCTAAAATCCAAACAAAGATAGAAAGACCAGAACTTGAAGCGGACAGTAAAACAAACATACAAGAAGGAAAAACAATTCAAGATGTCCGGGAAAACAGCCAAACATCAAGTTACACGGTTCCAAACTCGTGTTTTTTTTTAACAAATACGTCTGCATCTCAAATCTAATGTTTCTGAAATTTGACTCTGAGGCATGCAGGATAGACCATCACAAATCTCACTACCATCTTCTGCAGTGCTGTCTCTCCTCCATTACTCAGCTCCCTTTGCCAAATTCGCACCCATGTCCTGATATAGCCTGGTGGACTGTCCCTCCCAGGTAAACACGTGGTTCTTTCTCAGCCATCGAAGAACCCTCCCCTTCACTGTATAAATGTGGAACCTAGCAATCATCACACACGGTGGATCTTTAGAGTGAGACTCCGGCTGAAAGAGTGATGGCCTGGTCTACTTCAGGCGGGATGGTTATCCAACTACAACCACCATTTCGCTGAACATATTCGAAAAATCTTCTATGGGGGTATGGATCTCGATCCGTTCCGCACTATCTGAATATTCTGCCTCCTCAGCATGTTTTCCAGTTCATTCAGCTAGATTTTTTTGCATCTTATTGATATCAAATGTCGAAGTCAGCTCACTCTTCAGAGCGGCGTTTGAATCATGATGATCTGACAAAGCCGGCTCCATACTCTTGATTGTGATCCTAGACACTCTCGAGAGTTCCACAGTCTCAGTAGTTTTGCCAGAGTTGCACGAATGGGTGACAAGGTATGTCAACTGCCCGGCCTAAGATCGCAAGAAACGTCAGAGTGTGGTGAACTCAGCCAAACGCATCACACAAGCTTGGCACCCGCACATTGATTCTGTTTATCGTCCCGTTGTCTCAGGAACGCAGATAGCAATGTCAGAGAGACCTGCTACCCACGCTTCGCGTTATTCCAGACCCTTCCATCAGGCAGAATATATAGAAGCCTGAAGACCCTCACATCCAGACACAGGAACAGGCCCTTCCCCACAGCTACAAGACTCCACAACGACGCTCCCTTAGACTAGTCTGTTCCCATTGAGAACAGTATTCACGCCGCCTATGCCGCTCTTGCTCATGTATTTGCTTTGTTTGGACCCTTGTTTCACACTGTAACCAATCGCTATTTGTCGATGTATCATTAAGTTAATGTATTCTGTCGATTATTCATGTTTTGTCTACAATGTACGTACTGTGTACGTGTCCTTGGCCGCAGAACAATACTTTTAACTGTACAACGGAACATATGGCAATAAATTAAAACAAATCAAGGACTCCTGGATTAATCTAATAAGACTCTCCGAGTTGCTTATTCGGTGTAATTGTGAAGCTCGGCTGATAGTGCAGTGGACAGAGTGAAAGGCGTGGGGCGCGATTCTCCATCGCCCGACGCCGATATCGTAACCGGCGATTGACAGAGAATCTCTTTGGACACCCAAATCAGAGCGGAGCCGGTTCACACAGGTTTTCGAGTCTCCGCCCCCCTCCAAAATGGCGCCGTGGCGTCATGGCATCACGCGCCGCACGCCGCAGAAACGACGCTGGCGTGTCATCGGCAGGCCTTCCTTTGATACTCCGCCCCCGATGGGCCGAATTTCAGACCATGCGGTTGATGTTCGGAAATCCAGAGTTGCGGCTGCCAGTGGTGCTCGCGCTGCCACACTCGACCAGGATCCATGCCGCTAGCCTGGGGGGGGGGGGGGGGGGGGGGAGGGCGGGGTGGGGGTGGGAGGGGGGGGGGCGGAGTGGGGTGTGCGCTTCCGTCAGGGCTGCTAGGTCGAGTCCGGGAGTCCAGGCGTGGCCTGTCGGGTCGCATTTGGCGGCTCTGTTCAACGAATGTACGGCGTGAGTTGTACGGCATGACCGTTGCAGGATATCGATGTGCTCATGCGTGATCACGGATCATTCTCCGACCAGTTTTGACGCATGAGCCGGGAGTTTCACCAAGCACCTTACCGGACCTGGAATTGGCGAGGGTTCGACGCACATTTTGGCGCCGTAAAACACCCACGGATTTTCAGTTTCAGCCCGGACTGAACCAATGAAACACAGAATCCATCCCATCAACTCTTGGTTTTACTTGCCGATGAGCTCTGAGAACCCCTGGCTGCTCTCTTTGATTCTACTCAAAGACCTCCTGGTCTGGATTCTGCTTTTCAGCGGCTATGTGCCTGGCGTTTTTCAACGCCAAAATCGGCTCCGATTCCTCACTGATTCCAGGACGAGTGAGGGACTAGCAGTGCCGCCGAGTGCAAGTCCAGACTCCCGCGCGGAAACCGGCAGAATTGCCAGGTCACTGGCCATGCATGCACATGGTAATGACCAGTAGCAGTTGCGCGGTACAACATGGCGCTGGCCGTGCGTGGATGTGACCCACCAAAAGCGACCACACAGGTCACCCCCTGGACACCCACCGCCAGTCAACCGAGAATTCGCCGAAGCCCCGACCGCCAGCGGTACGGATCCCGGCCGATTGTGGCGGCGCTGGACACAGTCGGCAGCCGCTTCGCGGTTTCCCGACCGCACAGACGACAGGTCAACTGCGCAGCCTGATGTTCGGCCCTTCGGGAGTGGAGCATCGCGGGAGAGCCTGCCGAAGATGCGCCAATGCCGTTGTAATGACGTGCAGAGCGCGACGGCATGGCTCCATTTCAGATCGGGCAGAGACACGAAAACCGGCGTCAAACCGATGCCACCCACGATCTGTGCATCGGAAGGGATTCTCCGCCCAATCGCCGATTATGATATCGGTGTCGGACAAGGAGAGTCCCGCCCCCGGCCTTTGATTACACTCGGAACCTCAGCATTGAGAGAACTCTACCTCAATGATTGTCCTGTGTTTTAGAAGTGCAAACTAAATTTGGCGCCAAAATACTGGGCAGTTCTTTGGCGGGAACCATGGTGTCCACCAATACCCTTACATGACGCCGCGGGAAGGCTCGCCATCATTTTCCTCCCTATCTCTATTAACTATCCCGAAGCTATAATTCTATGATTGTAAAAAAATACATCTGGTGCCCTGAAAACCGACCCGCTTATCTCTTAAGTGGGATTTTGTTGAAATACATCTGAAAGTCCAAAAAGAACACATTCACTAGAGTCTCAAATCTGCTCGTTGCAAGCTTAAATAATTCTCGTCGATTTGTCATGCGTGATTTCCATTTCTAAACGAATGCTGACTCTGTCTGATCCTGCCGTTGTTTACTCACTGATATGCTATAACACATTTGAGATTGGCCGTTCGAAATTCCCTCCTTAACCGATGTCAGGTTTACCGGTCAATAATTCCTGTTTCCTATTTACATCCCTTTTTAAATAGTAGGGTTACATTAGCTACCATCAAATCGCTAGGAACTGAGTCAATAGAATCTTGAAAGATGACCGGCGATGCATGAACCTCCTCCACTGTTTGGATTGCGGATTATCAATACCAAGGGATTCATCACCCTTCACTTCTACTCAATTTCAGCAACAGCATTTTTCTACGATTTCACAGTAATTACCTCAAAATATGTTCTTGATCCTCTTCCTTCTTTACATTGCCTCGGAAACCGTTTTGCTTTATCCGAGCCTGAGCATACACGTTTGCAATTACACGTTGGCCTGTATATGTCCATGTTCCACACATATAGATTCCAACGAAATTCACATATTGTCTTCCTCTTCTGTGAAAATAAGGTAAACCTTTTTGGTTAAGAGCTATAATAAAGTATTCAGCTTACACCTACTGTTCCGTTGTAGAACAGAAGACTGAAAATATACACAGATGTTCGTATATATCAATAGAAACATATATGCAGCCATAATTGCTATTTATACGGCAATTAAACATGATTGTTCAAGGGTAAAGTCCAGCTGCCAAGGATGAAATCTGATGCAATTTGCCAAACATTCTAGCGCACATTCACCATGCAACCTATGGCTATCCGTATTAATTCATGCTGCTAGTATGAAATATATTCTTGTAAACAATCTTCCAATGGCATTTTGTAAGTATTTTCTGTCATTATGAAAGTCGTAGGGGTGAGGGCACTGATGTATCCCTTGTTGTTGATGGCAGTCGCGTGTCGATATTAATGACGAAAATGAGGTAGGCGGTATTCATGATTGGTGTACTGATATAGAGTGTGCTGCCTTTTGTGATGATAGGGAAATGTGTCCCAGCGCCTTGTCAAATACAACACTGAACATGACAATCAAGATAATTTCGCTTGTAATGCTCAAGTTGCTGGTGGTAACTATGATGGTGGCGGGAAAACCTGAGAAGAAACATGAGGACAACAATCGAACTGGGTCTCCTCGACCAGCTTTGACCGATTTTCTCCGTATTTAAAAAGTCGAAATGCGTTTTCGAAGAAGATGCCAGAAAGACTCTTTATTTTATTTCATTTTATTTTTTCCAGAATTGGACAATTCACGGAAGCCAAGAGGAGGTGAGAATGCACGTTAAATAGAAAAGAACAAATGTAACTCGGACCTTACCTTTTGTTGTCCATTATGCCAAGCAAATCGGTATTGATTTCTATTGAAAGTTTGCAAATGGTCAAAATTCGATTACCTTAATATCTGACAAGTATTATCAATTAATTAAGTAATTGTACCTCCAGGAAACTAATGCATTAAAAATAAAGTTGTCGCACAATGTATTTCCTCTGTTCTCAGTCGCACACAAGGCCGGTTCATCCGTCGTCCAGTTACTCAATTGCATTTAGCTTTGATTCCAACCTGTTACATATTACCAATAATTTACAGCTCCAATCTTGAGTCGCATACTCGTATGTGCATAATACTGAAATGTCAAAGAAACTAACAGGTTTAACGTCTTAAACAAGCCATGTGACCACAAAATCAGACACGTTAAAGCAAGCTATTCCAATAATATTTCGGTAGAAAAAGAGGCAGTCCCGCATGTGGGGACGTCCATTAGTTGCAGCAGGCACTCAACGAAACGGCGCTCAGTGTGTACTCACTCTCGAGACATCATCTGGAGTATTGTATCCAGTTTTGGTCTCCTTATTTGAGGAGGTGGTCGTGCATTGAAGGCAATTCAAAGAGCGTTCACCAGATTTACTCGTTGTTGAAAGGATTTGCGTGTGAGGAGATTAAACGGTTTGATTACATACTCGCTGGAGTTCAGTAGGAGGAGAGGGTATCTGATCGAGGCTTATAAAATGCTAAAAGGGAGTGATAAAGTAAATGTTCCACCTTGTTTGGCAATCGACAACGAGAGGTCATTGCCAAAGTTTGAAAGGCCATAGGTTTAGAACTGAGATTAGGTTGAACTACTTCTCGCAGAGGCTGGTGAATATGTGGAATTTTCTGTCCTATCATGCGGTGGCTTTCGAGTAATTAAATGGTCCACAGAAGAAGATGGATATCTTTCTGACATAAATCTGCTTCATGGGTTATGTTACGATTGAATGGCGGAGCAGGCTCGAAGGGCGAAATTGCCTACTTCTGTTCCAAATTACTATGGCCCGCCAGGATTACGTGCATGCAAACAAATTCTGTGAAAAGGGAACAGAAAACCGAGCCGTGCCCTCAACGTCTAAAGTCTACGTCGATCAGGTCCAGATGCAGGGTAAGAAACATATCTTCCACTGACCCGTTTCCCTACACACCAACTGGGCAATCATCCGAAGCCTGGATCTGAAATGCAAAACAAGTGAAGAGCATCCCATTCAACGTCCTAAATTCGTAGAGCACATGACTGCTGCGTGCCACGTCCTGCATGCCAACATACCCAAGTCTAATACATTTCTGTGGAGCTAATTGGGATCATTTGAGAATTCAAGAATCTCATCCTTCTAAGATACGCTGACATATGTTCTTAATTCAACAATAACCTCTCGCAATAACGCCCTGCTCTGACGTAATTGTAACTCAACATTTCATCAGATACCATTTGCAACTGTCCCACCTATGAAGCGGTTACGCAGTAGATACAATTTCAAATAGAATGAAATCATATCTGACGTCTCACATTGGTATACAAAGTTACCACAGATAACTGTTAATTGACTTCCCGGTTATCGCAGTTGCCTTCATGGGAACTTTCCCTAAATGTTCTGCGACTGGCAGAGGTTAAGTGACCTCACCTTCAAGATTCCCGTGTTTTGAATTCGCAATTTAGAATCTCCATATTATTTTACATATTCTTATCTTGAGTTTTCTTTCCAAGTGTATGACCTTATAATCATTTGCATGTGATTTCAGTTATATATTTGTTGCTCATACTGTGAGGTTTTCAATATCCACTTCCAGGATGCTGGTTTCCACCTGATTGTGTGTTATCAGCCGTAAAAGTGGTAAAATGTATTTCGAGAACATCTCCCATGTGTGTGATGTCAGTAGAAATGTCTCTTTATTAACTGAAGCAATTACAAGATTAATTTCCGTTTTTAATCCAGATCACGCTACATGCCAGGCATTTCTAAATGATGCCGGTAAAACCGAAATTATGTTTGTGCGCATTGTATTGATATATTACCTGACAATGTTGTCAACATTCAGGATTAGTAACATTTTCTGTTGGCAAACAAAATACATGGGCATGTTTCAAAGTTACTTTTAACGTCCAGGTGTCAACTCAAATTTGCATATTCGCAATACTTCGCCTCATCCAGAACTGTGCAGTGTATTACTTCATTCATTCACTTTCAAAATTCCCCAACATGTCGCCTGTCATGCACTGATAAATATCGCCATTCATGTATTGATAAATGTGTGTACTTTTATTGCTGTTATTTGTCAGCATTCCAGCATGTATACAAGCCAACTCATCCACGTTCAAACAAAACGCAATAATTGTCTTTGTCATCATCTCCTATTATGCAATTATTTATATCTCATCTCCTTCGCTTTGTTGATGTTTCGGTATATTATCTGACCAGTTTTTCAATTCAATCAGCAACAAGCCGCTGAAGCAAATTGCGATTTTTGATCAATTGAAACGAATGCACAAAGGTGTACTGTTAAAGTGTTATTAACATCCAGCAGTATTTATCTGTGGATGCGTCGTTCGTAATCAGGTGCTCGTCAATCGGACCATTCTTGCTCCAAAACACTGTCAATAAGTACATTTGAAAATGATTTGCAGGAAGCATTGCACTTTAGTTATCAACCAGCTCTATTTATTGATGTCGTATTCATGTACAATTTCGAAGATTACTCACGCCTGAACAGTCGTAGTGGAGCACTGGCATTTCGCTATTATGCTAAATCATCACTGGGCAAATTGACCAATGAGCTGCAAAAGGAAATGGTAATTTCTGGCGAAATTTTTTAAAAGCAGTTCTATGACGGAACAAATGACAATTGATGTGTGGTAGATATAGCAAACACAGTAATACAAATGTAAAGGCAATACAAATAAGCAAGATGTTTTACTGAGGTCATCAATTAAGGAATGTTTTAAATAATACTTTGGGGCTTTTAAATCTGGAGGATCAGGAACGTTAATAATCGTTATTGGGTCATAACAGCCGAATACGCCATAATCGTGAGGTGATTGTTCGTTGGGGCGAGGGACCTGGGCATAAAAAATGAGCTGGGAAACCCATTTCAATTTCCCAGGTAATGTCTGTATGGCATTTGTCGAGAAGCGCAAACTTCCGCTGTGCAATGCTCCTGCTCTGGTAACATTCCTAATTATGCTATTCAAATGAAAGGCCAAAATGCTTGCAATTGTACACACCATTAGTTAAACAGAAAAGTTGAAAATTAATTTTAATACCCTACTGACGCCTGTATCACTATTATTCTGACCCAGAATGACATGCTGCAGCACCGCCCTGCGAGGCACGGGAATCGCTGTTCTCCTGCCGGACTCGTCCAGGAGTGGAAACACAAAAGGTCTCTCACTATTTTCCTCAAGGGACGGTCACACAGTCCGCGTTAAACTCGGAGTCTTCCTGCCTTTCCAAGGCTAGCCATATGCGTCCTTGCCGGGTATCATGCCAGGTCCAATGGCGATTCTCCAACTCCCCATCTACTGCAGGTCTAATCCCACCTTATCCCTGCTCTCTTCTCGAAGCCCAACTTGTCCACAACACACATGACACCCTCTCGCGAGACTGCACCAGCTCCACCTCACTAGCATAGGACTGGCACCATTGGCGTCCCAACCCTGAAAACTGCCGAATAAACTTTCACAATTATTTTCTCCCTGCTTGGGATTTTCGAAATTCATAATTTACACCATGCCGCAAAATGCTTAATTATATTCAACGGTTCTGCACACGGCGCTTAGTCCCTGCGACACGCCGCACTGCTTGGATATCGGATGCCCTGAGTGGGAAGGTGTGGCGTGAAAACAATTTACTATGTGACGGGGATCGGGCGGCAATCGTTAGTTGGTTATCAGTACGAAAAACTCAGACCAAGTGGTATCTTAAAGTTACATAGAACGTTTGCCACACAGCACTTGGCGTTATGTTTACGAAAAATGCCTTATGATTTTGAGAAATGTTTTAAGACGCAGCTGCACAGAAGATTCGTAAGGATGACGGCAGAATGATACCTGACAAATGTTCGAGAAAATTGAAGAAACGATTTCCATTTTCCATGGAATGGACCTAATAATGAATAGGGCGACTTCCAGAAGACAACAGAAAATCGTGTTGTGGTAGACAGCAAGATATCCGGGACTGTCCATTTTTTTCGCAGGAGTAAAAGGCTAATGCAACTATGAAATAAATGAAGAGGCACTTCCTCATCCAAAGCGTGGCTAGCATATCGAAATTGTTAAGTCGATTGTTACTTGATCCGCAAGTATATTTGAAATAAAGATATCAGATTAGGACGTCACACATACAGACTTTCAAACGTATGTTATTTTCTTGAGAGTTTGGGTTAATTGATTCAAGGGATATTGTTTTCGATGGTTATGCCTGCATTTATTGGTCATTCCTAATTTTCTTTGAATCTGTGTCAATGTGTCTCTTGATTCGCTGAAGTACCTCTGATGTTCTGCCCTTTGGGAGTTACTGAATATTCCCCCGCGTCAATGAAGGAGCGTCGATACATTTCTTCAGCAATGGATTCCGTTACTTGACGGTGGTTTACTGAAGCGCCTGCTGCCCTTATTCCTCCAGATGGAAGTGATCGGATTGTCGTTAGCAGCTGTCTAAAGTTACATTAATAGTTCCCGCCGTGCATTGTTTTGACGGTAGACACTGTTGTCACATACGTCGATGAACGAGGGAATGCACGGAGGGAGTGCATGTTGGCGCATTGTTGGCCAATCAATTGGCATAATTGAAGCGTGGATAGCACTGGAATTGTATCATAATCCTTCAGTCCGTTTGGAGCTGCATTCAGCTGCGCAAGTGTTTCATCACATTGGAAGAATGCAACAAGTTATCTGTGTGTTCATATACTGTGATATCTATGATTGGACACACATGTGTTGTGCAAATGTATGGAACTTTGAAGAATAACATTGCTTGAATAGTCAGTCTGGGTGACCTTCAAGGCAAATTATTTGCCCAATTACAGAAGCGAAGATGAAAGCGAAAGAATATGGTACTCAGGATTCGAAAAGTGTGTGTGTTAACACCTCGTAACATATGTGTTTCTCCAATTATTTTATTTTTTTAAAGTTGAGAGCACCCAATTTTTTTTCCAGTTAAGGGGCAATTTAGCGTGGCAAATTCACCTACCCTGGACATCTTCGGGATGTGGGGGCGAAACCCACTCTAAAACGGGGAGAATGTGCATTCTCCACATGGACAGTGACCCGGAGCCGGGATCGAACCTGGGACTCAACAATATGAACCATGCCGCCGCCATGGTGTCCCATGTTTCTCCAATTCTGATTTACCCTCATAGTGGATATAATCGCTCAAGAAATTTTGAATGAATTAGATCAAACGATTTCAGTAAATTCCTGTCCCGCATCAATTTTCCCTGCACTCCCATTCATGGCAATTCGGGTTTTAGCTCATGACCCACGACACAGTGTTCACTCCAGACACTGCAGTTTAGTTATTTGATTGGACTCTACTCTGGTGGTTTTCGCATTGTGGTGGTGTCGTAATTCGGTAAATGTCCTGAGAATTAGACAGAAACACGTTGGGAGGTTTGCCTCTTTTTGCTGGATAACATGTACCATTTAATCAAAACGGCTAATGGCGCCGTCACTACCCAGAAACAAGTGTTGGTAACCTTAAAGACTGCAGATTGTCGAGAACATGTTCAGCCTGTCAGTCGCCATCTTCGGAGAGCGAAACCAATGTATGTTTTCAGACCAACGATATTTCGTCTAAACTTCAAAATGCTGGAGATAACCTGGAAACATAGACAATAGAAGCAGGAGTTGGCTGTTCGAGACTGCTCCGCCATCCATTACGATCATAGCTGATCATCAAGTTCAACATTCTGATGCCGGTTTTCCCCAATATCCCATGGCAACGTTAACCCAAGAGTTATGTATTATTAGTTGGTGACTACCATATCTCTCAGTTTACACCCATTAAATAAATAATCTGCCTCCCTATTTCTTCTACCTAAGCAGAAATCCTCATATCTACCCAGTTCTACTGCATCTGCAATGCATGTGCCCACTCACTCAGCCTATTAAATTCCGCTGAGACATTTCTGCGTCCAAGTCAAAGCTCACCCTCCCACACAACTTGATACTATTTGCTCATTTGGAGATAGTATATTAAATCGCAACACTACGGCGCCTGTTTGCGTACACTGTGGAGAATTCAGAATGTCCAATTCAACTAACAAGCACGTCTTTCACGACGTGTGGGAGGACATAGAAGTACCCATAGGAAACCTATACAGACAAGGGTAGAACGTGCAGACTCTCAACAGTCAGTGACCAAACCCGGAAATCGACCCCAGGTCCCTGGCGTTGTGAGGCAACTGTGCTAACCACGGTGCTACCTTGCCGCCCTTTAGTTCACTCGACAAATCATTAATATATAATGAGAACAGTTGTGGTCCAAGCACAGATCACTAGGTACCACAGTAGTCACTTCCTGCCTGTCAGAAAAAGACCCATTTATTCCAACGTTTTGCTTCCTGTCAGCTTACCAGCTTTCTGTTCATCTCAAGACACGACACATAATCCAATGCGTTTTGACTTTACATATTAATCAGCTGTGTGAGACCTTGTCTAAAGCCTTCTGGAAGTCTAAGTAAACCACATCCACCGTTTTCCTTGGTCAATTCTATTTCTTACAACTTCAAATATTCTATTAGATTTGTCAAGCACGATTTTCCTTTCGTAAATGCAATTTGACTTTGTCTGAATGCACCACTGCTTTACAAATGTTGTGCTTCGAAACCCTTGATAATGGACACGAGCAACTTCACTGCTAACGGCCTTGGGCTCGTTGGCGAAGTTCACTGTTTTCTCCCTTCCTCCATTGTTGAATAGCCAGTTTACGTTCGTTACATCCAATCTGTAGGAAACATGCCATAGTCTAATGATTTTTGGAAAATGTCCACCGATCGGTCTACTATATCTTGGTGCAACTACTTAAGTACTTTGGGATGGAGATTATCATGGCCTGGAGATTCTTCCACCTTCAATGAAATTAATTTCTAAAAAATGCATTTATTTACTCATACTAATTTCCTTCAGCTCCTCACTAAAACCTGTGTTTTCCAGAACTTCCGGTACATCATTCATGTCTTCCTGTGTGAAGAGAGAAACACATTTCGAATTTATACTCATCAGCTATTACTTTGTTCCCTGTTATGAATTATACTTTTTCTGGCTGTAAGGGGACTACGTTTGTTTTTTTCTTAATCAATCTGTTTTTCTTTCATACCCACATAAACTGTTACTTTTAGTTTTTATGTTCCCGCTAGTTTCCCTTCAAATAAACATTCGCCAGTTACAGAATCGACGATTCATTCACCGTGGTGCCCCTGTGATTGTGCTTTCCAGAAGCTTGCACAGAATATCCTTAATATTTTTGGGAGGACACTTCAAAAGCACCCGCTTGCAGCAATTACGGCGTTGGAAGAAGCAAAGATGAATGTAATTTTATTCATTGGTTGGTCTAAATAAATGACACTACAAAACGTTTCAATTTATTCATGAAAGAATGGAATACATGGAAAAGATATTTGGAAGATTTGGGTGAGCAATACATTTATATGGCATTAATATTTTAGCACGGTTGCACTGATATAAATTGGACTCGGTAGTAACATTGTGTGCTGGACATTAGTTTGGAATCGTGTTGCCCGTTTTGCACGATGCTGCAGCCCATTCCCTTTAAAGGCCTTTACTCCTTCCTGAAAAAAAGTATATTTCGCTGTAGAGAATGCCACATTACAAACACGCGAGCAAATTATTTTTTCTCAGTTCTGAATACGCAATTAAATTAAGGGGCAATTCAGCGTGGCCAATCCACCTAACGTGCACATCTTTGTCTTGTGGGGGTGAAACCCACGCAGCCACCACGGGGAGAATGGGCAAACTCCACACGGACAGTGAACCGGGCCCGGATTCGAACACAGGTCCTCAACGCTGTAGGCAGGAATGAGGCTACCGCGCTGCCACACAAGCGAGCAAATTCAACTGACATCTCTCTCAAATCACTGACGACTAGTGTACAGCAATTGACCTTGACTTTGATCTCTGTTGAATTTAAAAACATGAATCTAAACCTCGGATCATGTTTACAATGATCTTGCGTCGTTTTTACAAACATTGTTGCTGCAATACTTAAGGGAATGTTCGTTGCAACCGTGCACAAAGACCGAACGGGAATCAGTTAACATTTCGGCAAAGCTACCGTTATACCTGCTGTCAATTGCATTTTCAGGTCAGAATGATGACGAGAGTATTTTAGTTCCCTGAATGCTGAAATACAATTACCTTGGATAATGGCTAATGTCAAAAGGCAAAACATAGGCTGACTGTGTTCTTTTCGACCTCTGAATTCACTTTTACTGTTTTCAAATGAACAAAATTCTAAATTATTCGGTAGAAGTTGATGATAACTATTGCGCCCCTTTAAAGATTATCCGCATTGGAGCAGTGCCTTCAATATTGGAACGAATGATTGAATATGTGTAGATCCGGATCGGAAGACAAAACAGAATTGCATGGTCGGTTGTAAATGACCGAGGGATTCATTACGGTATATACAAATAAACAAAACAATAATTACTCTCCCCGACGAGTCATCCTTCTGATTTGCGCACTGGTAAGGGTTCAATGCTACGCGATTTTCCAATAATAATGCAAAACCATGCCACACTTACCAGGGGATCTAATGTTGAGCTGTTTACCGGGAGAAACACAGTCCTTGCCTCTCAAAGGGGTCGTAACGTCTCCCCCCCCTCCCTCCGATGTTAGGAGAAGCGCCCATGCCGTCAGGCCATGACCTTCTTGTTAGTTTTGGGATCGTACGATGGTCTGAATCGACGGGACATGTCCTCAGGTTGTGCAACAAACTGCTGCACGATGTCGGTAGGCAGAGCGTCGAGAGGGGAGCAGTGTGGCTAGCTGAGGCTTCTGACATCTCAGCTTACTGAGGTTCGATGGGCGGAGGCGATTTTAATTGGTGTGGCGATCTAGGTGGCGACCCGGACTGCGGGAGTACCTGGGCTGGAGTACTCCGAGAATGTTCTGGAGGCTCAGGCGTTCCGCGCTGGATGTGGTCCAGCTGGCAACTGGCATCTCACCCCTGTTACAAGACAGAGTAGGAAACCGGCCCAAAGTCTGGAGACAGGATTTGATAATGACGAATTCCTTGCGACTGAGGCCTAAGACGGCCACTGCAGTATCGAGCTCCAGTGTAGTGCCGAGGCCGATCACCTTTTATGTGATACAGATGGGTGCGATCGGGGCTGTAACGCAGTGCAACTTCTGGTGCTGCTCTTCCTGGTCTTCAGCAAAGTATGCTTCGCTTCCAGGGTAGCGGTAACACCTTGGCTTTCGGCAGGGAACGGCGCCCGCACGGCCTTGTCCGGAGTCCCGCCCTTGTTCGCGGCATCTAGCCTGCGGCCGCCATCTTGATTTTCTGTTTCAACGGTATCGTTCTAGTTTCGTGCTGGTCCGACAGAGCCACATCCTTCGCTCCCGCGGTCGTTCCTGATTCGTGGAAACTCACGCTGTTTGGGCCCGGGAGTGAACGGTCAACGGTTGCTTCGGCGGCCAAGGTAGGGAACTGAGAGGCCCTGAAACTTGGACCCCACATTCTGCGCTCTCCCAGGAAATGGCGATGTCCGTCGATCTTTGCAGGGTTAAGTGGGCCTTCGTGAGGGACTTACTTTGGTTATCGGTGTCTCGCATGCCACAGGCAAAATGGCCACGTTGGGATGCCGAACGTGCGGCCCCAACTCACATGAAGCGGAGAGCGCCCTGAAGCGCATCAGGAAATTCGCCATTTGATTCCCCTTGCGACAGCGAGGATATGTGAAAATGCAATAGCAGGCAATTATCGGTGTTATGGGTTAAGATGTGCCTTGACCAGGGCCACTAAAGCCGCTAAAGAAGTCTGGGCTATTCGCGTGTGTGAGGTTCTTAATCAGAGCATAGGTGTGTCCGCCGACTGCAGCCAGCAGGCTAACGGTCTGACCCCCATCCCTAACGATCGCGTTCCACCGAAAAAACGTTTGCACCCATTCGACATATTGAGTTTATTCCCCGGTACAAACATCGAACTTCTCATGATTCCCAATGTTTCTCCGAAAACCGGTCGGACTGGATGCCACTGTTGGCCTGGACGAAGTGGTACAGCGATATTGGGCACGGTACCTAGGGCAGCTCCACTACACCCTCATCGCCAACACAGAACCCGAACCGGATTTAAAAATAGGACCATAGTAGTGCAGAAATCAACAACAGATTAACTCAGGTATCAACAAAATAACAAAACTATAACACTTCTACCCGGAGGGCGACACCTCCTGACGTGCACACGGGCCAGGGCTTTTAGGCTGAGTAATTTATCCTTTCAAGGGGAGCGGGCACCCACATCCCATGGGAGTTGATACTCAGCTGTGCAAGCGGTGAATAGTATGAAGCACAGTCAGGGCCCCAACATGTGTCGTAACAGTATCGATCTCCTTCAACAGGCTGTTGCTCACTTCCAGGATATCTGTTCAATTACCCTGGACAAACCTAGTGTTGCATAATTCACAGAATCTTGGAATCCCTACAGTGCAGATAGAGGCCGTTCGGCACATCGAGTATCTGCATCGACCCTCTGAAAGCGCATCCAGCAATGTCCAATCCCGCCTTCCAATCCTTGAATCCGTCTTAATATACTTCCCGCATCATGCCTTATCACAAATGTGAGATAATGCGTTTTGGAAGGTCTAATGCAGGTGGGGAATATACAGTGAATGGTAGAACCCTCAAGAGTATTGAACGTCAGAGAGATCTAGGTGTACAGATACACAGGTCACTGAAAAGGGCAACACTGGTGGAGAAGGTAGTCAAGAAGGCATAAGGCATTCTTGCCTTCATTGGCCGGGGCATTTCGTATAAGAATTGGCAAGTCATGTTGCAGCTGTATAGAACCTTAGTTAGGCCACACTTGGAGTAAAGTGTTAAATTCTGTTCGCCACACTACCAGAAGCATTTGGAGACTTTAGAGAGGGTGCAGAAGAGATTTACCAGAATGTTGCCTGGCATGGAGGGCATTCGCTATGAGGAGCGGTTGAATAAACTCGGTTTGTTCTCACTGCAACGACGGAGGTTGAGGGGCGACCTGATAGAGGTCTACAAAATTATGAGGGGCATAGACAGAGTGAATAGTCAGAGGGTTTTCCCCAGGGTAGAGGGGTCAATTACTAGGGGTTTAAGGTGCGAGGGGCAAGGTTTACAGTAGATGTACGAGGCAGGTTTTTTACACAGAGGGTAGTGGGTGCCTGGAACTCGCTACCGGAGGAGGTGGTGGAAGCAGGGGCGATAGTGACATTTAAGGGGCATCTTGACAAATACATGAATAGGATGGGAATAGAGGGAAATGGACCCAGGAAGTGTAGAAGATTGTAGTTTAGTCGGGCAGCATGGTCGGCACGGGCTTGGAGGGCCGAAGGGCCTGTTCCTGTGCTGTAATTTTCTTTGTTCTTTGTTTGTTCTTTGTATAATAAATTTTACCCATTTTGCGACCAAAACCATTTTCTATCATTCAGATAGTATTCGCCAGAGGAATATGAGGTTCATTGTATACGCTGGGAAAATAAAACAAGTTTACCCCTTGAGGTGACATGATAGTATGAACACACGGTTTCCACACGTGTGCAGATAAAAAAAACGTTAAATCCAATTTAATATTTACGTTTAGGCAGGTACATCCGAAGCTATTATTTAATTCATATCTCCTATATTGTAGCAATTGTTGCATTCTAATGGGGAATTACACAACAGAAAAAGATTCTGTCCACTGGAGAAGTGTAATTCCACCGGATTCTGCTATTATGGCATGGGAAATGTTCGTCATTACACAGGCAGTAGGTTGAAACTTAAGCTGTTCTTTATTCACGAGACATTGTAACTATGCATTTCTAACCTGAATGAATTGTACTTTTTCAGAAGAAGAGGTTAAATCAAAAGATGAAGGTACTTCCTCAACGGCTTTGCAAAGGAATGTCATTTAGCTCAATGACTATCTGCCCTTCCTTGGACGACTGCATATCGAGAAGAGGATGGCGAATCAGGTTAGGATATAAATCTTGGATCTGCAGATATGATATATTAACTATGTAGTGTAATTGCTAATTATTTTGCATTATCCCTTGTGGTCTGTAGCTTTATGGCACTGGACATTGACTTGCATTCAAGTGTTTTGGGAATGCAGAACTCCAGTTTATGTGAAGGGTTCGGATGTGAGGTAAATTTGGATCCAATTTCGAATTGTCCGGCGTGTTAATTACTCTGTACAACCTCATTGGTGCACACTTCATAGAATCATAGAATCCCTACAGTGCAGATAGAGGCCGTTCGGCACATTGTATGTTTATCGACCCTCTGACCCAACTGTATCCAATCCTGTGACAGTAACTTGAGTAGGGCAGGAATTATCTGGATCGGTGACCAGCCAATTTGCATTCATCAGTCTGCAACAAAGGAATAGAATAGTCGGTCATCCTCGCAGTTTTTGTTGACCCTTTTTCTGCGTACGTTTGTTGCACACGTCGTTTCCTCAGTTCGACAAATGATGTTTCAATTACCATACATACTAAAGTAAGGATGCCCTGATAATGGGCACTAATGCAATCGTTTGCCTTACTGTGTTGCCAGGATTCAACAAATTCAAAATAGAGCGAAATGAACTAGGTAAGGAAAAGAGCACCGATTTCTTCAAAACTTCTGTACGATTATTGGGATATATATGCAGCATAACGGGGGTCCGGTGTTCCGGTCGGAACATGTATGAGTCATTGACCCAGTGTTACAGTGAAAACTCTCCAAAAAATAGGAGCGGCGAGATGTATAATTGAACATATGTCACATCAATTTATGTTTACATGCAAGTTAGCCATACAGTAGCACAAGGTATGCATCTCATAAAATTATTCCCGCACTACTTCCTCGGTCTCATTAATGAAAAATATTTTGCTTTCTCCCTGGACTTTGATAAGTGCTAACCTTTAAAAACACCAATGAAACACATTAAACATGGAAGTCAAATAAAGCGTTTCAGCTCTGTCATGGATAATTTTTTTCTGCTGTATGAGCAAGAAATTTATTGGTGAGTTCATAAATATTACACGTAAATATTATTCTTACATCTTATCATTAATAGGTGACACTTTTGTGGACTCTAGCTCTCTTAACTAGAGAATATGGCAAAGGAAATAACGCCTCTCTCACTTTTCGTCGCATCCCAGGTCATGTATGAAAAAATTCAAACATTGCTGCACCTGAACAAATCTTTCTCTGACCCTTGTATCACACAGAAACCAGAAAAATACCATTTTGTCAGGCAGGCTTCAAATACGTGACTGATATATGCAGACCCATTCCTAAAACAAGAAAATAATCGCCTGATTCCGATTCTCGCCAATTTAATTGTGTGTTCAGACTTGACATTACACCGTTTAATGAATATGTTGGAAGCACGTGCAAATAAATAACTCGGAGATATAATATGAAAATCGGCGCAGTTTGGTGTAGCCAGAGATCTACGAAATAATAATCAAGGATTATCATGTATTCTGAACTAATGGATTATTGCAACTGTAGACATGCAAGGCTATAAAGAAATTCAGCATTCCACAAAGATACCGTCCACAAGCATCCAAAGTCGGCCACATAGGTGTTCTGACGTGGTAGCATTTTATGTTACACAGAATGCACCGGGACAAATTTACAATAGCTCAATATCTTTCTATCCCTACTTTGTACGTCTGCTCAAAGAGAAATAACTCTGATTAAAGTTATGATAGTAAATTCGGATGGGCTTTTATCATGTGTGTTATTTTTCGCTCTGTAAACCATTATTTCGCCTGTCAGTTCGTTGACCGCAATTTGAAGATACAACGTTAGAGGCATGGTTGCGAGATAGATGCAGACGAACATGCACATTCTGAGCAGAAACAAGAAGAGACGATCCAGCTCATTGAGACGCAACACCATTCAATAAGACGATGGATAGTATGCTTACCACAGTCTCCTGCATAATTCCGATTCCCTGGCTAATCAACAATCTATTTTTCACTGCCTTAAAATATCAAAGTATTTGTTCCCAATGGGCTCTGAGAAAATAATTCCAGAGACTCGTGATCCTCTGAGAGGAAGACCCATCTCATATTCTCTTTCTGAAATGAGGATCCTTTTTTAAAAAGCAGAGGATTCTATTTCGTCATTCTCCGCCCAAATCTCCGCACCGCTTTTAGCCACTAAAAACCCAAAGGACCAGAGAGGCTTCAGCGCTGATTCCTCAAACCTTCTGTTGTTAGAAAGCGAAACCTCTCGCACTATTGCTCAGAAGGCAACGCACGTACTGCTGACATTAGGCAAAGAGGCGTTCCATTTAATGTTGTAACAGTTCTATTTCTGTCTTTCATTCAGCAGACCACTACTGTACACAATAATTCCGATTTGTTCTCAGCAGTGTGTTCTTCTACAGCAATGTATATTTGTTATAATCTCCCTATGTTTGTTATAATTTCGCCTTAAAAGACTCGCGAACATTGAAAGGCTCCATGATTTATACATTGCTTTGTACGATTTAAATTTGGCCCGTCGACACATAACTCTGATGAATCTTTAAGAACAATGCTCAAAGTCGAAGCAGCCTGATCATCACCGACCTGTGAAGCCAAACCGCGCCCCAACAGTGATGTCGAACGCTCGGCTGCACAGACCAATCTACCGACGCAGGAAACCGCAAGCAAGGGAACACATCGTCCATCCACACACCGACCAGAGTGAATAACCTTATTGGACACAACTATACCCGTAACACCGCACAGTCGCACCGTCTCCTAAGCTCGAAAAGAAGCAGTCAATCCAGGACGCGTGGAAAACCTGCAACCCTGCATGTGAGAGTGAAACAACGCGGCCCAAAGGTCCTCTGCCTGGCGTACTCCTCACTAATGTCCAATCTTTGGAAAACAAACCAGACAAACTTAAAGCCAGACTTACTCTTCAGAGAGAACTGAGGGGCTTCGGTGTATCCTGCTTCACGGAGATGTGTCTCACTCCTGCTTCACCGGACTGTTTCCGACAACCAGAGGATTGATCAATACACCGGGCAAGGCGAGGGCAGTGGGGTCTGTCTTCTAATCAACAACTCCTGGTGCCTAGATGTAGCAACACTGGAGACTTTCTGCTCCCACCACCTAGAATACCTGAAGCTAAAATGCCACCCCTACTACCTTCCGTGGGAGTTCAGCTTTGTTTTCCTGACGGCTGTTTACATCCCACCCCATGCTGACTTGAAAAGCGCTCTGCTCGGAATATACACCACCACAAATAACCTTGAAACGAAACACCCCGAGGTCTGATTCATGTTGGCTAGTGGCTTCAATCAGGCCAAGCTCAAGAACGTTCTACCAAGTTACCACCAACACGACACGAGTTTCACAAGAGGCCCAAACATCCTGCACCACTGCTACACAAATATCAAACATGCCTACGCTCTATCGCCCGCCCACACTTTGGCAAATCTGACCACAAGACTGAGCTCCTACTCCCGGCTTATAAGGAAATACTGAAGCAGGAAAATCCGTCAAAGAAAGCCGTAAAATGTTGGTCTGAGGCGTCGGATGAACTCCTACTTAGAGTCAGTGGTATTAGAGGTTAGTATTTTTTTTTAAAAGTCTGCAACCAGCCTGAATGAGTACGTGTGTTTCCCAGCCTGAAATCCTGGATGAACAAGGATATCCACTGCTTGCTGAAGGCTAGGTCTGAGGGTCGCAATTCAGGCGACCGTGACCTATGCAACAAAGCCAGAGACAATTTAAAATCAAAAATGCCAAAAGACACCGGATCAAGCTCGAGTCCCAGGCTAGCCAAACGGGCCCCCGTCGATGATGGCAATGTTTGCAAGTCACTACGGTCTACAAGATGAAGGCATGTAAAAGCGCCTGCTCCATCGCTCCCATCCCTGATGAGCTGAACGCATTACATGCACGCTTTGAGAAAGAGGTCAGCCAGAACACGCCCTCCAACCCAGAAGCCACGGATGAACTTGCATGTGGTATCACGATTGCAGATATCAGGGCAGCCTTCTCGAAGGTTAGCCCATGGAAAGCCATTGGCCCGGATGGTGTCTCCAGACGAGCACTCGGGTCTTGCGCGGATCAGCTGGTGAGGGTATTCGCAGACATCTTCAACCACCGTTTACAACACACTGAGGTGACTATCTGCTTCAAGAAGACGACCATCATCCCTGTAACAAAGAACAACCAACCATCCTGCCTTATTGACTATCGTCCAGTCGATCCGACATCAATTATGAAGTGCTTCGAAAGGTTAGTCATGGTACGAATTAACGCCAGCCTCCCGGCTTTCTTTGATCCACGACAATTTGCCTCCCGCTGCAACAGGTTCACAGCAGACGCCATCTCCCTGGCCCTGCACTCAACCCTAGAACACCTAGATAACGAAGACATCTATGTTAAACTCCTATTTATTTACTGCAGCTCAGTCTTGAACACCGGTATTACTACGAAACTCACCTCCAACCTCCGTTTGCTGGGTCTCGGGTACTTCATGTGCGACTCGATCCGGAACTTCCTAACCCTCAGGCCACAATCAGTAAGGGTAGAAAACAACACCTCCTCTATGGTCATCCTCAATACCGGTGCCTCACAAGGCTGAGTCCTCAGCCCCTTGTACAGCTGTGACGATGTGGCAAAATTACACTGCAACCTGCTTTTCAAATTTGCTGATGACACCAACGTAATGGGTCTGATGTCAAACAATGAAAAGGCAGAGGACAGGAATATGATAGAGAATCTGGTGAACTGGTGCAACGAGAATAATGTCTCCTTCAATGACAGCAAAATGGAGGAGATCGTCTTCGACTTCAGGAAGCGTAGTGGAGAACACGCCCCTGTCTACATCAATGGGAACGAAGTACGAAGTGTGCAGATCTTCATGTGTTTGTGTGTGCAGATCACCAGCAACCTGCCCTGCTTTCCCCCCCCCCCCCCCCAAAGAAAACGACACTACTTTCTCAGAAGACGAAGGAAATTTGGCATGTCAGATACGACGCTCACCACTTTTTACAGATGCACCACAGAAAGCATTATTT